>NC_090388.1:86008348-86367848 GCF_036365525.1 Heterodontus francisci
TATATAGAACCTGTGATATCTTCAGCTATTGTTATATATAGCAGTTGATATATAGAGCCTGTAATATATTCAGCTATTGTTATACACAGCAGTTGATATATAGAACCTGTGATATCTTCAGCTATTGTTATACACAGCAGTTGATATATAGAGCCTGTGATATATTCAGCTATTGTTATACACAGCAGTTGATATATAGAACCTGTGATATCTTCAGCTATTGTTATATATAGCAGTTGATATATAGAACCTGTGATATCTTCAGCTATTGTTATACACAGCAGTTGATATATAGAGCCTGTGATATCTTCAGCTATTGTTATATATAGCAGTTGATATATAGAGCCTGTGATATATTCAGCTATAGTTATACACAGCAGTTGATATATAGAACCTGTGATATATTCAGCTATTGTTATACACAGCAGTTGATATATAGAACCTGTGATATATTCAGCTATTGTTATATATAGCAGTTGATATACAGAACCTGTGATATATTCAGCTATTGTTATATATAGCAGTTGATATATAGAACCTGTGATATCTTCAGCTATTGTTATACACAGCAGTTGATATATCGAGCCTGTGATATATTCAGCTATTGTTATACACAGCAGTTGATATATAGAACCTGTGATATATTCAGCTATTGTTATACACAGCAGTTGATATATAGAACCTGTGATATATTCAGCTATTGTTATATATAGCAGTTGATATATAGAGCCTGTAATATATTCAGCTATTGTTATACACAGCAGTTGATATATCGAACATGTGATATATTCAGCTATTGTTATATATAGCAGTTGATATATAGAGCCTGTGATATATTCAGCTATTGTTATACACAGCAGTTGATATATAGAACCTGTGATATATTCAGCTATTGTTATACATAGCAGTTGATATATACAACCTGTGATATATTCAGCTATTGTTATACACAGCAGTTGATATATAGAACCTGTGATATATTCAGCTATTGTTATATACAGCAGTTGATATATAGAACCTGTGATATATTCAGCTATTGTTATACATAGCAGTTGATATATAGAACCTGTGATATATTCAGCTATTGTTATACACAGCAGTTGATATATAGAACCTGTGATATATTCAGCTATTGTTATATATAGCAGTTGATATATAGAACCTGTGATATATTCAGCTATTGTTATACACAGCAGTTGATATATAGAACCTGTGATATCTTCAGCTATTGTTATATATAGCAGTTGATATATAGAGCCTGTAATATATTCAGCTATTGTTATACACAGCAGTTGATATATAGAACCTGTGATATCTTCAGCTATTGTTATACACAGCAGTTGATATATAGAGCCTGTGATATATTCAGCTATTGTTATACACAGCAGTTGATATATAGAACCTGTGATATCTTCAGCTATTGTTATATATAGCAGTTGATATATAGAACCTGTGATATCTTCAGCTATTGTTATATATAGCAGTTGATATATAAAGCCTGTAATATATTCAGCTATTGTTATATATAGCAGTTGATATATAGAGCCTGTGATATATTCAGCTATTGTTATACACAGCAGTTGATATATCGAACCTGTGATATATTCAGCTATTGTTATATATAGCAGTTGATATATAGAGCCTGTAATATATTCAGCTATTGTTATATATAGCAGTTGATATATAGAACCTGTGATATCTTCAGGTATTGTTATACACAGCAGTTGATATATCGAACCTGTGATATATTCAGCTATTGTTATATATAGCAGTTGATATATAGAGCCTGTGATATATTCAGCTATTGTTATACACAGCAGTTGATATATCGAACCTGTGATATATTCAGCTATTGTTATACACAGCAGTTGATATATAGAACCTGTGATATATTCAGCTATTGTTATACACAGCAGTTGATATATAGAACCTATGATATATTCAGCTATTGTTATATACAGCAGTTGATATATCGAACCTGTGATATATTCAGCTATTGTTATACATAGCAGTTGATATATAGAACCTGTGATATATTCAGCTATTGTTATACACAGCAGTTGATATATAGAACCTGTGATATATTCAGCTATTGTTATACACAGCAGTTGATATATAGAACCTGTGATATATTCAGCTATTGTTTTACACAGCAGTTGATATATAGAACCTGTGATATATTCAGCTATTGTTATACACAGCAGTTGATATATCGAACCTGTGATATATTCAGCTATTGTTATACACAGCAGTTGATATATAGAACCTGTGATATATTCAGCTATTGTTATACACAGCAGTTGATATATCGAACCTGTGATATATTCAGCTATTGTTATACATAGCAGTTGATATATAGAACCTGTGATGTATTCAGCTATTGTTATATATATCAGTTGATATATAGAACCTGTGATATATTCAGCTATTGTTATACACAGCAGTTGATATATCGAACCTGTGATATATTCAGCTATTGTTATACACAGCAGTTGATATATAGAACCTGTGATATATTCAGCTATTGTTATACACAGCAGTTGATATATAGAACCTGTGATATATTCAGCTATTGTTATACACAGCAGTTGATATATCGAACCTGTGATATATTCAGCTATTGTTATATATATCAGTTGATATATAGAACCTGTGATATATTCAGCTATTGTTATACACAGCAGTTGATATATAGAAACTGTGATATATTCAGCTATTGTTATACACAGCAGTTGATATATAGAGCCTGTGATATCTTCAGCTATTGTTATATATAGCAGTTGATATATAGAACCTGTGATATCTTCAGCTATTGTTATATATAGCAGTTGATATATAGAGCCTGTGATATATTCAGCTATTGTTATACACAGCAGTTGATATATAGAACCTGTGATATATTCAGCTATTGTTATATATAGCAGTTGATATATAGAGCCTGTAATATATTCAGCTATTGTTATACACAGCAGTTGATATATAGAGCCTGTGATATATTCAGCTATTGTTATACACAGCAGTTGATATATAGAACCTGTGATATATTCAGCTATTGTTATATATAGCAGTTGATATATAGAACCTGTGATATATTCAGCTATTGTTATATATAGCAGTTGATATATAGAACCTGTGATATCTTCAGCTATTGTTATACACAGCAGTTGATATATAGAGCCTGTGATATATTCAGCTATTGTTATACACAGCAGTTGATATATAGAATCTGTGATATATTCAGCTATTGTTATACACAGCAGTTGATATATAGAACCTGTGATATATTCAGCTATTGTTATATATAGCAGTTGATATATAGAGCCTGTAATATATTCAGCTATTGTTATACACAGCAGTTGATATATCAAACATGTGATATATTCAGCTATTGTTATATATAGCAGTTGATATATAGAGCCTGTGATATATTCAGCTATTGTTATACACAGCAGTTGATATATGGAACCTGTGATATATTCAGCTATTGTTATACATAGCAGTTGATATATAGAACCTGTGATATCTTCAGCTATTTTTATATATAGCAGTTGATATATAGAACCTGTGATATATTCAGCTATTGTTATACACAGCAGTTGATATATAGAACCTGTGATATGTTCAGCTATTGTTATACACAGCAGTTGATATATAGAACCTGTGATATATTCAGCTATTGTTATACACAGCAGTTGATATATAGAACCTGTGATATATTCAGCTATTGTTATACACAGCAGTTGATATATCGAACCTGTGATATATTCAGCTATTGTTATACACAGCAGTTGATATATGGAACCTGTGATATATTCAGCTATTGTTATATACAGCAGTTGATATATAGAACCTGTGATATATTCAGCTATTGTTATACACAGCAGTTGATATATCGAACCTGTGATATATTCAGCTATTGTTATACATAGCAGTTGATATATAGAACCTGTGATATATTCAGCTATTGTTATATATATCAGTTGATATATAGAACCTGTGATATATTCAGCTATTGTTATACACAGCAGTTGATATATCGAACCTGTGATATATTCAGCTATTGTTATACACAGCAGTTGATATATAGAACCTGTGATATATTCAGCTATTGTTATATATATCAGTTGATATATAAAACCTGTGATATATTCAGCTATTGTTATACACAGCAGTTGATATATCGAACCTGTGATATATTCAGCTATTGTTATACACAGCAGTTGATATATAGAACCTGTGATATATTCAGCTATTGTTATATATATCAGTTGATATATAGAACCTGTGATATATTCAGCTATTGTTATACACAGCAGTTGATATATAGAACCTGTGATATATTCAGCTATTGTTATACACAGCAGTTGATATATAGAACCTGTGATATATTCAGCTATTGTTATACACAGCAGTTGATATATAGAACCTGTGATATATTCAGCTATTGTTATACACAGCAGTTGATATATCGAACCTGTGATATATTCAGCTATTGTTATACACAGCAGTTGATATATAGAACCTGTGATATATTCAGCTATTGTTATATATATCAGTTGATATATAGAACCTGTGATATATTCAGCTATTGTTATACACAGCAGTTGATATATAGAACCTGTGATATATTCAGCTATTGTTATACACAGCAGTTGATATATAGAACCTGTGATATATTCAGCTATTGTTATATACAGCATTTGATATATAGAACCTGTGATATATTCAGCTATTGTTATACACAGCAGTTGATATATAGAACCTGTGATATATTCAGCTATTGTTATATATATCAGTTGATATATAGAACCTGTGATATCTTCAGCTATTTTTATATATAGCAGTTGATATATAGAACCTGTGATATATTCAGCTATTGTTATACACAGCAGTTGATATGTAGAACCTGTGATATATTCAGCTATTGTTATACACAGCAGTTGATATATAGAACCTGTGATATATTCAGCTATTGTTATACACAGCAGTTGATATATAGAACATGTGATATATTCAGCTATTGTTATACATAGCAGTTGATATATAGAACCTGTGATATATTCAGCTATTGTTATACACAGCAGTTGATATATAGAACCTGTGATATATTCAGCTATTGTTATACATAGCAGTTGATATATAGAACCTGTGATATATTCAGCTATTGTTATACACAGCAGTTGATATATCGAACCTGTGATATATTCAGCTATTGTTATACATAGCAGTTGATATATAGAACCTGTGATATATTCAGCTATTGTTATACATAGCAGTTGATATATGGAACCTGTGATATATTCAGCTATTGTTATACACAGCAGTTGATATATGGAACCTGTGATATATTCAGCTATTGTTATACACAGCAGTTGATATATAGAAACTGTGATATATTCAGCTATTGTTATATATAGCAGTTGATATATAGAACCTGTGATATCTTCAGGTATTGTTATGCACAGCAGTTGATATATCGAACCTGTGATATATTCAGCTATTGTTATATATAGCAGTTGATATATAGAGCCTGAGATATATTCAGCTATTGTTATACACAGCAGTTGATATATAGAACCTGTGATATATTCAGCTATTGTTATACATAGCAGTTGATATATAGAACCTGTGATATATTCAGCTATTGTTATATACAGCAGTTGATATATAGAACCTGTGATATATTCAGCTATTGTTATATACAGCAGTTGATATATAGAACCTGTGATATATTCAGCTATTGTTATACATAGCAGTTGATATATAGAACCTGTGATATATTCAGCTATTGTTATACACAGCAGTTGATATATAGAACCTGTGATATATTCAGCTATTGTTATATACAGCAGTTGATATATAGAACCTGTGATATATTCAGCTATTGTTATACATAGCAGTTGATATATAGAAACTGTGATATATTCAGCTATTGTTATACACAGCAGTTGATATATAGAACCTGTGATATATTCAGCTATTGTTATACACAGCAGTTGATATATAGAACCTGTGATATATTCAGCTATTGTTATATACAGCAGTTGATATATCGAACCTGTGATATATTCAGCTATTGTTATACACAGCAGTTGATATATAGAACCTGTGATATATTCAGCTATTGTTATACACAGCAGTTGATATATAGAACCTGTGATATATTCAGCTATTGTTATACACAGCAGTTGATATATAGAACCTGTGATATCTTCAGCTATTTTTATATATAGCAGTTGATATATAGAACCTGTGATATATTCAGCTATTGTTATACACAGCAGTTGATATATAGAACCTGTGATATGTTCAGCTATTGTTATACACAGCAGTTGATATATAGAACCTGTGATATATTCAGCTATTGTTATACACAGCAGTTGATATATAGAACCTGTGATATATTCAGCTATTGTTATACACAGCAGTTGATATATCGAACCTGTGATATATTCAGCTATTGTTATACACAGCAGTTGATATATGGAACCTGTGATATATTCAGCTATTGTTATATACAGCAGTTGATATATAGAACCTGTGATATATTCAGCTATTGTTATACACAGCAGTTGATATATCGAACCTGTGATATATTCAGCTATTGTTATACATAGCAGTTGATATATAGAACCTGTGATATATTCAGCTATTGTTATATATATCAGTTGATATATAGAACCTGTGATATATTCAGCTATTGTTATACACAGCAGTTGATATATCGAACCTGTGATATATTCAGCTATTGTTATACACAGCAGTTGATATATAGAACCTGTGATATATTCAGCTATTGTTATATATATCAGTTGATATATAAAACCTGTGATATATTCAGCTATTGTTATACACAGCAGTTGATATATCGAACCTGTGATATATTCAGCTATTGTTATACACAGCAGTTGATATATAGAACCTGTGATATATTCAGCTATTGTTATATATATCAGTTGATATATAGAACCTGTGATATATTCAGCTATTGTTATACACAGCAGTTGATATATAGAACCTGTGATATATTCAGCTATTGTTATACACAGCAGTTGATATATAGAACCTGTGATATATTCAGCTATTGTTATACACAGCAGTTGATATATGGAACCTGTGATATATTCAGCTATTGTTATACACAGCAGTTGATATATCGAACCTGTGATATATTCAGCTATTGTTATACACAGCAGTTGATATATAGAACCTGTGATATATTCAGCTATTGTTATATATATCAGTTGATATATAGAACCTGTGATATATTCAGCTAGTGTTATACACAGCAGTTGATATATAGAACCTGTGATATATTCAGCTATTGTTATACACAGCAGTTGATATATAGAACCTGTGATATATTCAGCTATTGTTATATACAGCAGTTGATATATAGAACCTGTGATATATTCAGCTATTGTTATACACAGCAGTTGATATATAGAACCTGTGATATATTCAGCTATTGTTATACATAGCAGTTGATATATAGAACCTGTGATATATTCAGCTATTGTTATACACAGCAGTTGATATATCGAACCTGTGATATATTCAGCTATTGTTATACATAGCAGTTGATATATAGAACCTGTGATATATTCAGCTATTGTTATACATAGCAGTTGATATATGGAACCTGTGATATATTCAGCTATTGTTATACACAGCAGTTGATATATAGAACCTGTGATATATTCAGCTATTGTTATACACAGCAGTTGATATATAGAACCTGTGATATATTCAGCTATTGTTATACACAGCAGTTGATATATAGAACCTGTGATATATTCAGCTATTGTTATACACAGCAGTTGATATATAGAACCTGTGATATATTCAGCTACTGTTATACATAGCATTTGATATATAGAACCTGTGATATATTCAGCTATTGTTATATATATCAGTTGATATATAGAACCTGTGATATATTCAGCTATTGTTATACACAGCAGTTGATATATAGAACCTGTGATATATTCAGCTATTGTTATACACAGCAGTTGATATATAGAACCTGTGATATATTCAGCTATTGTTATACACAGCAGTTGATATATAGAACCTGTGATATATTCAGCTATTGTTATACACAGCAGTTGATATATAGAACCTGTGATATCTTCAGCTATTTTTATATATAGCAGTTGATATATAGAACCTGTGATATATTCAGCTATTGTTATACACAGCAGTTAATATATAGAACCTGTGATATGTTCAGCTATTGTTATACACAGCAGTTGATATATAGAACCTGTGATATATTCAGCTATTGTTATACACAGCAGTTGATATATAGAACCTGTGATATATTCAGCTATTTTTATATATAGCAGTTGATATATAGAACCTGTGATATATTCAGCTATTGTTATACACAGCAGTTGATATATAGAACCTGTGATATATTCAGCTATTGTTATACACAGCAGTTGATATATAGAATCTGTGATATATTCAGCTATTGTTATACACAGCAGTTGATATATAGAACCTGTGATATATTCAGCTATTGTTATATACAGCTGTTGATATATAGAACCTGTGATATATTCAGCTATTGTTATATATAGCAGTTGATATGTAGAACCTGTGATATATTCAGCTATTGTTATATATATCAGTTGATATATAGAACCTGTGATATATTCAGCTATTGTTATATATAGCAGTTGATATATAGAACCTTTGATATATTCAGCTATTGTATATATAGCAGTTGATATATAGAACCTGTGATATATTCAGCTATTGTTATACACAGCAGTTGATATATAGAACCTGTGATATATTCAGCTATTGTTATACATAGCAGTTGATATACAGAACCTGTGATATATTCAGCTATTGTTATACACAGCAGTTGATATACAGAACCTGTGATATATTCAGCTATTGTTATATATATCAGTTGATATATAGAACCTGTGATATATTCAGCTATTGTTATACACAGCAGTCGATATGTAGAACCTGTGATATATTCAGCTATTTTTATATATAGCAGTTGATATATAGAACCTGTGATATATTCAGCTATTGTTATATACAGCAGTTGATATATAGAACCTGTGATATATTCAGCTATTGTTATGCATAGCAGTTGATATATAGAGCCTGTGATATATTCAGCTATTGTTATACACAGCAGTTGATATACAGAACCTGTGATATATTCAGCTATTGTTATACACAGCAGTGATATATAGAGCCTGTGATATATTCAGCTATTGTTATACACAGCAGTTGATATATAGAACCTGTGATATATTCAGCTATTGTTATACACAGCAGTTGATATATAGAACCAGTGATATATTCAGCTATTGTTATACACAGCAGTTGATATATAGAACCTGTGATATATTCAGCTATTGTTATATATATCAGTTGATATATAGAACCTGTGATATATTCAGCTATTGTTATACACAGCAGTTGATATATAGAACCTGTGATATATTCAGCTATTATTATATATATCAGTTGATATATAGAATCTGTGATATATTCAGCTATTGTTATACACAGCAGTTGATATATAGAACCTGTGATATATTCAGCTATTGTTATACACAGCAGTTGATATATAGAACCTGTGATATATTCAGCTATTGTTATATATATCAGTTGATATATAGAACCTGTGATATCTTCAGCTATTTTTATATATAGCAGTTGATATGTAGAACCTGTGATATATTCAGCTATTGTTATATATAGCACTTGATATATAGAACCTGTGATATCTTCAGCTATTTTTATATATAGCAGTTGATATATAGAACCTGTGATATATTCAGCTATTGTTATATATAGCAGTTGATATATAGAACCTGTGATATATTCAGCTATTTTTATAATTAGCAGTTGATATATAGAACCTGTGATATCTTCAGCTATTTTTATATATAGCAGTTGATATATAGAACCTGTGATATATTCAGCTATTGTTATATATAGCAGTTGATATATAGAACCTGTGATATATTCAGCTATTTTTATAATTAGCAGTTGATATATAGAACCTGTGATATCTTCAGCTATTTTTATATATAGCAGTTGATATATAGATCCTGTGATATATTCAGCTATTGTTATACACAGCAGTTGATATATAGAACCTGTGATATATTCAGCTATTTTTATATATAGCAGTTGATATATAGAACCTGTGATATATTCAGCTATTGTTATACACAGCAGTTGATATATAGAACCTGTGATATATTCAGCTATTGTTATATATAGCAGTTGATATATAGAACCTGTGATATATTCAGCTATTGTTCTCTATAGCAGTTGATATATGGAACCTGTGATATCTTCAGCTATTTTTATATATAGCAGTTGATATATAGAACCAGTGATATATTCAGCTATTGTTATATATAGCAGTTGATATATAGAACCTGTGATATATTCAGCTATTTTTATAATTAGCAGTTGATATATAGAACCTGTGATATCTTCAGCTATTTTTATATATAGCAGTTGATATATAGATCCTGTGATATATTCAGCTATTGTTATACACAGCAGTTGATATATAGAACCTGTGATATATTCAGCTATTTTTGTATATAGCAGTTGATATATAGAACCTGTGATATATTCAGCTATTGTTATACACAGCAGTTGATATATAGAACCTGTGATATATTCAGCTATTGTTATATATAGCAGTTGATATATAGAACCTGTGATATATTCAGCTATTGTTATATATAGCAGTTGATATATAGAACCTGTGATATATTCAGCTATTGTTCTCTATAGCAGTTGATATATGGAACCTGTGATATCTTCAGCTATTTTTATATATAGCAGTTGATATATAGAACCTGTGATATATTCAGCTATTGTTATACACAGCAGTTGATATATAGAACCTGTGATATATTCAGCTATTGTTATACACAGCAGTTGATATATAGAGCCTGTGATATATTCAGCTATTGTTATACACAGCAGTTGATATATAGAACCTGTGATATATTCAGCTATTGTTATATATAGCAGTTGATATATAGAACCTGTGATATATTCAGCTATTGTTATATTTAGCAGTTGATATATAGAGCCTGTGATATATTCAGCTATTGTTATATATAGCAGTTGATATATAGAGCCTGTGATATATTCAGCTATTGTTATATATAGCAGTTGATATATAGAGCCTGTGATATATTCAGCTATTGTTATACACAGCAGTTGATATATAGAGCCTGTGATATATTCAGCTATTGTTATATACAGCAGTTGATATATAGAGCCTGTGATATATTCAGCTATTGTTATACACAGCAGTTGATATATAGAGCCTGTGATATATTCAGCTATTGCTATACACAGCAGTTGATATATACAGCCTGTAATATATTCAGCTATTGTTATATATAGCAGTTGATATATAGAGCCTGTGATATATTCAGCTATTGTTATATATAGCAGTTGATATATAGAGCCTGTGATATATTCAGCTATTGTTATACACAGCAGTTGATATATCGAACCTGTGATATATTCAGCTATTGTTATACACAGCAGTTGATATATAGAACCTGTGATATCTTCAGCTATTTTTATATATAGCAGTTGATATATAGAACCTGTGATATATTCAGCTATTGTTATACACAGCAGTTGATATATAGAACCTGTGATATGTTCAGCTATTGTCATACACAGCAGTTGATATATAGAACCTGTGATATATTCAGCTATTGTTATACACAGCAGTTGATATATAGAACCTGTGATATATTCAGCTATTGTCATATATAGCAGTTGATATATAGAACCTGTGATATATTCAGCTATTGTTATACACAGCAGTTGATATATAGAACCTGTGATATATTCAGCTATTGTTATACACAGCAGTTGATAAATAGAATCTGTGATATATTCAGCTATTGTTATACACAGCAGTTGATATATAGAACCTGTGATATATTCAGCTATTGTTATATACAGCTGTTGATATATAGAACCTGTGATATATTCAGCTATTGTTATATATAGCAGTTGATATGTAGAACCTGTGATAAATTCAGCTATTGTTATATATATCAGTTGATATATAGAACCTGTGATATATTCAGCTATTGTTATATATAGCAGTTGATATATAGAACCTTTGATATATTCAGCTATTGTATATATAGCAGTTGATATATAGAACCTGTGATATATTCAGCTATTGTTATACACAGCAGTTGATATATAGAACCTGTGATATATTCAGCTATTGTTATACATAGCAGTTGATATACAGAACCTGTGATATATTCAGCTATTGTTATACACAGCAGTTGATATATAGAACCTGTGATATATTCAGCTATTGTTATATATAGCAGTTGATATATAGAACCTGTGATATATTCAGCTATTGTTATATATATCAGTTGATATATAGAACCTGTGATATATTCAGCTATTGTTATACACAGCAGTTGATATATAGAACCTGTGATATATTCAGCTATTGTTATACACAGCAGTTGATATATAGAACCTGTGATATGTTCAGCTATTGTTATACACAGCAGTTGATATATAGAACCTGTGATATATTCAGCTATTGTTATACACAGCAGTTGATATATAGAACCTGTGATATATTCAGCTATTGTCATATATAGCAGTTGATATATAGAACCTGTGATATATTCAGCTATTGTTATACACAGCAGTTGATATATAGAACCTGTGATATATTCAGCTATTGTTATACACAGCAGTTGATATATAGAATCTGTGATATATTCAGCTATTGTTATACACAGCAGTTGATATATAGAACCTGTGATATATTCAGCTATTGTTATACATAGCAGTTGATATATAGAACCTGTGATATATTCAGCTATTGTTATACACAGCAGTTGATATATAGAACCTGTGATATGTTCAGCTATTGTTATACACAGCAGTTGTTATATAGAACCTGTGATATATTCAGCTATTGTTATACACAGCAGTTGATATATAGAACCTGTGATATATTCAGCTATTGTCATATATAGCAGTTGATATATAGAACCTGTGATATATTCAGCTATTGTTATACACAGCAGTTGATATATAGAACCTGTGATATATTCAGCTATTGTTATACACAGCAGTTGATATATAGAATCTGTGATATATTCAGCTATTGTTATACACAGCAGTTGATATATAGAACCTGTGATATATTCAGCTATTGTTATATACAGCTGTTGATATATAGAACCTGTGATATATTCAGCTATTGTTATATATAGCAGTTGATATGTAGAACCTGTGATATATTCAGCTATTGTTATATATATCAGTTGATATATAGAACCTGTGATATATTCAGCTATTGTTATATATAGCAGTTGATAAATAGAACCTTTGATATATTCAGCTATTGTTATATATAGCAGTTGATATATAGAACCTGTGATATATTCAGCTATTGTTATACACAGCAGTTGATATATAGAACCTGTGATATATTCAGCTATTGTTATACATAGCAGTTGATAAACAGAACCTGTGATATATTCAGCTATTGTTATACACAGCAGTTGATATATAGAACCTGTGATATATTCAGCTATTGTTACATATATCAGTTGATATATAGAACCTGTGATATATTCAGCTATTGTTATACACAGCAGTTGATATGTAGAACTTGTGATATATTCAGCTATTTTTATATATAGCAGTTGATATATAGAACCTGTGATATATTCAGCTATTGTTATATACAGCAGTTGATATATAGAACCTGTGATATATTCAGCTATTGTTATACATAGCAGTTGATATATAGAACCTGTGAGAGATTCAGCTATTGTTATACACAGCAGTTGATATGTAGAACCTGTGATATATTCAGCTATTGTTATATATATCAGTTGATATATAGAACCTGTGATATATTCAGCTATTGTTATACACAGCAGTTGATATATAGAACCTGTGATATATTCAGCTATTGTTATACACATCAGTTGATATATAGAACCTGTGATATATTCAGCTATTGTTATATATAGCAGTTGATATATAGAACCTGTGATATATTCAGCTATTGTTATATATATCAGTTGATATATAGAACCTGTGATATATTCAGCTATTGTTATACACAGCAGTTGATATATAGAACCTGTGATATATTCAGCTATTGTTATATATATCAGTTGATATATAGAACCTGTGATATATTCAGCTATTGTTATACACAGCAGTTGATATGTAGAACCTGTGATATATTCAGCTATTGTTATACATAGCAGTTGATATATAATACCTGTGATATATTCAGCTATTGTTATACATAGCAGTTGATATATAGAACCTGTGATATATTCAGCTATTGTTATACACAGCAGTTGATATATAGAACCTGTGATATATTCAGCTATTGTTATACACAGCAGTTGATATATAGAACCTGTGATATATTCAGCTATTGTTATACACAGCAGTTGATATATAGAACCTGTGATATATTCAGCTATTGTTATACACAGCAGTTGATATATAGAACCTGTGATATATTCAGCTATTGTTATACATAGCATTTGATATATAGAACCTGTGATATATTCAGCTATTGTTATATATATCTGTTGATATATAGAACCTGTGATATATTCAGCTATTGTTATACACAGCAGTTGTTATATAGAACCTGTGATATATTCAGCTATTGTTATACACAGCAGTTGATATATAGAACCTGTGATATATTCAGCTATTGTTATACACAGCAGTTGATATATAGAACCTGTGATATATTCAGCTATTGTTATACACAGCAGTTGATATATAGAACCTGTGATATATTCAGCTATTGTTATACACAGCAGTTGATATATAGAACCTGTGATATCTTCAGCTATTTTTATATATAGCAGTTGATATATAGAACCTGTGATATATTCAGCTATTGTTATACACAGCAGTTGATATATAGAACCTGTGATATGTTCAGCTATTGTTATACACAGCAGTTGATATATAGAACCTGTGATATATTCAGCTATTGTTATACACAGCAGTTGATATATAGAACCTGTGATATATTCAGCTTTTGTTATATATAGCAGTTGATATATAGAACCTGATATATTTTCAGCTATTGTTATACACAGCAGTTGATATATAGAACCTGTGATATATTCAGCTATTGTTATACACAGCAGTTGATATATAGAATCTGTGATATAGTCAGCTATTGTTATACACAGCAGTTGATATATAGAACCTGTGATATATTCAGCTATTGTTATATACAGCTGTTGATATATAGAACCTGTGATATATTCAGCTATTGTTATATATAGCAGTTGATATGTAGAACCTGTGATATATTCAGCTATTGTTATATATATCAGTTGATATATTGAACCTGTGATATATTCAGCTATTGTTATATATAGCAGTTGATATATAGAACCTTTGCTATATTCAGCTATTGTTATATATAGCAGTTGATATATAGAACCTGTGATATATTCAGCTATTGTTATACACAGCAGTTGATATATAGAACCTGTGATATATTCAGCTATTGTTATACATAGCAGTTGATATACAGAACCTGTGATATATTCAGCTATTGTGAAACACAGCAGTTGATATATAGAACCTGTGATATATTCAGCTATTGTTATATATATCATTTGATATATAGAAGCTGTGATATATTCAGCAATTGTTATACACAGCAGTTGATATGTAGAACCTGTGATATATTCAGCTATTTTTATATATAGCAGTTGATATATAGAACCTGTGATATATTCAGCTATTGTTATACACAGCAGTTGATATATAGAACCTGTGATATATTCAGCTATTGTTATACATAGCAGTTGATATATAGAACCTGTGATATATTCAGCTATTGTTATATATATCAGTTGATATATAGAACCTGTGATATATTCAGCTATTGTTATACATAGCAGTTGATATATAGAACCTGTGATATATTCAGCTATTGTTATATATATCAGTTGATATATAGAACCTGTGATATATTCAGCTATTGTTATACACAGCAGTTGATATGTAGAACCTGTGATAAATTCAGCTATTTTTATATATAGCAGTTGATATATAGAACCTGTGATATATTCAGCTATTGTTATACACAGCAGTTGATATATAGAACCTGTGATATATTCAGCTATTGTTATACACAGCAGTTGATATATAGAACCTGTGATATCTTCAGCTATTGTTATACACAGCAGTTGATATATAGAACCTGTGATATATTCAGCTATTGTTATACACAGCAGTTGATATGTAGAACTTGTGATATATTCAGCTATTTTTATATATAGCAGTTGATATATAGAACCTGTGATATATTCAGCTATTGTTATATACAGCAGTTGATATATAGAACCTGTGATATATTCAGCTATTGTTATACATAGCAGTTGATATATAGAACCTGTGATATATTCATCTATTGTTATACACAGCAGTTGATATGTAGAACCTGTGATATATTCAGCTATTGTTATATATATCAGTTGATATATAGAACCTGTGATATATTCAGCTATTGTTATACACAGCAGTTGATATATAGAACCTGTGATATATTCAGCTATTGTTATACACAGCAGTTGATATATAGAACCTGTGATATATTCAGCTATTGTTATATATAGCAGTTGATATATAGAACCTGTGATATATTCAGCTATTGTTATATATATCAGTTGATATATAGAACCTGTGATATATTCAGCTATTGTTATACACAGCAGTTGATATATAGAACCTGTGATATATTCAGCTATTGTTATATATATCAGTTGATATATAGAACCTGTGATATATTCAGCTATTGTTATACACAGCAGTTGATATGTAGAACCTGTGATATATTCAGCTATTGTTATACATAGCAGTTGATATATAGAACCTGTGATATATTCAGCTATTGTTATACATAGCAGTTGATATATAGAACCTGTGATATATTCAGCTATTGTTATACACAGCAGTTGATATATAGAACCTGTGATATATTCAGCTATTGTTATACACAGCAGTTGATATATCGAACCTGTGATATATTCAGCTATTGTTATACACAGCAGTTGATATATAGAACCTGTGATATATTCAGCTATTGTTATACACAGCAGTTGATATATAGAACCTGTGATATATTCAGCTATTGTTATACATAGCATTTGATATATAGAACCTGTGATATATTCAGCTATTGTTATATATATCAGTTGATATATAGAACCTGTGATATATTCAGCTATTGTTATACACAGCAGTTGATATATAGAACCTGTGATATATTCAGCTATTGTTATACACAGCAGTTGATATATAGAACCTGTGATATATTCAGCTATTGTTATACACAGCAGTTGATATATAGAACCTGTGATATATTCAGCTATTGTTATACACAGCAGTTGATATATAGAACCTGTGATATATTCAGCTATTGTTATACACAGCAGTTGATATATAGAACCTGTGATATCTTCAGCTATTTTTATATATAGCAGTTGATATATAGAACCTGTGATATATTCAGCTATTGTTATACACAGCAGTTGATATATAGAACCTGTGATATGTTCAGCTATTGTTATACACAGCAGTTGATATATAGAACCTGTGATATATTCAGCTATTGTTATACACAGCAGTTGATATATAGAACCTGTGATATATTCAGCTTTTGTTATATATAGCAGTTGATATATAGAACCTGTGATATATTCAGCTATTGTTATACACAGCAGTTGATATATAGAACCTGTGATATATTCAGCTATTGTTATACACAGCAGTTGATATATAGAATCTGTGATATATTCAGCTATTGTTATACACAGCAGTTGATATATAGAACCTGTGATATATTCAGCTATTGTTATATAGAGCTGTTGATATATAGAACCTGTGATATATTCAGCTATTGTTATATATAGCAGTTGATATGTAGAACCTGTGATATATTCAGCTATTGTTATATATATCAGTTGATATATAGAACCTGTGATATATTCAGCTATTGTTATATATAGCAGTTGATATATAGAACCTTTGCTATATTCAGCTATTGTTATATATAGCAGTTGATATATAGAACCTGTGATATATTCAGCTATTGTTATACACAGCAGTTGATATATAGAACCTGTGATATATTCAGCTATTGTTATACATAGCAGTTGATATACAGAACCTGTGATATATTCAGCTATTGTGAAACACAGCAGTTGATATATAGAACCTGTGATATATTCAGCTATTGTTATATATATCATTTGATATATAGAACCTGTGATATATTCAGCTATTGTTATACACAGCAGTTGATATGTAGAACCTGTGATATATTCAGCTATTTTTATATATAGCAGTTGATATATAGAACCTGTGATATATTCAGCTATTGTTATACACAGCAGTTGATATATAGAACCTGTGATATATTCAGCTATTGTTATACATAGCAGTTGATATATAGAACCTGTGATATATTCAGCTATTGTTATATATATCAGTTGATATATAGAACCTGTGATATATTCAGTTATTGTTATACATAGCAGTTGATATACAGAACCTGTGATATATTCAGCTATTGTGAAACACAGCAGTTGATATATAGAACCTGTGATATATTCAGCTATTGTTCACTATATCATTTGATATATAGAACCTGTGATATATTCAGCTATTGTTATACACAGCAGTTGATATGTAGAACCTGTGATATATTCAGCTATTTTTATATATAGCAGTTGATATATAGAACCTGTGATATATTCAGCTATTGTTATACACAGCAGTTGATATATAGAACCTGTGATATATTCAGCTATTGTTATACACAGCAGTTGATATATAGAACCTGTGATATCTTCAGCTATTGTTATACACAGCAGTTGATATATAGAACCTGTGATATATTCAGCTATTGTTATATACATCAGTTGATATATAGAACCTGTGATATATTCAGCTATTGTTATATATATCAGTTGATATATAGAACCTGTGATATATTCAGCTATTATTATATATATCAGTTGATATATAGAACCTGTGATATATTCAGCTATTGTTATACACAGCAGTTGATATATAGAACCTGTGATATATTCAGCTATTGTTATACATAGCAGTTGATATATAGAACCTGTGATATATTCATCTATTGTTATACACAGCAGTTGATATGTAGAACCTGTGATATATTCAGCTATTGTTATATATATCAGTTGATATATAGAACCTGTGATATATTCAGCTATTGTTATACACAGCAGTTGATATATAGAACCTGTGATATATTCAGCTATTGTTATACACAGCAGTTGATATATAGAACCTGTGATATATTCAGCTATTGTTATATATAGCAGTTGATATATAGAACCTGTGATATATTCAGCTATTGTTATATATATCAGTTGATATATAGAACCTGTGATATATTCAGCTATTGTTATACACAGCAGTTGATATATAGAACCTGTGATATATTCAGCTATTGTTATATATATCAGTTGATATATAGAACCTGTGATATATTCAGCTATTGTTATACACAGCAGTTGATATGTGGAACCTGTGATATATTCAGCTATTGTTATACATAGCAGTTGATATATAGAACCTGTGATATATTCAGCTATTGTTATACATAGCAGTTGATATATAGAACCTGTGATATATTCAGCTATTGTTATACACAGCAGTTGATATATAGAACCTGTGATATATTCAGCTATTGTTATACACAGCAGTTGATATATCGAACCTGTGATATATTCAGCTATTGTTATACACAGCAGTTGATATATAGAACCTGTGATATATTCAGCTATTGTTATACACAGCAGTTGATATATAGAACCTGTGATATATTCAGCTATTGTTATACATAGCATTTGATATATAGAACCTGTGATATATTCAGCTATTGTTATATATATCAGTTGATATATAGAACCTGTGATATATTCAGCTATTGTTATACACAGCAGTTGATATATAGAACCTGTGATATATTCAGCTATTGTTATACACAGCAGTTGATATATAGAACCTGTGATATATTCAGCTATTGTTATACACAGCAGTTGATATATAGAACCTGTGATATATTCAGCTATTGTTATACACAGCAGTTGATATATAGAACCTGTGATATATTCAGCTATTGTTATACACAGCAGTTGATATATAGAACCTGTGATATCTTCAGCTATTTTTATATATAGCAGTTGATATATAGAACCTGTGATATATTCAGCTATTGTTATACACAGCAGTTGATATATAGAACCTGTGATATGTTCAGCTATTGTTATACACAGCAGTTGATATATAGAACCTGTGATATATTCAGCTATTGTTATACACAGCAGTTGATATATAGAACCTGTGATATATTCAGCTTTTGTTATATATAGCAGTTGATATATAGAACCTGTGATATATTCAGCTATTGTTATACACAGCAGTTGATATATAGAACCTGTGATATATTCAGCTATTGTTATACACAGCAGTTGATATATAGAATCTGTGATATATTCAGCTATTGTTATACACAGCAGTTGATATATAGAACCTGTGATATATTCAGCTATTGTTATATACAGCTGTTGATATATAGAACCTGTGATATATTCAGCTATTGTTATATATAGCAGTTGATATGTAGAACCTGTGATATATTCAGCTATTGTTATATATATCAGTTGATATATAGAACCTGTGATATATTCAGCTATTGTTATATATAGCAGTTGATATATAGAACCTTTGCTATATTCAGCTATTGTTATATATAGCAGTTGATATATAGAACCTGTGATATATTCAGCTATTGTTATACACAGCAGTTGATATATAGAACCTGTGATATATTCAGCTATTGTTATACATAGCAGTTGATATACAGAACCTGTGATATATTCAGCTATTGTGAAACACAGCAGTTGATATATAGAACCTGTGATATATTCAGCTATTGTTATATATATCATTTGATATATAGAACCTGTGATATATTCAGCTATTGTTATACACAGCAGTTGATATGTAGAACCTGTGATATATTCAGCTATTTTTATATATAGCAGTTGATATATAGAACCTGTGATATATTCAGCTATTGTTATACACAGCAGTTGATATATAGAACCTGTGATATATTCAGCTATTGTTATACATAGCAGTTGATATATAGAACCTGTGATATATTCAGCTATTGTTATATATATCAGTTGATATATAGAACCTGTGATATATTCAGCTATTGTTATACATAGCAGTTGATATACAGAACCTGTGATATATTCAGCTATTGTGAAACACAGCAGTTGATATATAGAACCTGTGATATATTCAGCTATTGTTCACTATATCATTTGATATATAGAACCTGTGATATATTCAGCTATTGTTATACACAGCAGTTGATATGTAGAACCTGTGATATATTCAGCTATTTTTATATATAGCAGTTGATATATAGAACCTGTGATATATTCAGCTATTGTTATACACAGCAGTTGATATATAGAACCTGTGATATATTCAGCTATTGTTATACACAGCAGTTGATATATAGAACCTGTGATATCTTCAGCTATTGTTATACACAGCAGTTGATATATAGAACCTGTGATATATTCAGCTATTGTTATATACATCAGTTGATATATATAACCTGTGATATATTCAGCTATTGTTATATATATCAGTTGATATATAGAACCTGTGATATATTCAGCTATTATTATATATATCAGTTGATATATAGAACCTGTGATATATTCAGCTATTGTTATACACAGCAGTTGATATATAGAACCTGTGATATATTCAGCTATTGTTATACACAGCAGTTGATATATAGAACCTGTGATATATTCAGCTATTGTTATATATATCAGTTGATATATAGAACCTGTGATATATTCAGCTATTGTTATACACAGCTGTTGATATATAGAACCTGTGATATATTCAGCTATTGTTATACACAGCAGTTGATATGTAGAACCTGTGATATATTCAGCTATTGTTATATATATCAGTTGATATATAGAACCTGTGATAGATTCAGCTATTGTTATACACAGCAGTTGATATATAGAACCTGTGATATATTCAGCTATTGTTATATATATCAGTTGATATATAGAACCTGTGATATATTCAGCTATTGTTATACACAGCAGTTGATATATAGAACCTGTGATATGTTCAGCTATTGTTATACACAGCAGTTGATATATAGAACCTGTGATATATTCAGCTATTGTTATACACAGCAGTTGATATATAGAACCTGTGATATATTCAGCTTTTGTTATATATAGCAGTTGATATATAGAACCTGTGATATATTCAGCTATTGTTATACACAGCAGTTGATATATAGAACCTGTGATATATTCAGCTATTGTTATACACAGCAGTTGATATATAGAATCTGTGATATAGTCAGCTATTGTTATACACAGCAGTTGATATATAGAACCTGTGATATATTCAGCTATTGTTATATACAGCTGTTGATATATAGAACCTGTGATATATTCAGCTATTGTTATATATAGCAGTTGATATGTAGAACCTGTGATATATTCAGCTATTGTTATATATATCAGTTGATATATAGAACCTGTGATATATTCAGCTATTGTTATATATAGCAGTTGATATATAGAACCTTTGCTATATTCAGCTATTGTTATATATAGCAGTTGATATATAGAACCTGTGATATATTCAGCTATTGTTATACACAGCAGTTGATATATAGAACCTGTGATATATTCAGCTATTGTTATACACAGCAGTTGATATATAGAATCTGTGATATATTCAGCTATTGTTATACACAGCAGTTGATATATAGAACCTGTGATATATTCAGCTATTGTTATATACAGCTGTTGATATATAGAACCTGTGATATATTCAGCTATTGTTATATATAGCAGTTGATATGTAGAACCTGTGATATATTCAGCTATTGTTATATATATCAGTTGATATATAGAACCTGTGATATATTCAGCTATTGTTATATATAGCAGTTGATATATAGAACCTTTGCTATATTCAGCTATTGTTATATATAGCAGTTGATATATAGAACCTGTGATATATTCAGCTATTGTTATACACAGCAGTTGATATATAGAACCTGTGATATATTCAGCTATTGTTATACATAGCAGTTGATATACAGAACCTGTGATATATTCAGCTATTGTGAAACACAGCAGTTGATATATAGAACCTGTGATATATTCAGCTATTGTTATATATATCATTTGATATATAGAACCTGTGATATATTCAGCTATTGTTATACACAGCAGTTGATATGTAGAACCTGTGATATATTCAGCTATTTTTATATATAGCAGTTGATATATAGAACCTGTGATATATTCAGCTATTGTTATACACAGCAGTTGATATATAGAACCTGTGATATATTCAGCTATTGTTATACATAGCAGTTGATATATAGAACCTGTGATATATTCAGCTATTGTTATATATATCAGTTGATATATAGAACCTGTGATATATTCAGCTATTGTTATACATAGCAGTTGATATACAGAACCTGTGATATATTCAGCTATTGTGAAACACAGCAGTTGATATATAGAACCTGTGATATATTCAGCTCTTGTTATATATATCATTTGATATATAGAACCTGTGATATATTCAGCTATTGTTATACACAGCAGTTGATATATAGAACCTGTGATATATTCAGCTATTGTTATACACAGCAGTTGATATATAGAACCTGTGATATCTTCAGCTATTGTTATACACAGCAGTTGATATATAGAACCTGTGATATATTCAGCTATTGTTATATATATCAGTTGATATATAGAACCTGTGATATATTCAGCTATTGTTATATATATCAGTTGATATATAGAACCTGTGATATATTCAGCTATTATTATATATATCAGTTGATATATAGAACCTGTGATATATTCAGCTATTGTTATACACAGCAGTTGATATATAGAACCTGTGATATATTCAGCTATTGTTATACACAGCAGTTGATATATAGAACCTGTGATATATTCAGCTATTGTTATATATATCAGTTGATATATAGAACCTGTGATATATTCAGCTATTGTTATACACAGCAGTTGATATATAGAACCTGTGATATATTCAGCTATTGTTATACACAGCAGTTGATATGTAGAACCTGTGATATATTCAGCTATTGTTATATATATCAGTTGATATATAGAACCTGTGATATATTCAGCTATTGTTATACACAGCAGTTGATATATAGAACCTGTGATATATTCAGCTATTGTTATATATATCAGTTGATATATAGAACCTGTGATATATTCAGCTATTGTTATACACAGCAGTTGATATATAGAACCTGTGATATGTTCAGCTATTGTTATACACAGCAGTTGATATATAGAACCTGTGATATATTCAGCTATTGTTATACACAGCAGTTGATATATAGAACCTGTGATATATTCAGCTTTTGTTATATATAGCAGTTGATATATAGAACCTGTGATATATTCAGCTATTGTTATACACAGCAGTTGATATATAGAACCTGTGATATATTCAGCTATTGTTATACACAGCAGTTGATATATAGAATCTGTGATATAGTCAGCTATTGTTATACACAGCAGTTGATATATAGAACCTGTGATATATTCAGCTATTGTTATATACAGCTGTTGATATATAGAACCTGTGATATATTCAGCTATTGTTATATATAGCAGTTGATATGTAGAACCTGTGATATATTCAGCTATTGTTATATATATCAGTTGATATATAGAACCTGTGATATATTCAGCTATTGTTATATATAGCAGTTGATATATAGAACCTTTGCTATATTCAGCTATTGTTATATATAGCAGTTGATATATAGAACCTGTGATATATTCAGCTATTGTTATACACAGCAGTTGATATATAGAACCTGTGATATATTCAGCTATTGTTATACATAGCAGTTGATATACAGAACCTGTGATATATTCAGCTATTGTGAAACACAGCAGTTGATATATAGAACCTGTGATATATTCAGCTATTGTTATATATATCATTTGATATATAGAACCTGTGATATATTCAGCTATTGTTATACACAGCAGTTGATATGTAGAACCTGTGATATATTCAGCTATTTTTATATATAGCAGTTGATATATAGAACCTGTGATATATTCAGCTATTGTTATACACAGCAGTTGATATATAGAACCTGTGATATATTCAGCTATTGTTATACACAGCAGTTGATATATAGAACCTGTGATATCTTCAGCTATTGTTATACACAGCAGTTGATATATAGAACCTGTGATATATTCAGCTATTGTTATATATATCAGTTGATATATAGAACCTGTGATATATTCAGCTATTGTTATATATATCAGTTGATATATAGAACCTGTGATATATTCAGCTATTATTATATATATCAGTTGATATATAGAACCTGTGATATATTCAGCTATTGTTATACACAGCAGTTGATATATAGAACCTGTGATATATTCAGCTATTGTTATACACAGCAGTTGATATATAGAACCTGTGATATATTCAGCTATTGTTATATATATCAGTTGATATATAGAACCTGTGATATATTCAGCTATTGTTATACACAGCAGTTGATATATAGAACCTGTGATATATTCAGCTATTGTTATACACAGCAGTTGATATGTAGAACCTGTGATATATTCAGCTATTGTTATATATATCAGTTGATATATAGAACCTGTGATATATTCAGCTATTGTTATACACAGCAGTTGATATATAGAACCTGTGATATATTCAGCAATTGTTATATATATCAGTTGATATATAGAACCTGTGATATATTCAGCTATTGTTATACACAGCATTTGATATATAGAACCTGTGATATATTCAGCTATTGTTATACACAGCAGTTGATATGTAGAACCTGTGATATATTCAGCTATTGTTATATATATCAGTTGATATATAGAACCTGTGATATATTCAGCTATTGTTATATATATCAGTTGATATATAGAACCTGTGATATATTCAGCTATTGTTATACACAGCAGTTGATATATAGAACCTGTGATATATTCAGCTATTGTTATATATATCAGTTGATATATAGAACCTGTGATATATTCAGCTATTGTTATACACAGCAGTTGATATATAGAACCTGTGATATATTCAGCTATTTTTATACATAGCAGTTGATATATAGAACCTGTGATATATTCAGCTATTGTTATACACAGCAGTTCATATATAGAACCTGTGATATATTCAGCTATTGTTATATATATCAGTTGATATATAGAACCTGTGATATATTCAGCTATTGTTATATATATCAGTTGATATATAGAACCTGTGATATATTCAGCTATTGTTATACACAGCAGTTGAGAGATAGAACCTGTGATATATTCAGCTATTGTTATATATATCAGTTGATATATAGAACCTGTGATATATTCAGCTATTGTTATACACAGCAGTTGATATATAGAGCCTTTGATATATTCAGCTATTGTTATACATAGCAGTTGATATATGGAACCTGTGATATATTCAGCTATTGTTATATTATGCAGTTGATACATAGAACCTGTGATATATTCAGCTGTGGATATATATATCAGTTGATATATAGAACCTGTGATATATTCAGCAGCTACCACCATTTAAATTAGGTGCAGAAGTAGGCCATTCAGCCCATCAAGCCTGCTCCACCATTTAATAAAATCATGGCTGACCTGTGTCTCAACTTCCACACTCCCATGTACCCCGATAATCTTTGATTCCCTTGCCTAATAAGAATCTACATACCTCCCCCTTAAAAATATTCGATGATCCCGCATCCACCACCTTCTGAGACTGAGGATTCCAAAATCGCACAACCTTCTGAGAGAAAAAATTTCTCCTCATCTCTTTCCTAAAAGGGTGACCCCTAATTTTAAAACACTGCCCCCTAGTTCTGGACTCACCCACAAGAGGAAACATCCCCTCCGCATTCACCTTGTCAAGACCATTCAGGATCTTATATACTTCAATCAATTCTCCCCTCACTCTTCTAAACTCCAGTGAAAACAAGTCCAGTCTGTCCAACCTTTCCTCATAAGACAATCCGCTCATTCCAGGTATCAATCTCGTAAACCTCTTCTGAACTGCCTCCAATGCATTCACATCCTTCCTTAAATAAGGAGACCAAAACTGCACACAAATTCGAGATGTGGTCTCACAAATGCCCTGTATAACTGAAGCATAACATCCTTACTTTTATTTTCAATTCCTCTCGTAATAAAGGAGAGCATTCCATGAGCCTTCTTTCTTACTTGCTGTACCTGCATATTAACATTTTGTGTCTCCTACACTGGAACCCCTAGAGTCCTCTGCACCGGAATTATTCAGTCATTCCCCATTTACGAAATGCTCTGCTTTTTTATTCTTCGTGCCAAAGTGAATAACTTCACATTTTCCCATATTATACTCCATCTGGCAGATTTTTGCCCACTCACTCACCCTATCTATATCGGTCTGCAACCTCCTTTTGTCTTCTTCACAACGTACTTTCCTACTTATCTTTATGTCATCTGCAAATCTCGCTACCATGGTATTGCTCCCCTTATCTAATTCATTGATATAAATTGTAAAAAGTTGAGGCCCCAGCACAGACCCCTGTGGGACTCCACTCGTCACATCCTGCCAATCAGAAAAGGACCCATTTATGCATACTCTCTATTTTCTGCCAGCCAGCCAATCTTCTATCCATGCTCATATGTTACCCCCCCCCCCCCCCCCACACCATGAGCTCCGAATTTGCGCAATAGCCTTTTATGTGGCACCTTGTCGAATGTCTTCTGGAAATCCAAGTACAGAACTTGTAATATAGAAACATAGAAAATAGGAGCAGGAGTAGGCCATTTGGCCCTTCGGACCTGCTCCACCATTTAAAAAAGATTATGGCTGATCGTCTAATTCAGTACCCTGTTCCGCTTTTTCCCCATATCCCTTGATCCTTTGGCATTAAGAAATATATATATCTCTTTCTTGAATATATTTAATGACTTGGCCTCCACTGCCTTCTGCGGTAGAGAATTCCACAGGTTCATCACCCTCTGAGTGAAGAAATTTCTCCTCACCTCAGTTCTAAATGACATACCCCGTATCATGAGACTGTGACCCCTGGTTCTGGATTCCCCAGCTATCGGGAACATCCTCCCTGCATCTAGCCTGCCTTGTTCTGTTAGAATTTTATAGGTTTCTATAAGATCCCCTCTCATTCTTCTAAACTCTCGTGAATATCGGCCTAGTCGACCCAATCTCTCCTCATACATCAATCCTGCCATCCCAGGAATCAGCCTTGTAATTCTTCTTTGAACTCATTCCATGACAAGAACATCCTTGCTCAGATAAGGAGACCAAAACTGCACACAATACTCCAGGTGTGGTCTCATCAAGGCCCTGTATCACTGTGGTAAGACATCCTTGCTCCTGTACTCAAATCCTCTTGCAATGAAGGCCAACATACCATTCGCCTTCCTAACTGCTTGCTGCAACTGGATGCTTGCTTTCAGCGACTGGTATACAAGGACACCCAGGTCTCATTGCACCTCCCCCTTTCTCAATCTATCACCATTCAGATAATAGTCTGTCTTTCTGCTTTTACAACCAAAGTGGATAACCTCACATTTATCCACGTTATACTGCATCTGCCATGCATTTGCCCACTCACCCAACTTGTCCAAATCACACTGGAGCCTCTTTGCATCCTCCTCACAGCTCACACTCCCCCCCTGCTTTGTGCCTTATGCAAACTTGGAAGTGTTATATTTAGTTCCCTCACCCAAGTCATTAATATATATTGTGAATAGCTGGGGCCCAAGCTCTGATCCCTGTGGTATCCCACTAGTCACTGACTGCCACCCGGAAAAAGACCCGTTTATTCCTACTCTCTGTTTCCTGTCTGTCAACCATTTCTCAATCCGTGCCAGTATATTACCCCCAATCCCATGTGCTTTAATTTTGCTCACTAACCTTTTATGTGGGAGCTTATCAAAAGCTTTCTGAAAATCCAAATACACCACATCCACTGGTTCTCCCTCATCTATTCTACTAGTTACATCCTCAAAAAAATTCATTAGATTTGTTAAGCATGATTCCCCTTTCGTAAACCCATGCTGACTTTGCCCAATCCCGTTTATGCTTTCCAGGTGTTCTGCTATCACATCCTTTATAATGGACTCTAGCATTTTCCCCACTACTCATGTAAGGCTAACTGGTCTGTAATTCCCTGTTTTTTCTCTCTCTCCTTTTTTTAAATAGTGGGGTTACATTTGCCATCCTCCAATCTGTAGGAACTGCTCCAGAGTCTATAGAATTTTGAAAGATGACCACCAATGCATCCACTATTTCCAGGGCCACTTCCTTTAGCACTCTGGGATGTAGATTATCAGACCCTGGGGATTTGTTAGCCTTTAACCCCATTCATTTCCCCAGCACTATTTTTTTACTAATACTGATTTCCTTCAGTTCCTCCCTCTCATTGGACCCTTGGTTCCCTAACATTTCTGGGTGGTTATTTGTGTCCTCTTTTGTGAAGACAGAACCAAAGTATGTGTTTAATTGTTCTGCCATTTCTTTGTTCCCCATTATAATTTCCCCTGTTTCTGACTGTAAAGGACCTACATTTGTCTTCACTAATCTTTTTCTCTTCACATATTTATAGACACTTTTACAGTCAGTTTTTATGTTCCCCGCATGTTTACTCTCATACTCTATTTTCCATCGCTTAATCAACCTCTTTGTCCTCCTTTGCTGAATTCTAAACTGCTCCCAATCCTTAGACTTGCTGCTTTTTCTAGCAATTTTATATGCCTCCTCTTTGGATTTAATACTATCCCTAATTTCTTTTATAAGCCACGGTTGAGCCACCTTTCTGGGGCTTTTTGCGCCGGACATGAATGAATAATTGTTGTAATTCATGCACATGTTCTTTAAATAATATCCATTGCCTATCCACCGTCAACCCTTTTAGTAAAGTTCCCCAATCTACCATGGCCAACTCACGTCTCATAATTTTGTAGTTTCCTTTATTTAGATTCAGGACCCTAGTTTCAGATTCAACTATGTCACTCTCCATCTAAATGAAGAATTCTGAATGTTATGGTCGCTCCTCCCAAAGGGACTCCGCACAACAAGATTGTTAATTAATCCTTTCTCATTGCACAATACCCAGTCTAGGATAACGTGTTCTCTAGTTGGTTCCTCAACGTATTGGTCTAAAAAAAACACCATGTACACACTCCAGGAAATCCTCGTCAACTGTATTATTGCTAATTTGGTTTGTCCAATCTATATCTAGATTACAGTCACACCCTTATTACATGCGTCTCTAATTTCCTGTTTAGTGCCATCCCTTACATCTCCACTACTGTTTGGGGGCCTATAGACAACCCCCAGCAACGTTTTCTGCCTCTTGGTGTTTCTTAGCTCCACCCATACAGATTCCACATCATGATTATCTGAGCCAATATCCTTCCTCACTATTGTATTGATTTCCTCCTTTACTAACAGCGCTACCCCATCTTCTTTCCCTTTTTGCCTGTCCTTCCTAAATATTGAATATCCCTGATGTTCAGTTCCCATCCTTGGTCACCCTGCAGCCATGTCTCCATAATTGCAACTATATCAGAACCGTTTATATCTATTTGCGCTGTTAATTCGTCGACCTTACTGCGAATAAGGCTACAGGCCAAGTGCTGGAAAGTGGGATTAGAATAGTTAGGTGCTTGATGGCCGGCACAGACACGATGGGCCGAAAGGCTGTTTGTGGGCTGTATAACTCTATGAATGCTCCGCCCATTAAGCCACAATGCCTTTAAACTTGTCTTTTTCACATTGTTAGTCATCTTAGCTTTATTTTGTACTACGGCCACATTTGTTTCCCACCCTTGTTTTCTCTGCCTTCCACTTTTGTTTCTTACCTTTCAGTCTTTCATTTCTATCCTTGTTTCCCCCTCCTCTGTCTCCCTGCTCAGAGTCCCATCCCCCTGCCATTCTAGTTTAAACCCTCCCCGACAGTACTGGCAAACACACCCCCGAGGTCCTGGTCATGCCCAGATGCAACCCGTCCAGCTTGTACTGGTCCCACCTTCCCCAGAACCGGTCCCATGTCCCAGGAATCTGAATCCGTCCCGCCTACACCATTTCTCCAGCCACGTATTCATCTGATATATCCTGTTATTTCTGCTCTGGCTAGCACTAACTCCCTATATTCAGCTTGTAGGACCTCATCCCTTTTTTTACCTATGTCGTTGATACCGATATGTACCACGACAATTGGCTGCTCGCTGTCCCACCTCAGAATGCCCTGCAGCCGCTCAGAGACATCCTTGACCCTAGCACCAGGGAGGCAACATACCATCCTAGAGTCTTGCGGCCACAGAAATGCCCGTCTGTTCCCTTTACGACTGAATCCCCTATCACTATAGCCCTGCCACTCTTCTTCCTCCCCTCCTGTGCAGCAGAGCCATCCATGGTGCCATAAACGTGGCCTTTGCTGCTTTCCCCTGAGCCATTTCCATGAACAATATCCAAAATGGTATATCTGTTAGAGAGGATGATGGCCACAGGGGACTTCTGCATGACCTGCCTTCCTCTTCTCTGCCTGGTGGTCACCCATTCCCTTTCTGCCTTTGCAGCATTTGCCTGCGGTGTGACCATCTCACTAAACATGCTATCTATAGTTGATGTATAGAACCTGTGATATATTCAGCTGTGGAATAATACCGGCCTACCCAACCCTGCGAGAATTTTACCTCCTTTCTTTGTCTATGGCTCGAAAGTTTCCTGAACATATATCAAACATGTCAGCCATGGATGGTCTGTCGCTCCAGAGTCAGAAGGTAGTGGATTCAAACCCCACTCCATAATCTAGGCTAGTACTTCAGTACTGAGGGAATGCTGCATTGTCAGAAGTGCCATCTTTCTGATGAGATGTTAAACTGAGGCCCTGTCTGTCCTGTCAGGTGCACATAGAAAATCTCAAAGAAATGCAGGGAAGTTCTCCCAGGTATCCTAGCCAGTATTTATCACTCACTCAAAATCACTAAAACAGGTCATCTGGTCTTTATATCATTGCTGATTGTGGGAATTTGGTGCATGCAAGTTGGGTGCAGCGTTTCCCGCCGTTATCAGAGTGACTATATGTCAAAGCTACATTATTAGCAGTAAAGTGCTTTGGGATGTCCTTAGTTTGCAGAAGTGCTGTGTAATTGCGAATTCATTTAGTTTCCTATTTCCGCTGTGCTGTGCTCCATCTGGACCTCTGTGACCTGCTGCAGCTGTGACCCACCAGCTCCTTCTTGGAGCCAGCAGTATTATTTAATCTTCACATTTCCTCTGCTTCATTCTCACAAGATTTACTGTTCAAGAAGATTAATGAATGCACCATTTAATAACAGTGATATATCATGTCCATGTAAATACAATCAATGTTCCACACTTTGCGTTTGTTGAACTAATACCTCTATCCTTTTTTTATTCCAGGATCAGTGTCACCCTCCTGGTAAGCTGAAACATAATAGTGTTTAAGCAAATTAAATCACTAAAATAAAAACGATTCCAAACAATCAAAAGAAATATATGCATTTGGGCATTTTAAATGGTCATCAAACTTTTCTAATACAGTACTTTCATTATTTTTTAAGTTCAGTCAAGGCTCATGGTACCAGAAAAGCAGCTTATTCATTACAGGCATCAAATGCCAGACAAACACTCCCAGGTACAGCACGGGGTTAGATACAGAGTAAAGCTCCCTGTACACTGTCCCCATAAAAAGAAAACGGGGTTAGATAGAGAGTAAAGCTCCCTCTACACTGTCCCATCAAACACTCCCAGGACAGGTACAGCACGGGGATAGAGAAAAAAAAGGTTTAGATTCAGAGTAAAGTTCCCTGTACACTGTCTTCATCAAACACTCCCAGGGCAAGTACAGCACAGATTAGATACAGAGTAAGCTCTCTCTACACTGTCTTCATCAAACACTCACAGGACAGGGACAGCACAGGGTAGATACAGAGTAAAGCTTCGTCTGTACTCTCTTATCCAACATTCAGTGAAATACAGCGTGAAGCTCCTTTTAAACTGTCTGAAGCACTCCCAGGCCAGGAAAGGCAGGAGTTAGAATCAGAGTAAAGGTCAATGATTACTCCCAAGTCTGTCTCCCTTTTTTGACCTTTAACTTACACGCGCTTATATTCTAACCCTTACTCAACACATTTAAGGTCATAACTGCAATCTTACCTATACTTGCAGTCTTTGGCAATCTTGGTCTCCCTCACCAATTTTGTGTTGGAATTCATCCAACCTGTCTCTGATTTCCAATCCTAATGTTCACACTGCAAAATAATACAGGTGAATGTGACTTCTCGTAAGTGTAGTATCTTAAGTTGTGTCTATTTGATCAATCTTAGTTGGTCCTGCACGCCTACCATACAAGGATGATCTGTTGATGTATCTCGCTCTGCAAATGGAAGAATCGCCATTGTGTGTGAACCCTAAAGAAAAGGACGGAATGAAAGTAAGTATTTCATAGGATGAATGTTGCCATGCCATGTGGTGTGGCCATCTGTATTGGATCTCTCTTCCAGTCTGCTAATCCTACATAGCAAAGATCAGAGATCTACAGGCCTTGTCCCATAGGGGATGCAGTGGAACCTTGTGCTGTATAACCTCCTAGCAATTCTGGGGCTGTAATCAAACTAAAAAGAACTTAGTCCAGGATTCACGACACCTCAATTGCTCTAAAAACAAAGAATGCTGGAAACACTCAGCAGGTCTGGCAGCATCTGTGGAGAGAGAAGCAGAGTTAACATTTCCAGTCAGTGACCCTTTATCAGAACTGGCAAAGGTTAGAAATGTAATAGGTTTTAAGCAAATAAAGTGGGGGTGGGGCAAGAGATAACAAAAGGGAAGGTGTTGATAGGACAAGGTCACAGAGAATAACTGACAAGAAGGTCATGGAGCAAAGGCAAAGGGTGTGTTAATGGTGTGCTGAAAGACAAAGTGTTAGTGCAGAGAGGGTGTTAATTGACAGAAAAATGAACAGCCCAGGCCAGAAGCACAAACATGAATAAAACCAGTGGGCAGGCACCTGGCAAAGAATGAATGATGCAACAAACTAAAATAAAATTTTAAAAAACTAAAAATTAAAAAGGGGGAGGCCACTCATGCTCTGAAATTATTGAACTCAATGTTCAGTCCAGTAGGCTGTAGTGTGCCTAATCGCTAAATGAGATGCTGTTCCTCGAGCTTGCGTTGATGTTCACTGGAACACTGCAGCAAGCCCAGGACAGAGATGTGGGTATGAGAGTGGGGGGAGTGGTATGTTGAAATGGCAAATGACAGGAAGCTCGGAGTCATGTTTTTGGACTGAGCGAAGGTGTTCCACAAAGCGGCCACCCAATCTGCGTTTGGTCTCCCCAGTGTAGAGGAGACTGTATTGTGAGCAGCGAATACAGTATACTAAATTGACAGAAGTACAACTAAATCGCTGCTTCACCTGAAAGGAGTGTTTGGGGCCTTGGATAGTGAGGAGAGAGGAAGTAAAAGGGCAGGTATTACACCTCCTGTGATTGTATGGGAACGTGCTGTGGGGAGGGAACGAGGTTTCGGGAGTAATGGAGGAGTGGACCAGGGTGTCGCGGAGGGAACGATCCCTTCGGAATGCTGACAGGGGAAGGGAGGGGAAGATGCGTTTGGTAGTGGCATCACGCTGGAGGTGGCAGAAATGGGAGAGGATGATCCTTTGGATGTGGGGGCTGGTAGGGTCAAAAGTGAGGACAAGGGGAACCCTGTTGCGGTTCTGGGAGGGAGGGGAAGGGGTGAGGGTAGAGATGCGGGAAATGGGCCGGACACGGTTGAGGGCCCTGTCACTACAGTGGGGGGAATCCTCGGTTGAGAAAAAGGGAAGACATAACAGAAGGGCTGTTGTGGAAGATTGCAGATGCGTCAGAGATGAAGAAACTGGGAGAACGGAATGGAGTCCTTACAGGAGGCAGTGTGTGAAGAAGTGTAGTCGAGGTAGCTGTGGGATGTCAGTGAGCTTATAATGAATATTAGTAGACAGCCTATCCCCAGCGATGGAGACAGGAAGTCAAGAAGGGGAAGGGAAGTGTCGGAGATGGACCATGTAAAGGTGAGAGAAGGCTGGAAATTCAAGCAAAGTTGATAAAGTTTTCCAGTTCGGGGCAGGAGCTGGAAATGGCACCGATACAGTCATCCATACTTTAGCAACTTTGCTTCCAATTTCCACAATTTCCAACGCATCTTCTCCTCCCCTCCCCTGTCAGCATTCAGAAGGGATTGTTCCCTCTGCGACACCCTGGTCCACTCCTCCAATACTCCCGACACTTCGACCCCTTCCGACGGCACCTTCCCCTGCAATCGCAGGAGGTGTAATACCTGCCCTTTTACCTCCTCTCTCCTCACTATCCAAGGCCCCAAACACTCCTTTCAGGTGAAGCAGTGATTTACTTGTACTTCTTTCAATGTAGTATACTGTATTCGCTGCTCACAATGTGGTCTCCTCGACATTGGGGAGACCAAACGCAGATTGGGTGACCGCTTTGCAGAACACCTTCACTCAGTCCGAAAACATGACCTTGAGCTTCCGGTGGCTTGCCATTTCAACACACCCCCCTGCTCTCATGCTCACATCTCTGTCCTGGGATTGCTGCAGTGTTCCAGTGAACATCAACGCAAGCTCGCGGAACAGCATCTCATCTATCGATTAGGCACTCTACAACCTGCCGGAGTGAACATTGAGTTCAATAATTTCAGAGTATGACTGCCACCCCCCACCCCCCTTTTTTATTTTTAGTTTTAATTTTTCTTTTTTCATTTTATTTTATTTTATTTTATTTCATCATTCATTTATTTTACCAGGTGCCTACCCACTTTTTTTCCATGTCTGTGCTTTTGGCCAGGGCTGTTCATTATTCTGTCATTTAATACCCTCTCTGCACTAACACTTTGTCTTTCAGCACACCATTAACAAACCCTTTGCCTTTGCTCCATGACCTTCTTGTCAGTTATTCTCTGTGACCCTCTGTCCTATCAACACCTTCCCTTTTGTTCTCTTTTGCCTCACCCCTGCTTTATTTGCTTAAAACCTATTACATTTCTAACCTTTGCCAGTTCTGATGAAAGGTCACTGACCTGAAACGTTAATTCTGCTTCTGTCTCCACAGATGCTGCCAGACCTGCTGAGTATTTCCAGCATTTTTTGTTTTTATTTCAGACTTTCAGCATCTGCAGTATTTTGCTTTTATTACCTCAATTGCTCTACTTACCCTGACAAACTGAAGTGAAACCAACAGTGATGTCATGAACACTTATTGGAAACTCAGATCCACTCCCAGTTTCCCATTCTGTTCTCCCGGTGAGTGAGCCTCCATGGCAGCAGCATGGATTCATGGTATAAACTCCACAGTGTAAATGCGATGCCCAGAATCAAGACAATGGAGTGGAGTTTCCGATGGTCCCACTTGGACAACAGCAGTGTGACAGGCGGGACATCAACCACCCATTGAAATAGTTAAATATCTCTGACCCCAATTCACAGATTTCCAAATATTGTGGGCAGGCACCAATGCTATTTGTGGCACAGCTGTGGTGGGGGAAGTGAAAGCACTGTGCTTCCTTGCAGCAACATAAGTGATCCCAGCCTAATAGTGGGGGAAAGTTTTTGGAGCAGCTAAAGACGCCAATTGCCAGTTTCAATAATGCAATTAAACCAACCTTTTGAAATTTAAATCTCCCTCAAACCCCTCGGCAGCTTCTGAGCCCAGTGTACAAATGATGAAAACTATGCTGGATATCCTATTTCTTTTGTAATAATGTATACAGTTTTTTGGTGGGTGTGTTCTATGTCAATTCTATCTCCAGCAGAAATTACAATAGATGCAAAAAATGAGTAAGCACCCGAGGTGGCCAATTTCATCTCCCCAGTCAAATTACGGAGGTTTCCCAGTTCAATAGAACGGGAAATTGAGATTTAGTGGTCAACTCAGGTTGGAATAAAAGACAAATGTGACAAGACACACTGAGGTTACTAAGCACGTCATTTGTAATTTTGTAAGAATTTCGTATGTGAGAACTATCCCATCAAACACTCCCAGGACAGGTACAGCACTGGGATTGGCTGGGCAATTTGGGAAGCACTTCCTGCCTTCAATCAGGGGGAGCAGCTGCACCTGTGTTGCTGCAACTGCAACTGGAGAGGAGGGAGGAGACTGGAGACAGCTGTATTTACTGTGGAACTGTTGCACTTTTTCAAGACTAAGAAGACCTGAGAGTCATTTTGGAGAGGTGGGTGTTGGAGCACCAGAGAACTGTTGGTTGTTTGGACTGTTGGGGGAGGGAGAAGGCACCGGAAGATCCAGGGGTGGGGCTGCCAAATTCTATAGGGAGCCCCTGTACTTGCTCTTGTTTATCTGCCATCCTGCACAAAAGGGGCTCCCTCCCCACCCCCAACTGTGTGGCTCAGGACGGCTGGAGCTGCCTGGCTGAAGAGTGGACTGTCGACTCTGCAGGAAGGTGCTCCAACCACCAATTGAAGTGTAACATCCTTGCAGCTGTTCTCTCTCTTCCATCACTCGGCCACCGATCCTCTCCTCTCCTTTTCAGCCCTATCCTCCTCTATTCCCATCCCCCCCTCCCCATCATATTGCTTGTGTTAAAGGAAACTGTTGTGTGCTTTGTTTCTTGGGGGTGGACGTGGCTCTTAGACCCCATGGCAAGCCCTCCTTCGCCGGTGGCGGGGCCTTCCCGTTCATATGCTGCTGCAGCTGCACCTATTGCCCCGTCACCGTTTGCATTAATAACATCTAAGCATGGAGTCAAGAGCTACGTCCACCCGAACATGACAATAGAGGCATGTGTGAAAGCAATGGCTGAGGTTGTCGGCCCTTCGGCCATTGTTGCAGCCTCTAAAATGTATGGGAAGGCAGTGTTATTCCTGAAGACCGAGCGGGCGGTGTCCCTGGCTCTGAGCAAGCAGCTCACCGTGGGCGGAACCTTTCTGCCAGTGGACCCCCTGGAGGCAAAAGGTCATTTTATCCAACGTCCCGCCCTTCATTCCTGGTGAGCTCCTCCTTCCCCACCTGCACCATCTGGGGGAGGTAAAGACGGGGCTCACCCCAGTCCCGCTCGGTCTTCGGGAGAACATGTGTACTCCTTCCGCCGCCAGTTATTCATGCAGCTGGCGCGGGAGGAGGTTACAGAGGGTCACTTTAATATCGAGTTCCAGGGGACGGCCTACCGCGTCTTCTGGACCTTGGATGGGCTGCGGTGCCATGTCTGTAAGGGGGTGGGGCATGTTCGTAAGAACTGCCCCAACCTCCCGGCTGCCAACTCCAACTCGGCGGCCCAGGGTGGCGCCGCTGCACCTCCTCCCACCACCCCCCCACACTTCCACCATATACCATTCAGTCGGTACCGGAGGCTGTGGTTTTCACGGCCTCCAGCAGGGAGGGGGGTGACTGTCCAAGTGGAAGGAAGGCGCGAAGGAGAAATAAACATCGAGAGGCGCGTCCCCTGGACACCGTAACACTACCCGAGTCTGAACTCAGCGAAAAGCCCGATCTCGGGGAGTCAACTTGCCCCAGGGCTGGGCTCAGGCCCAGGGTGAATAAGAAAAAAGAGAGTGCGGAGGCGGAGGCCTCTGATGACATGGAGGTCTCTGAGCCTCTGCGCCCTGGTGGGAAAAAGAGGAGAAGGCACCCCTCCACAGAGGTAATGAGGGGCCCTGAGGCGCAGGGCCCATCTGTTGGAGGGGAGCTGTCTCCTGTCTCGGGTCCCCAGGTTTCCCCTACCGCCACCACCAAGGCTACAAACTCCATGCAGGATCTCTCTATTCCTCAGGATGGAGGGGAAGGGAAGGCCCCGGTACATGAGGCCCCTCCTGAAGGAGTAAGTGGGGCCCAGCTTGTGGTGGGGGAGCCTGGGGATTCCGCCCATTCTGCCACTGCTACTGGGTCGGTTGCCCTGAGTGAAGGGGAGGGCGAGGCCCCAGAGGGTCAGCCCTCCCAGCCGGAGTCCACCACCAACCAAGAGACACCCGACCCGGTTATAATCGAGAATGCTGCCCCATCTGCTGGACCTGTGGGTGCTGAAGGAGCGGGAGATGGCCTCCTCTCTCCGCCTCCAGTCTCGGCTCCGGCTGGTTTTCCGGAGTCGGGAACTTCTGTCGCCCCTGGACCGCTCATTGGCCTGGGGACGGAGGTGGAGGGGGTTCCTGAACCGCTGGTGCCTACAGGCTCCAGTTTCACAATAGAACCCAGAGAGGACTCCTCCGCCATCGATCCTGGGGGTGGGATTGTGACGGAGGCGGGACCAGCTGGCGCGGCCGGGACGTCCGCCCCACAGTGTGCGGTGGGCGTGTCGGCCGCTGGCGGTGATGACCCGGAGGAGGATGGGGATTCGGTGTGGGGCACGGAGGATGATCTTGATTCCATCGCCAGTGAGGTGGTGGAGTCCCTCGTGCCTCCCACCGAATCTCCTCTCATCCCCACGGCGGAACTCCGGGATTTCCTCGCGGCTTGCAGGGGTTGCCGCAATAAAGTTCAGCTGGCCCTCGGCCGTTGGTCGAATCTGGCGCTGATCATACAGTCCGTCCGTGCCGCCCTGAAGATAACGGGCAAGCGCACGGGCGTGTAACTGGTTGAGAGGCACCGTTTTAATGTGTTCCTCAATGGGTTGCTGGGGGAGTGGAAGGCCAGGTGCACTTCCACTCCCTCCTCACAGTGAGCTGTTGGTGACGGGTTTTAAGTACCTTTGACATGAAGATAACCATAGCCAGCCTGAACATCAACAGCAGCAGGGGGTCTCACCGCAGACTTCACAATCTCTCAGTCCTCAGGGAAGGGAGATACGCGGTGAGCTTTCTGCAGGAAACCCACACCGTTCTGGGAAACGAAGCCACCTGGCTCCTGGAGTGGCAGGGTGGGGTCTACATGAGTCACCTCACCCCTATTTCTAGTGGGGTGGCTATCTTGTTGGCCCCGACTTTTCAGCCGGAGATCTTGGGGGTCAAGGAGCTAGTGCCGGGCCACTTGCTCCACCTCGCCGTTGGCCTGAGTAGCGTGCCGCTCCACTTTGTGAACGTGTACGCGCCCAGGCCAGGCGCGTTGCAAGCGCGCCTCTTTGAAGAAGTGTCCGCTTTCTTGAGCTCCATCGATAGCGGCGAGTGCATCATCCTCGGGGGGGATTTTAACTGCACCCTCGAGGTGGGGGATCGCTCCGGTCCCCAGCGCGGCCAAGCGTCGGTGGAGAAGTTGAGGGGACTGATCAGCTCCCTTAACTTGGTGGATGTCTGGCGGAATCTCCATCCCGACTCCAGCGCCTTCACGTGGAGGTCTGGAGGACAGTCCCGAATCGACCGCCTCTACTTTTCGCAGGCGTACGTCTCCCGCGTCTCAGCGACCTCCATGCGGCTGGTGCCGTGCTCGGACCACCACCTGGTGTGGGCGGAGTTCACTCCGCTCCACACGCAGGCGGGGTCCGCGTACTGGCACTTTAAAAACCGGCTGCTGGAGGACGAGTGATTTCGGGACTCGTTCTGTCGATTCTGGGCCGACTGGAGAAGGAAGCAGGGGGGCTTCCCCTCCTTGAGGCTATGGGGGGATGTGGGCAAGACTCACATCCGTGTCTTCTGTCAGGAGTACGCGAAGGGGTCGAACAAGAGGCGGGAGGCCGAGATCGGGCGCATTGAGAGGGAGGTGCTCGACCTGGAGTCCCGCCTCGGTCATGCCGTCGCGGACCTGGCCCTGTGGCAGGCGTACGAAGAGAAGAAGGGCGCGCTGAGGGACCTGCGTACGTGAGGTCGCGGATCCAGATCCTGGAAGATTTGGACCGCGCCTCACCCTTCTTCTACTCGCTGGAAAAATGGCGGGGGTCTGTAAGCAGCTCGTTGAGCTGCTGGCCGACGACGGACCCTCCATCACGGATCCGGAGGGAATGGGCCTCCTGGTCCGTACTTATTACAGTGCGTTGTTCTCTCCGGATCCATCCAACGAGGATGCACGCAGAGTTTTGTGGGAGGACCTGCCGCAGGTCAGCCCGGAGGGCACCGAAGGATTGGAGGCTCCGCTCACGTTGGCGGAGCTGACTGGTGCCCTCCACCAGCTCTCAAGGGGCAAATCCCCAGGGCTGGATGGGTTGACCGTGGAGTTCCTCAGGGCGTTCTGGGACGTCCTGGGGGACGATTACGCGTGGGTCCTGGGAGAAAGCCTGGCGACCGGGGAGATGCCCCTTTCGTGGCGCAGGGCGGTCATTGTCCTGCTGCCGAAGAAGGGCGATCTCCGCCTGCTTAAAAACTGGCGTCCGGTCTCCCTCCTCAGCACGGATTATAAGATCTTTGCCCAGGCTATGTCGACCTGCCTGAGCTCCGTGCTGGCCCACATGATCCACCCTGACCAGTCCTACACGGTCCCGGACCGGTCCATCCAAGACAACATCTACCTAGTCCGGGACCTGATCCATCTTTCCCAGAGGACTGGTTGCCTTTCTCTCCCTCGATCAGGAGAAGGTGTTCGACAGGGTGGATCACGAATACTTTTTCGGGACTCTGCGCGCTTTCAGACTCGGGCCGCATTTCGTGGCCCGTGTCCGACTTTTATACGCCGCCGCAGAGTGTCTAGTCAAAGTTAACGGGTCCTTGACGGCGCCCCTTCACTTTGGGAGAGGAGTGTGTCAGGGATGCCCCATGTCCGGCCAATTGTATACCATCTGCGTGGAGCCCTTCCTGTGCCTGCTTCGCAAGAGGTTGATGGGATTGGCTCTGCGCGAGCCGGCCATGCGGGTCGTCCTCTCGGCTTACGCCGACAACGTGCTCCTCGCGGTCACAGATCCCGTTGACTTGCGGAGGATGCGCGACTGCCAGCAGACCTTTTCTGCCGCGTCCTCCGCGAGGATCAATTGGGAGAAATGTTCTGGACTCCTGGTGGGTCAGTGGCGGGTGGACTCCCTGCCGGAGGAGATGACACCTTTTGCGTGGAGCACCACGCACCTCCTCGATCTGGGAGTCCATCTTAGCCCCGCTGAGGAAGCCTGGCCGGCAAACTGGCAGGAGTTGGAGGCGAAAGTCACCGCTCGGCTGGGGCGCTGGACAGGACTGCTCCGAGTGCTTTCCTACAGGGGCCGAGCGCTGGTCATAAACCAACTGGTGGCCTCCATGTTGTGGTACCGGTTGGTCACTCTGGCCCTGCCCCCTGTATTTGCCACCAAGATCCAGTCGAAACTCGTTGATTTCTTCTGGGGCGAGAGGAAACACTGGGTCTCTGCCCCGGTCCTGAGTCTCCCGATTGAGGAGGGCGGTCAGTCGCTGGTGTGCGTCCGCACCCAGGCTGCGACTCTCCGCCTTCGTACCCTGCAGAGATACCTGTACGTCGAGCGTCCTCCCAGATGGTGTGCGCTGGCGACGTATTTTTCCGCCAGTGTCACTGCCTTCAAGACGACACGCAGCTCCCGGTGGAGTCCGTTAGCCGCGCCTCTCTGAGGGAGTTGCCTGTCTTTTACCGGGATCTATTCCGAGTCTGGAACATGGTTGCCTCCAGTCAGGGCGCTCCCCCGCCGGCGGAGGAGAACGCCTCGGCTGTCCGGGCGGCCGACTCCGGGGACGGTCCGGCGGGCGGAGGAGTAGCCGAAACCCCCAAGACGCCCCTCACTGCGGGTTGCGAGGGGGCTCGGGAGTGCGGAGCGATCCCGGCCGAGCTGACCCCCGCTCGGCTGGAACTGCTCATCGGACCCAGGCCCCGAAACCTTCCTCGGGAGCCGGTCCCGCACAACCCGAGCCGCCTCTCGGAAACGCCGATTGGAATGGCACGGAGGGGTTTCCTGTTCGGGCTGCTCCTGCACACCTTCCACTTCCTCGCCCTCGTCAGCCGACCGGACACTCCCTGGCGGTCCACGTTGCTATCTGGCGGCGAGGGGAAACCCCGATGGAGGTCTCTCTTCCCCCTTTACATCGGGGTCCTGGGGTGGAGGGTGCTGCACAGAGCAGTCCTGTGCAATAGACTTTTAATTCGGTTCACGGACTCCCAGGCCGCCTGTACTTTCTGCGGCCTGGGCGAGTCCGCGTTCCACGTTTATACGGAGTGTGCAAGGTTGCAGCCCCTATTTGAGTATCTGAAGGGGCTGCTCCTCAAATTCTGGCTGCACTTCAGTCCCACGCTCCTGATCTTTGGGCACCCGGCGCGGAGGGGCTTGGGCCAGGAGGAGGATCTCCTCGTCAGTCTGCTCCTGGGCCTGGCCAAGGTGTCAATTCACAGGTCCAGGTTGCGGGCCGTCGGGGGGGTCCGTCCTCCCCGATTGCCTGCCCCTCTTCCGCGGTTACGTTCGCGCCCGGGTGTCCCTGGAGAAGAAGCATGCGGTGTCCGCCGGTACGCTTGAGGCCTTCCGCGACCGGTGGGCACCGCAGGGACTGGAGTGCATCGTCGACGCCGAGAATGGCATTTTAATTTGAGTTTTTTGTCGATTTATCTGGTTTTAATAAAGTTATTTTAAAACTGTAAATATGTATATAAAGGGGGCCTGAGGAATAAAGGCCCCCTCGATGTGAAAAATATAAAAGGGGCCTGGGGTATAAAGGCCACCTTAAGAAAGAAAAAATAAATGGGGTTAGATACAGAGTAAGGCTCCCTCTAAACTGTCTCCTCAAACACTCCCAGGTCAGGAACAAACATGTGCAAAATACATCAAGGTTGTAAAGTGGTAAATTGTCCATCTTTTTTATTTCAGTTTTGTAAAACTGGGATTACAATCTATGATGCAAATGGAACCAATCAGATACTTGTGATTGACTGCTCCAGAAATGGCCTGCATGCTGTACAGCGAGCACTGCTCAGCTTTCCCAAATGTTTGCAAGGATGTGAGGTGTACTTGTCCAGGCATCCATGTATCCACTGTGCAAAATTACTCATTCAAGGTATGTGGAAACTGCCAGTACAGACATGGAGCATTGAGAATTGTATGGCTATGGGTGAATAATGTAAGATTTAAGCAACTCTCTGAAGCCTTAATTGTGTTATTAGCGAGGCGGGAGTCAATTCAGTCCCGTCACTCCATAGGTCACAGCATATTATTGATGTTTTCCCACCCAATCAGAAAAGCAGCCAAATTAAACACCCTAGTAACCCCCAGAATAAAACAGACCAAACCAGATATCTTTCGACAGCAACAAAATGTGGAATCTGTTTCGGTCGAGCTAAGAAACAGCAAGGGGCAGCAAACATTGGTAGGAGTTGTTTATAGTCCACCAACAGTAGTCATAGTGTGGGACATGGTATTAATCAGGAGATTAGAGAAGCATGTAGCATTGGTAATACAGTAATCATGGGTGATGTCAATCTGCAGAATGAGCACTAATGCTGTGGAGGACGAGTTTCTGGAGTGTGTTAGGAATAGTTTTCTAGAGCAGTATGTTGAGGAACCAACTCGAGAACGTGACCATAATATGATAGAATTTTACATTACGTTTGAAAGTGAGGTAGTTCAATCTGAAGGCAAGGTGTTAAATTTGAACAAAGGAAATTATGAAGATATGAGGGGCAAATTGGCTGAGGTGGATTAGGAAAATGCATTAAAAAGTAGAATCATAGAACGTTTAAGGCACAGAAAGAGGCCATTTGGCCCATCGCATCTGTGCCGGCCGAAAAAAGATCCACCTATTCTAATCCCACCTTCCGGCATTTGGTCCGTAGCCCTGCAGATTACAGCACTTGAGGTGCATATCCAGTCTCCATTTGAATGAGTTGAGGGTCTCTGCCTCAGCTACCCTTTCAGGCAGTGAATTCCAGGCCATCACCACCCTCTGGGTGGAAAAGTTTTTCTGCACCTCCCCTCTAATTTTTCCAGAAATCACTTTAAATCTATGCCCCCTCATCACTGACCTCTCTGCTAAGGTGAATAGACACTTCACCTCCATTCTATCCAGGCCCCTCAAAATCTTGTACATTTCAATCAGATCTCCCCTCAGCCTTCTCTGTTCCTAGGTAAACAACCCCAGCCTATCCAATCTTTCCTCATAGCTGCATTTTTCCAGTCCTGATGACATCCTTGTAAATCTCCTCTGTACCCTCTCTCGTGCAATTACATCCTTTCTGTAATGAAGTGACCAGAACTATGCACAATACTCAAGTTGTTGCCTAACCAATGAATTATACAGTTCCAGCATAACCTCCCTGCTCTTATATTCTATACATAGTCATAGAGAGATACAGCAGCGAAACAGGCCCTTCGGCCCAACAAGTGTGGGCCGACCATCAACCACCCATTTATACTAATCCTACATTAATCCCATTTTTTCCCTCTCACATCCCCACCTTCCCTCAATTCTCCTGCCACCTACCTACACTAGGGGCAATTTTTTTTACAATGGCCAATTTACCTATCAACCCACAACTCTTTGGCATGTGGGAGGAAACAGGAGCATCTGGAGGAAACTCACGCGGTCACAGGGAGAACTTGCAAACTCTGCACAGGCAGTACCCAGAACTGAACCCGGGTCACTGGAGCTGTGAGGCTGCGGTGCTAACCACTGCACAACTGTGCCACCCTTGGGCTAAAAAAGGAAAGGATTCCATATGCCTTCTTAACCACCTTATCGACCTGTCCTGCTACCTTCAGGGATTTGTGGACATTCACTCCGAGGTCCCTCACTTCCTCTACACTTCTCAGTATTTTCCCATTAATCAGTATTCCTTTGCCTTGTTTGACCTCCCCAAATCCAAGTTGAATTCCATTTGCCACTTTTCTGCCCATCTGACCAGACCATCAATATCTTCCTGCAGCCTACAGCTATCCTCCTCACTATCTACCACACGGCCAATCTTTGTGTCTACCGCAAACTTCTTGATCATGCCCCCTGCATTTACATCCAAATCGTTAATATACACCACAAAAAGCAGGGGACCCAGTACTGGGCCCTGCGGAACACCACTGGAAACAGCCCTCCAGATGCTAAAGCAGCCGACAACAACTACCCTTTGTTTCCTACCACTGAGCCAATTTTGTATCCACCTTGCTGCATTTCCCTGGATCCCATGGGATTTTATTTTTTTAACCAGTCTGCGATGTGGGACCTTGTCAAAAGCCTTGCTAAAATCTATGTATGACAGTACGTAGGCAATAGATAATCTTTAAAGAAATATTACATAGTTTACAGCAACTATACATTCCTTCAAGGCACAAAAACCCAAAAAGTAAAGTCAGTCAACTGTGGCTAACAAAGAAAGCTAAGGATTGCATAAGATTAAAAGAAAAGGACTATAAAGTTACCAGAAATAGTCATAAACCTGAGGATTGGGAGGATTTTAGAATATAGCAAAGGAGGATGAAGAAACTGATAAAGAGAGAATAGAATATGAATATAAAGTAGCAAAAAATATAAAAACGGACTGTAAAAGCTTCTATAGGTATGTAAAAAGGAAATGTTTGACTAAGCCAAATATGGGTCAATTACAGGTGGAGTCAGGTGAATTTATAATGGGGGAATAGAGAAATGACAGAGAAGCTAAATTATTACTTTGTAACTGTCTTCACTGAGGCAGCTACAAGAAATCTCCCAGAATTAGAGATCCAAGGGACTAGGGAGAATAAGGAATTGAAGGAAATTAGTTTTAGTAAGAAGATTTATTGGAGAAATTAATGGGGTTGAAGGTTGATAAGTCCCCAGGACCTGATATTCTACATACTAGACTGTTGAAAGAGGTAGCTATGGAGATAGTGGTGCATTGGTGATCATCTTCCAAAATTATATAAATTCTGGAGCGGTTCCTGCAGATTGGAAGGTTGCAAATGTCTCCCCACTATTTAAGAAGGGAGGGAGAGAGAAAACTGGGAATTATAGACCTGTCAGCCTTACATCAGTCATTGGGAAAATGCTGGAATCTATTCTAAAGGGTGTAATAAATGGACACTTAGATAATAATGATCTGATTGGGCGTAGTCAACATGGATTTCTGAATAGGAAATCATGTTTGACGAACCTGTTGGGGGTTTTTTGAGGATGTTACGAACAGAATTGATAAAGGGGAGTTGGTGGACGTGGTATACTTGGATTTTCAGAAGACTTTTGATAAAGTTCCCCACAGGAGGTTGGTTAGCAAAATTAAAGCACATGGGATAGGAAGTAATATACTGGCATGGATTAAGGATTGGTTAACAGGCAGAAAGTAGAGAATAGGAATAGACGGTCATTCTCGCATTGGCAGGCTGTGACTGGTGGGGCGCCACAGGGATCAATGTTTGTGCCCCAGCTGTTCACAATATATATCGATGATTTGGATGTAGGAACCAAATGTAGTAGTTCCAAATTCGCAGATGACATAAAACTGTGTGGGATTGTGTGTTGTGAGGAAGATGCAAAGCAGCTTCAAGGGGATTTGGACAGACTTCGTGAGTGGGCAAGAACTTGGCAGATGGAATACAATGTGGAAAAAATGTGAGGTTATCCACTTTGGTAGGAGGAATAGATGTGCAGAGTATTTCTTAAGTGGTAAGAGATTAGAAAGTGTAGGCGTACAAAGGGACCTGAGTGTCCTTGTCAATAAGTCACTGAAAGCTAACAGGCAGGTGCAGCAAGCAATTAAGAAGGCTAATGGTATGTTATCCTTTATTGCAAGAGAACAAAGAACACAGGAACAGGCCATTCGGCCCTCCAAGCCTGCTGATCTTGATGCCTGTCTAAACTAAAACCTTCTGCACTTCCGGGGTCCATATCCCTCTATTCCCATCCTATTCAGGTATTTGTCAAGATGCCTCTTAAACGTCGCTATCGTACCTGCTTCCACCACCTCCCCCGGCAGCAAGTTCCAGGCACTCGCCACCCTCTGTGTAAAGAACTTGCCTCGCACATCCCCTCTAAACTTTGCCCCTCGCACCTTAAACCTATGTCCCCTAGTAACTGACTCTTCCACCCTGGGAAAAAGCTTCTGACTATCCACTCTGTCCATGCCGCTCAGAACTTTGTAAACCTCTATCATGTCGCCCCTCCACCTCCATCGTTCCTGTGAAAACAATCCGAGTTTATCCAACCTCTCCTCATAGCTAATGCCCTCCAGACCAGGCAACATCCTAGTAAACCTCTTCTGTACCCTCTCCAAAGCCTCCACGTCCTTCTGGTAGTGTGGCGACCAGAATTGCATGCAATATTCTAAGTCTGGCCTAACTAAAGTTCTCTACAGCTGCAGCATGACTTGCCAATTTTTATACTCTATGCCCCGATCGATGAAGGCAAGCATGTCGTATGCCTTCTTGACTACCTTATCCACCTGCGTTGCCACTTTCAGTGACCTGTGGACCTGTACGCCCAGATCTCTCTGCCTGTCAATACTCCTAAGGGTTCTGCCATTTAATGTATACTTCCCACCTGTATTAGACCTTCCAAACTGCATTACCTAACATTTGTCCGGATTAAACACCATCTGCCATTTCTCCGCCCAAGTCTCCAACCGATCGAATATCCTGCTGTATCCTCTGACAACCCTCATCACTATCCGCAACTCCACCAACCTTTGTGTCGTCTGCAAACTTACTAATCAGACCAGCTACATTTTCCTCCAAACCATTTATATATACTACAAACAGCAAAGGTCCCTGCACTGATCCCTGTGGAACACCACTAGTCACAGCCCTCCATTCAGAAAAGCACCCTTCCACTGCTACCCTCTGTCTTCTATGACCAAGCCAGTTCTGTATCCATCTTGCCAGCTCGCCTCTGATCCCGTGTGACTTCACCTTTTGTACCAGTCTGCCATGAAGCCTTGTCAAAGGCTTTACTGAAGTCCATATAGACAACATCCACTGCCTTTCCTTCATCAATCATCTTCGTCACTTCCTCAAAAAACTCAATCAAGTTGGTGAGACACGACCTCCCCTTCACAAAACCATGCTGCCTCTCGCTAATAAGTTTGTTTGTTTCCAAATGGGAGTAAATCCTGTCCCGAAGAATCCTCTCCAATAATTTCCCTACCACTGACGTAAGGCTCACCGGCCTATAATTTCCTGGATTATCCTTGCTACCCTTTTTAAACAAAGCAACAACATTGGCTATTCTCCAGTCCTCTGGGACCTCACCTGTAGCCAATGAGGATACAAAGATTTCTGTCAAGGCCGCAGCAATTTCTTCCCTTGCCTCCCTCAGTATTCTGGGGTAGATCCCATCAGGCCCTGGGGACTTATCTACCTTAATGCTTTGCAAGACGCCCAACACCTCCTCCTTTTTGATAACGACATGACCGAGACTATCTACACTCCCTTCCCTCGACTCGTTAGCCACCAAGTCCTTCTCTTTGGTGAATACTAATGCAAAGTATTCATTTAGTACCTCACCCATTTCCTCTGGCTCCACACATAGATTCCCTCCTCTGTCCTTGAGTGGCCCAACCCTTTCCCGAGTTACCCTCTTGCTCTTTAAGGGGATTTGAGTAAAGTAGTGAAGTCTTGCTTCAATTATGCAGAACCTTGGTTCGACGGCACCTGGAGTACTGTGTGCAATTTCAGTCCCCTTACCTTAGGAAGGATATTATTGCCATAGAGGGAGTGCAACAAAGGTTCACCATACTTGTTCCTGGGATGGCGGGACTGTCCTATGAAGAGAGATTGGGGAAACTGGGCCTGTATTCTCTAGCGTTTCGAAGAATGAGGGGTGATCTCATTGAAACCTGCAAAATACTTAGAGATAGACAGGGTAGATGCAGCTAAGATGTTTTCCCTGGTTGGGGAGTCTCGAACCAGGCAACACAATTTCAAAATAAGGGGGAAGCCACTTATGACAGAGATGAGGTGAAATGTCTTCACTCAGAGGGTTGTGAATCTTTGGAATTCTCTACCCCAGAGGGTTGTGGAAGCTCAGTCATTGAGTATGTTTAAAGCAGAGATTGACAGATTTCTAAATACCACTGACATAAAGGGATATGAGGATAGTGTGGGAAAAAGGCATTGAAGTGGATGATCAGCCATGATCGTATTGAATGGCAGGGCAGGCTCGATGGGCTGAATGGCCTACTCTGCTCCTATGTTCCTAACAAATTAACTATTTATTAAATAACTCAATCTGAAACACTATTAAGATAAGCCTATATCTAAAGACCATATAACTTCTTATTTTAATCTATCTCCCCCATTCACACACATACATTCAAAAATCACAGTTAACTGGCTTCTTTCAAAAAATCATGTTTTTAAAAATTAGCAGATTCTTCACAATAAATAAATAAGTCTTTGAGATTTACGTTTCCAATTGGTGAAGTATTCTAATGTGAAAAGAATCAAATAGTGCTCGAAGTCTTCACACGGATTTGATGAAATAGTCTGTTTTTGAAAGGCATTCAAACTCTTCGGCTGCAGCAGGCATCAAGGCCATCAGCGAATTCCACAAAATACAATCAGTCAAGAGAGAGTCAATGTTGAAGCAAATACTTCCTGGCTTGGAAGTAAAGAAAAGGAGTTTTGCTGCCTTCAACAATACAAAATGGTCTCTTCAAAAAAAAAGGCTTTTTCTTTCCTTCATCAATTCATTTCACCCATAGCGCTTTATAGAATTTCTGCTGAGAGAGAATAGAAGCTCCTTTCACCAGTAGCATGCGTCGCTGTTTGCTGGTTCAGACCGGGTTTTGCCAGTCTTACACACAATCAAACAGCAGGAGAGAGGAGGACCCGGAGACAGACAGCAGGACCTAAAACAGCAGGAGAGGGGAGGACCCGGAGACAGACAGCAGGACCTAAAACAGCAGGAGAGAGGAGGACCCGGAGACAGACAGCAGTACCTAAAACAGCAGGAGAGAGGAGGACCCGGAGACAGACAGCAGTACCTAAAACAGCAGGAGAGAGGAGGACCCGGAGACAGACAGCAGGGTCTAAAACAGCAGGAGAGGGGAGGACCCGGAGACAGACAGCAGGACCTAAAACAGCAGGAGAGGGGAGGACCCGGAGACAGACAGCAGGACCTAAAACAGCAGGAGAGGGGAGGACCCGGAGACAGACAGCAGGACCTAAAACAGCAGGAGAGGGCAGGACCCGGAGACAGACAGCAGGTCCGAAAACAGCAGGAGAGGGGAGGACCCGGAGACAGACAGCAGGTCCGAAAACAGCAGGAGAGAGGAGGACCCGGAGACAGACAGCAGGACCTAACAGCAGGAGAGGGGAGGACCCAGAGACAGACAGCAGGACCGAAAACAGCAGGAGAGGGGAGGACCCAGAGACAGACAGCAGGACCGAAAACAGCAGGAGAGGGGAGGACCCAGAGACAGACAGCAGGACCTAAAACAGCAGGAGAGAGGAGGACCCGGAGACAGACAGCAGGACCTAAAACAGCAGGAGAGAGGAGGACCCGGAGACAGACAGCAGGACCTAAAACAGCAGGAGAGAGGAGGACCCGGAGACAGACAGCAGGTCCGAAAACAGCAGGAGAGAGGAGGACCCGGAGACAGACAGCAGGACCTAAAACAGCAGGAGAGGGGAGGACCCGGAGACAGACAGCAGGACCTAAAACAGCAGGAGAGGGCAGGACCCGGAGACAGACAGCAGGATCTAAAACAGCAGGAGAGGGGAGGACCCGGAGACAGACAGCAGGACCTAAAACAGCAGGAGAAGGGAGGACCCGGAGACAGACAGCAGGGTCTAAAACAGCAGGAGAGAGGAGGACCCGGAGACAGACAGCAGGACCTAAAACAGCAGGAGAGGGCAGGACCCGGAGACAGACAGCAGGTCCGAAAACAGCAGGAGAGAGGAGGACCCGGAGACAGACAGCAGTACCTAAAACAGCAGGAGAGGGCAGGACCCGGAGACAGACAGCAGGATCTAAAACAGCAGGAGAGGGGAGGACCCGGAGACAGACAGCAGGACCTAAAACAGCAGGAGAGGGGAGGACCCGGAGACAGACAGCAGGACCTAAAACAGCAGGAGAGGGGAGGACCCGGAGACAGACAGCAGGTCCGAAAACAGCAGGAGAGGGGAGGACCCGGAGACAGACAGCAGGACCTAAAACAGCAGGAGAGGGGAGGACCCGGAGACAGACAGCAGGACCTAAAACAGCAGGAGAGGGGAGGACCCGGAGACAGACAGCAGGTCCGAAAACAGCAGGAGAGAGGAGGACCCGGAGACAGACAGCAGGACCTAAAACAGCAGGAGAGAGGAGGACCCGGAGACAGACAGCAGGACCTAAAACAGCAGGAGAGGGGAGGACCCGGAGACAGACAGCAGGTCCGAAAACAGCAGGAGAGTGGAGGACCCGGAGACAGACAGCAGGACCTAAAACAGCAGGAGAGAGGAGGACCCGGAGACAGACAGCAGGTCCGAAAACAGCAGGAGAGGGGAGGACCCGGAGACAGACAGCAGGACCTAAAACAGCAGGAGAGTGGAGGACCCGGAGACAGACAGCAGGACCTAAAACAGCAGGAGAAGGGAGGACCCGGAGACAGACAGCAGGACCTAAAACAGCAGGAGAGGGGAGGACCCGGAGACAGACAGCAGTACCTAAAACAGCAGGAGAGGGGAGGACCCGGAGACAGACAGCAGGACCTAAAACAGCAGGAGAGAGGAGGACCCGGAGACAGACAGCAGGACCTAAAACAGCAGGAGAGGGGAGGACCCGGAGACAGACAGCAGGTCCGAAAACAGCAGGAGAGAGGAGGACCCGGAGACAGACAGCAGGACCTAAAACAGCAGGAGAAGGGAGGACCCGGAGACAGACAGCAGGACCTAAAACAGCAGGAGAGGGGAGGACCCGGAGACAGACAGCAGTACCTAAAACAGCAGGAGAGGGGAGGACCCGGAGACAGACAGCAGGATCTAAAACAGCAGGAGAGAGGAGGACCCGGAGACAGACAGCAGGACCTAAAACAGCAGGAGAAGGGAGGACCCGGAGACAGACAGCAGGGTCTAAAACAGCAGGAGAGAGGAGGACCCGGAGACAGACAGCAGGACCTAAAACAGCAGGAGAAGGGAGGACCCGGAGACAGACAGCAGGACCTAAAACAGCAGGAGAGAGGAGGACCCGGAGACAGACAGCAGGACCTAAAACAGCAGGAGAAGGGAGGACCCGGAGACAGACAGCAGGGTCTAAAACAGCAGGAGAGAGGAGGACCCGGAGACAGACAGCAGGACCTAAAACAGCAGGAGAAGGGAGGACCCGGAGACAGACAGCAGGACCTAAAACAGCAGGAGAAGGGAGGACCCGGAGACAGACAGCAGGACCTAAAACAGCAGGAGAGGGGAGGACCCGGAGACAGACAGCAGGTCCGAAAACAGCAGGAGAGAGGAGGACCCGGAGACAGACAGCAGGACCAAAAACAGCAGGAGAGTGGAGGATCCGGAGACAGACAGCAGTACCTAAAACAGCAGGAGAGTGGAGGATCCGGAGACAGACAGCAGTACCTAAAACAGCAGGAGAGAGGAGGACCCGGAGACAGACAGCAGGGTCTAAAACAGCAGGAGAGAGGAGGACCCGGAGACAGACAGCAGGACCTCAAACAGCAGGAGAGGGGAGGATCCGGAGACAGACAGCAGTACCTAAAACAGCAGGAGAGGGGAGGACCCGGAGACAGACAGCAGTACCTAAAACAGCAGGAGAGGGGAGGACCCGGAGACAGACAGCAGGACCTAAAACAGCAGGAGAGAGGAGGATCCGGAGACAGACAGCAGTACCTAAAACAGCAGGAGAGGGGAGGACCCGGAGACAGACAGCAGGACCTAAAACAGCAGGAGAGGGGAGGACCCGGAGACAGACAGCAGGACCTAAAACACAGGAGAGGGGAGGACCCGGAGACAGACAGCAGGACCTAAAACAGCAGGAGAGGGGAGGACCCGGAGACAGACAGCAGGTCCGAAAACAGCAGGAGAGAGGAGGACCCGGAGACAGACAGCAGGACCTAAAACAGCAGGAGAGGGGAGGACCCGGAGACAGACAGCAGGTCCGAAAACAGCAGGAGAGAGGAGGACCCGGAGACAGACAGCAGGTCCGAAAACAGCAGGAGAGGGGAGGAACCGGAGACAGACAGCAGTACCTAAAACAGCAGGAGAGTGGAGGATCCGGAGACAGACAGCAGTACCTAAAACAGCAGGAGAGAGGAGGACCCGGAGACAGACAGCAGGGTCTAAAACAGCAGGAGAGAGGAGGACCCGGAGACAGACAGCAGGACCTAAAACAGCAGGAGAGGGGAGGATCCGGAGACAGACAGCAGTACCTAAAACAGCAGGAGAGGGGAGGACCCGGAGACAGACAGCAGGACCTAAAACAGCAGGAGAGTGGAGGATCCGGAGACAGACAGCAGTACCTAAAACAGCAGGAGAGAGGAGGACCCGGAGACAGACAGCAGGTCCGAAAACAGCAGGAGAGAGGAGGACCCGGAGACAGACAGCAGGACCTAAAACAGCAGGAGAGGGGAGGACCCGGAGACAGAGAGCAGGGTCTAAAACAGCAGGAGAGAGGAGGACCCGGAGACAGACAGCAGGACCTAAAACAGCAGGAGAGAGGAGGACCCGGAGACAGACAGCAGTACCTAAAACAGCAGGAGAGAGGAGGACCCGGAGACAGACAGCAGGTCCGAAAACAGCAGGAGAGAGGAGGACCCGGAGACAGACAGCAGGACCTAAAACAGCAGGAGAGGGGAGGACCCGGAGACAGACAGCAGGACCTAAAACAGCAGGAGAGGGGAGGACCCGGAGACAGACAGCAGGACCTAAAACAGCAGGAGAGGGGAGGACCCAGAGACAGACAGCAGGACCTAAAACAGCAGGAGAGGGGAGGACCCGGAGACAGACAGCAGGACCTGAAACAGCAGGAGAGAGGAGGACCCGGAGACAGACAGCAGGACCTAAAACAGCAGGAGAGAGGAGGATCCGGAGACAGACAGCAGTACCTAAAACAGCAGGAGAGAGGAGGATCCGGAGACAGACAGCAGTACCTAAAACAGCAGGAGAGAGGAGGACCCGGAGACAGACAGCAGTACCTAAAACAGCAGGAGAGGGGAGGACCCGGAGACAGACAGCAGGATCTAAAACAGCAGGAGAGAGGAGGACCCGGAGACAGACAGCAGGACCTAAAACAGCAGGAGAGGGGAGGACCCAGAGACAGACAGCAGGACCTAAAACAGCAGGAGAGGGGAGGATCCGGAGACAGACAGCAGGACCTGAAACAGCAGGAGAGAGGAGGACCCGGAGACAGACAGCAGGACCTAAAACAGCAGGAGAGAGGAGGATCCGGAGACAGACAGCAGTACCTAAAACAGCAGGAGAGAGGAGGACCCGGAGACAGACAGCAGTACCTAAAACAGCAGGAGAGGGGAGGACCCGGAGACAGACAGCAGGATCTAAAACAGCAGGAGAGGGGAGGACCCGGAGACAGACAGCAGGACCTAAAACAGCAGGAGAGGGGAGGACCCAGAGACAGACAGCAGGACCTAAAACAGCAGGAGAGGGGAGGACCCGGAGACAGACAGCAGGGTCTAAAACAGCAGGAGAGGGGAGGACCCGGAGACAGACAGCAGGACCTAAAACACAGGAGAGGGGAGGATCCGGAGACAGACAGCAGGACCTAAAACAGCAGGAGAGAGGAGGACCCGGAGACAGACAGCAGGTCCGAAAACAGCAGGAGAGAGGAGGACCCGGAGACAGACAGCAGGTCCGAAAACAGCAGGAGAGAGGAGGACCCGGAGACAGACAGCAGTACCTAAAACAGCAGGAGAGGGGCGGACCCAGAGACAGACAGCAGGTCCGAAAACAGCAGGAGAGGGGAGGACCCGGAGACAGACAGCAAGGCCTAAAACAGCAGGAGAGAGGAGGACCCGGAGACAGACAGCAGGTCCGAAAACAGCAGGAGAGGGGAGGACCCGGAGACAGACAGCAAGGCCTAAAACAGCAGGAGAGGGGAGGACCCGGAGACAGACAGCAGGGTCTAAAACAGCAGGAGAGAGGAGGACCCGGAGACAGACAGCAGGACCTAAAACAGCAGGAGAGGGGAGGACCCGGAGACAGACAGCAGGACCTAAAACACAGGAGAGGGGAGGACCCGGAGACAGACAGCAGGACCTAAAACACAGGAGAGGGGAGGACCCGGAGACAGACAGCAGGTCCGAAAACAGCAGGAGAGAGGAGGACCCGGAGACAGACAGCAGGTCCGAAAACAGCAGGAGAGAGGAGGACCCGGAGACAGACAGCAGGTCCGAAAACAGCAGGAGAGAGGAGGACCCGGAGACAGACAGCAGGACCTAAAACACAGGAGAGGGGAGGATCCGGAGACAGACAGCAGGACCTAAAACAGCAGGAGAGAGGAGGACCCGGAGACAGACAGCAGGACCTAAAACAGCAGGAGAGTGGAGGACCCGGAGACAGACAGCAGGACCTAAAACAGCAGGAGAGAGGAGGACCCGGAGACAGACAGCAGGACCTAAAACAGCAGGAGAGGGGAGGACCCGGAGACAGACAGCAGGACCTAAAACAGCAGGAGAGGGGAGGACCCGGAGACAGACAGCAGGACCTAAAACAGCAGGAGAGAGGAGGCCCCGGAGACAGACAGCAGGACCTAAAACAGCAGGAGAGGGGAGGACCCGGAGACAGACAGCAGGACCTAAAACACAGGAGAGGGGAGGACCCGGAGACAGACAGCAGGACCTAAAACAGCAGGAGAGAGGAGGACCCGGAGACAGACAGCAGGACCTAAAACAGCAGGAGAGAGGAGGACCCGGAGACAGACAGCAGGACCTAAAACAGCAGGAGAGGGGAGGACCCGGAGACAGACAGCAGGACCTAAAACAGCAGGAGAGGGGAGGACCCGGAGACAGACAGCAGTACCTAAAACAGCAGGAGAGGGGAGGACCCGGAGACAGACAGCAGGATCTAAAACAGCAGGAGAGAGGAGGACCCGGAGACAGACAGCAGGATCTAAAACAGCAGGAGAGAGGAGGACCCGGAGACAGACAGCAGGACCTAAAACAGCAGGAGAGGGGAGGACCCGGAGACAGACAGCAGTACCTAAAACAGCAGGAGAGGGGAGGACCCGGAGACAGACAGCAGGATCTAAAACAGCAGGAGAGAGGAGGACCCGGAGACAGACAGCAGGATCTAAAACAGCAGGAGAGAGGAGGACCCGGAGACAGACAGCAGGACCTAAAACAGCAGGAGAGAGGAGGACCCGGAGACAGACAGCAGGACCTAAAACAGCAGGAGAGGGGAGGACCCGGAGACAGACAGCAGGACCTAAAACAGCAGGAGAGAGGAGGACCCGGAGACAGACAGCAGGACCTAAAACAGCAGGAGAGGGGAGGACCCGGAGACAGACAGCAGGACCTAAAACACAGGAGAGGGGAGGACCCGGAGACAGACAGCAGGACCTAAAACAGCAGGAGAGGGGAGGACCCGGAGACAGACAGCAGGGCCTAAAACAGCAGGAGAGGGGAGGACCCGGAGACAGACAGCAGGGCCTAAAACAGCAGGAGAGGGGAGGACCCGGAGACAGACAGCAGGACCTAAAACAGCAGGAGAGGGGAGGACCCGGAGACAGACAGCAGGGCCTAAAACAGCAGGAGAGGGGAGGACCCGGAGACAGACAGCAGGGTCTAAAACTGCAGGAGAGGGGAGGACCCAGAGACAGACAGCAGGACCTAAAACAGCAGGAGAGGGGAGGACCCGGAGACAGACAGCAGGACCTAAAACAGCAGGAGAGGGGAGGACCCGGAGACAGACAGCAGGTCCGAAAACAGCAGGAGAGAGGAGGACCCGGAGACAGACAGCAGGACCTAAAACAGCAGGAGAGGGGAGGACCCGGAGACAGACAGCAGTACCTAAAACAGCAGGAGAGAGGAGGACCCGGAGACAGACAGCAGGACCTAAAACAGCAGGAGAGGGGAGGACCCGGAGACAGACAGCAGGACCTAAAACAGCAGGAGAGGGGAGGACCCAGAGACAGACAGCAGGTCCGAAAACAGCAGGAGAGAGGAGGACCCGGAGACAGACAGCAGGTCCGAAAACAGCAGGAGAGAGGAGGACCCGGAGACAGACAGCAGTACCTAAAACAGCAGGAGAGGGGAGGACCCAGAGACAGACAGCAGGTCCGAAAACAGCAGGAGAGAGGAGGACCCGGAGACAGACAGCAGGACCTAAAACAGCAGGAGAGGGGAGGACCCAGAGACAGACAGCAGGTCCGAAAACAGCAGGAGAGTGGAGGACCCGGAGACAGACAGCAGGACCTAAAACAGCAGGAGAGGGGAGGACCCGGAGACAGACAGCAGGTCCGAAAACAGCAGGAGAGAGGAGGACCCGGAGACAGACAGCAGGACCTAAAACAGCAGGAGAAGGGAGGACCCGGAGACAGGCAGCAGGTCCGAAAACAGCAGGAGAGAGGAGGACCCGGAGACAGACAGCAGGATCTAAAACAGCAGGAGAGGGGAGGACCCGGAGACAGACAGCAGGACCTAAAACAGCAGGAGAGGGCAGGACCCGGAGACAGACAGCAGGTCCGAAAACAGCAGGAGAGAGGAGGACCCGGAGACAGACAGCAGGACCTAAAACAGCAGGAGAGTGGAGGACCCGGAGACAGACAGCAGGACCTAAAACAGCAGGAGAGTGGAGGACCCGGAGACAGACAGCAGGACCTAAAACAGCAGGAGAGTGGAGGACCCGGAGACAGACAGCAGGATCTAAAACAGCAGGAGAGGGGAGGACCCGGAGACAGACAGCAGGACCTAAAACAGCAGGAGAGGGGAGGACCCGGAGACAGACAGCAGGTCCGAAAACAGCAGGAGAGTGGAGGACCCGGAGACAGACAGCAGGACCTAAAACAGCAGGAGAGGGGAGGACCCGGAGACAGACAGCAGGTCCGAAAACAGCAGGAGAGGGGAGGACCCGGAGACAGACAGCAGTACCTAAAACAGCAGGAGAGGGGAGGACCCGGAGACAGACAGCAGGACCTAAAACAGCAGGAGAGTGGAGGACCCGGAGACAGACAGCAGGATCTAAAACAGCAGGAGAGGGCAGGACCCGGAGACAGACAGCAGGATCTAAAACAGCAGGAGAGGGGAGGACCCGGAGACAGACAGCAGGACCTAAAACAGCAGGAGAGGGGAGGACCCGGAGACAGACAGCAGGACCTAAAACAGCAGGAGAGAGGAGGACCCGGAGACAGACAGCAGGTCCGAAAACAGCAGGAGAGGGCAGGACCCGGAAACAGACAGCAGGTCCGAAAACAGCAGGAGAGAGGAGGACCCGGAGACAGACAGCAGGTCCGAAAACAGCAGGAGAGAGGAGGACCCGGAGACAGACAGCAGGTCCGAAAACAGCAGGAGAGGGGAGGACCCGGAGACAGACAGCAGGTCCGAAAACAGCAGGAGAGGGGAGGACCCGGAGACAGACAGCAGGACCTAAAACAGCAGGAGAGGGGAGGACCCGGAGACAGACAGCAGGTCCGAAAACAGCAGGAGAGTGGAGGAACCGGAGACAGACAGCAGGTCCGAAAACAGCAGGAGAGTGGAGGACCCGGAGACAGACAGCAGGACCTAAAACAGCAGGAGAGAGGAGGACCCGGAGACAGACAGCAGGTCCGAAAACAGCAGGAGAGAGGAGGACCCGGAGACAGACAGCAGGGCCTAAAACAGCAGGAGAGGGGAGGATCCGGAGACAGACAGCAGGATCTAAAACAGCAGGAGAGTGGAGGACCCGGAGACAGACAGCAGGTCCGAAAACAGCAGGAGAGTGGAGGACCCGGAGACAGACAGCAGGACCTAAAACAGCAGGAGAGGGGAGGATCCGGAGACAGACAGCAGGATCTAAAACAGCAGGAGAGTGGAGGACCCGGAGACAGACAGCAGGACCTAAAACAGCAGGAGAGAGGAGGACCCGGAGACAGACAGCAGGATCTAAAACAGCAGGAGAGGGGAGGACCCGGAGACAGACAGCAGGACCTAAAACAGCAGGAGAGAGGAGGACCCGGAGACAGACAGCAGGACCTAAAACAGCAGGAGAGGGGAGGATCCGGAGACAGACAGCAGGATCTAAAACAGCAGGAGAGTGGAGGACCCGGAGACAGACAGCAGGACCTAAAACAGCAGGAGAGAGGAGGACCCGGAGACAGACAGCAGGATCTAAAACAGCAGGAGAGTGGAGGACCCGGAGACAGACAGCAGGACCTAAAACAGCAGGAGAGAGGAGGATCCGGAGACAGACAGCAGGTCCGAAAACAGCAGGAGAGAGGAGGACCCGGAGACAGACAGCAGGATCTAAAACAGCAGGAGAGGGGAGGACCCGGAGACAGAAGGGAGGGCCTAAAACAGCAGGAGAGAGGAGGATCCGGAGACAGACAGCAGTACCTAAAACAGCAGGAGAGGGGAGGACCCGGAGACAGACAGCAGGTCCGAAAACAGCAGGAGAGAGGAGGACCCGGAGACAGACAGCAGGTCCGAAAACAGCAGGAGAGGGGAGGACCCGGAGACAGACAGCAGGTCCGAAAACAGCAGGAGAGGGGAGGACCCGGAGACAGAAGGGAGGGCCTAAAACAGCAGGAGAGGGCAGGACCCGGAGACAGACAGCAGGACCTAAAACAGCAGGAGAGGGGAGGATCCGGAGACAGACAGCAGGATCTAAAACAGCAGGAGAGGGGAGGACCTGGAGACAGACAGCAGGACCTAAAACAGCAGGAGAGGGCAGGACCCGGAGACAGACAGCAGGACCTAAAACAGCAGGAGAGGGCAGGACCCGGAGACAGACAGCAGGACCTAAAACAGCAGGAGAGGGGAGGATCCGGAGACAGACAGCAGGATCTAAAACAGCAGGAGAGGGGAGGACCTGGAGACAGACAGCAGGACCTAAAACAGCAGGAGAGGGCAGGACCCGGAGACAGACAGCAGGACCTAAAACAGCAGGAGAGGGCAGGACCCGGAGACAGACAGCAGGACCTAAAACAGCAGGAGAGGGGAGGACCTGGAGACAGACAGCAGGACCTAAAACAGCAGGAGAGGGGAGGATCCGGAGACAGACAGCAGGATCTAAAACAGCAGGAGAGGGGAGGACCTGGAGACAGACAGCAGGACCTAAAACAGCAGGAGAGGGGAGGACCTGGAGACAGACAGCAGGACCTAAAACAGCAGGAGAGGGGAGGACCCGGAGACAGACAGCAGGACCTAAAACAGCAGGAGAGGGCAGGACCCGGAGACAGACAGCAGGACCTAAAACAGCAGGAGAGGGCAGGACCCGGAGACAGACAGCAGGACCTAAAACAGCAGGAGAGGGGAGGACCTGGAGACAGACAGCAGGACCTAAAACAGCAGGAGAGGGGAGGATCCGGAGACAGACAGCAGGATCTAAAACAGCAGGAGAGGGGAGGACCTGGAGACAGACAGCAGGACCTAAAACAGCAGGAGAGGGGAGGACCTGGAGACAGACAGCAGGACCTAAAACAGCAGGAGAGGGGAGGACCTGGAGACAGACAGCAGTACCTAAAACAGCAGGAGAGAGGAGGACCCGGAGACAGACAGCAGGACCTAAAACAGCAGGAGAGAGGAGGACCCGGAGACAGACAGCAGGTCCGAAAACAGCAGGAGAGGGGAGGACCCGGAGACAGACAGCAGGACCTAAAACAGCAGGAGAGGGGAGGACCTGGAGACAGACAGCAGGACCTAAAACAGCAGGAGAGGGCAGGACCCGGAGACAGACAGCAGGACCTAAAACAGCAGGAGAGGGCAGGACCCGGAGACAGACAGCAGGACCTAAAACAGCAGGAGAGGGGAGGATCCGGAGACAGACAGCAGGATCTAAAACAGCAGGAGAGGGGAGGACCTGGAGACAGACAGCAGGACCTAAAACAGCAGGAGAGGGGAGGACCTGGAGACAGACAGCAGGACCTAAAACAGCAGGAGAGGTGAGGACCTGGAGACAGACAGCAGTACCTAAAACAGCAGGAGAGAGGAGGACCCGGAGACAGACAGCAGGACCTAAAACAGCAGGAGAGAGGAGGACCCGGAGACAGACAGCAGGTCCGAAAACAGCAGGAGAGGGGAGGACCCGGAGACAGACAGCAGGACCTAAAACAGCAGGAGAGGGGAGGACCTGGAGACAGACAGCAGGACCTAAAACAGCAGGAGAGGGGAGGACCTGGAGACAGACAGCAGGACCTAAAACAGCAGGAGAGGGGAGGATCCGGAGACAGACAGCAGGATCTAAAACAGCAGGAGAGGGGAGGACCTGGAGACAGACAGCAGGATCTAAAACAGCAGGAGAGGGGAGGACCTGGAGACAGACAGCAGGACCTAAAACAGCAGGAGAGGGCAGGACCCGGAGACAGACAGCAGGACCTAAAACAGCAGGAGAGGGGAGGACCTGGAGACAGACAGCAGTACCTAAAACAGCAGGAGAGAGGAGGACCCGGAGACAGACAGCAGGACCTAAAACAGCAGGAGAGGGGAGGATCCGGAGACAGACAGCAGGATCTAAAACAGCAGGAGAGGGGAGGATCCGGAGACAGACAGCAGTACCTAAAACAGCAGGAGAGGGGAGGACCCGGAGACAGACAGCAGGTCCGAAAACAGCAGGAGAGAGGAGGATCCGGAGACAGACAGCAAGTCCTAAAACAGCTGGAGAGGGGAGGACCTGGAGACAGACAGCAGGACCTAAAACAGCAGGAGAGGGGAGGACCTGGAGACAGACAGCAGGACCTAAAACAGCAGGAGAGAGGAGGATCCGGAGACAGACAGCAGGACCTGAAACAGCAGGAGAGAGGAGGACCCGGAGACAGACAGCAGGACCTAAAACAGCAGGAGAGGGGAGGACCCGGAGACAGACAGCAGGACCTAAAACAGCAGGAGAGGGGAGGACCTGGAGACAGACAGCAGGACCTAAAACAGCAGGAGAGAGGAGGATCCGGAGACAGACAGCAGGACCTGAAACAGCAGGAGAGAGGAGGACCCGGAGACAGACAGCAGGACCTAAAACAGCAGGAGAGGGGAGGACCCGGAGACAGAAGGGAGGGCCTAAAACAGCAGGAGAGGGGAGGACCCGGAGACAGACAGCAGGACCTAAAACAGCAGGAGAGAGGAGGACCCGGAGACAGACAGCAGGATCTAAAACAGCAGGAGAGGGGAGGACCTGGAGACAGACAGCAGGACCTAAAACAGCAGGAGAGAGGAGGATCCGGAGACAGACAGCAGGATCTAAAACAGCAGGAGAGGGGAGGACCTGGAGACAGACAGCAGGACCTAAAACAGCAGGAGAGTGGAGGATCCGGAGACAGACAGCAGTACCTAAAACAGCAGGAGAGGGGAGGACCCGGAGACAGACAGCAGGGCCTAAAACAGCAGGAGAGAGGAGGATCCGGAGACAGACAGCAGGGCCTAAAACAGCAGGAGAGAGGAGGATCCGGAGACAGACAGCAGGACCTAAAACAGCAGGAGAGGGGAGGATCCGGAGACAGGCAGCAGGACCTAAAACACAGGAGAGGGGAGGACCTGGAGACAGACAGCAGGACCTAAAACAGCAGGAGAGGGGAGGATCCGGAGACAGGCAGCAGGACCTAAAACACAGGAGAGGGGAGGACCCGGAGACAGACAGCAGGTCCGAAAACAGCAGGAGAGAGGAGGACCCGGAGACAGACAGCAGGACCTAAAACAGCAGGAGAGGGGAGGACCCGGAGACAGACAGCAAGGCCTAAAACAGCAGGAGAGGGGAGGACCCAGAGACAGACAGCAGGGTCTAAAACAGCAGGAGAGGGGAGGACCCAGAGACAGACAGCAGGTCCGAAAACAGCAGGAGAGAGGAGGACCCGGAGACAGACAGCAAGTCCTAAAATAGCTGTCCTGTCCAGTAAAGTCCAGTCTGTGGCACCAGTCAAGTTCAGTCCATATCAGTCTGTGGCTGCATTCCTGTTCACTCTGTGGCTCTCGGCCAGTCCAGTCCAGTCCAGTCTGTGGCTCAGTCCAGTCCATGGCTCCAGTCCAGTGCAGTCCAGTTCAATCAACGGCTCCAGTTCAGTCTGTGGCTCTTTCCAGTCTGTGGCTCCAGTCCAGTCCAGTTCAATCTGTGGCACCAGTTCAATCCAGTCCAGTCCAGTCTGTGGCTATAGTCCAGTCTCTTCCAGTTCAGTCCAGTCTGTGGCTCTAGACCAGTCCAGTCCAGTCCAGTCTGTGGCTAGAGTCCAGTCTATTCCAGTCCAGTCCAGTCCGTGGCTCTAGACCAGTCCAGTCCAGTCTGTGGCTCTAGACCAGTCCAGTCCAGTCCAGTCTGTGGCTATAGTCCAGTCTTTTCCAGTTCAGTCCAGTTTGTGGCTCCAGTCAAGTCCAGTCTGGTCGACTCTGTGGCTCCAGTCCAGTCTGGTCTACTCTGTGGCTCCAGTCCGGTCTGGTCGACTCTGTGACTCCAGTCCAGTCTGGTCGACTCTGTGGCTCCAGTCCGGTCTGGTCGACTCTGTGGCTCCAGTCCGGTCTGGTCGACTCTGTGGCTCCAGTCCGGTCTGGTCGACTCTGTGGCTCCAGTCCGGTCTGGTCGACTCTGTGGCTCCAGTCCGGTCTGGTCGACTCTGTGGCTCCAGTCCGGTCTGGTCGACTCTGTGGCTCCAGTCCGGTCTGGTCTACTCTGTGGCTCCAGTCCGGTCTGGTCTACTCTGTGGCTCCAGTCCGGTCTGGTCTACTCTGTGGCTCCAGACCGGTCTGGTCTACTCTGTGGCTCCAGTCCGGTCTGGTCTACTCTGTGGCTCCAGTCCGGTCTGGTCTACTCTGTGGCTCCAGTCCGGTCTGGTCTACTCTGTGGCTCCAGTCCGGTCTGCTCTACTCTGTGGCTCCAGTCCGGTCTGGTCGACTCTGTGGCTCCAGTCCAGTCTGGTCGACTCTGTGGCTCCAGTCCAGTCTGGTCGACTCTGTGGCTCTAGTCCAGTCCAGTCTGGTCTACTCTGTCTGCTCCAGTCCAGTCTGGTCTACTCTCTGCTCCAGTCCAGTCTGGTCTACTGTGTGGCTCCAGTCCAGTCTGGTCTACTCTGTGGCTCCAGTCCAGTCTGGTCGACTCTGTGACTCCAGTCCAGTCTGGTCGACTCTGTGACTCCAGTCCAGTCTGGTCGACTCTGTGACTCCAGTCCAGTCTGGTCGACTCTGTGGCTCCAGTCCAGTCTGGTCGACTCTGTGGCTCCAGTCCAGTCTGGTCGACTCTGTGGCTCCAGTCCAGTCTGGTCGACTCTGTGGTTCCAGTCCAGTCTGGTCGACTCTGTGGCTCCAGTCCGGTCTGGTCGACTCTGTGGCTCCAGTCCGGTCTGGTCGACTCTGTGGCTCCAGTCCGGTCTGGTCTACTCTGTGGCTCCAGTCCGGTCTGGTCTACTCTGTGGCTCCAGTCCGGTCTGGTCTACTCTGTGGCTCCAGACCGGTCTGGTCTACTCTGTGGCTCCAGTCCGGTCTGGTCTACTCTGTGGCTCCAGTCCGGTCTGGTCTACTCTGTGGCTCCAGTCCGGTCTGGTCTACTCTGTGGCTCCAGTCCGGTCTGGTCTACTCTGTGGCTCCAGTCCGGTCTGCTCTACTCTGTGGCTCCAGTCCGGTCTGGTCGACTCTGTGGCTCCAGTCCGGTCTGGTCGACTCTGTGGCTCCAGTCCAGTCTGGTCGACTCTGTGGCTCCAGTCCAGTCTGGTCGACTCTGTGGCTCTAGTCCAGTCCAGTCTGGTCTACTCTGTCTGCTCCAGTCCAGTCTGGTCTACTCTCTGCTCCAGTCCAGTCTGGTCTACTGTGTGGCTCCAGTCCAGTCTGGTCTACTGTGTGGCTCCAGTCCAGTCTGGTCGACTCTGTGACTCCAGTCCAGTCTGGTCGACTCTGTGGCTCCAGTCCAGTCTGGTCGACTCTGTGGCTCCAGTCCAGTCTGGTCGACTCTGTGGCTCCAGTCCAGTCTGGTCGACTCTGTGGTTCCAGTCCAGTCTGGTCGACTCTGTGGTTCCAGTCCAGTCTGGTCTACTGTGTGGCTCCAGTCCAGTCTGGTCTACTCTGTGGCTCCAGTCCAGTCTGGTCGACTCTGTGACTCCAGTCCAGTCTGGTCGACTCTGTGACTCCAGTCCAGTCTGGTCGACTCTGTGACTCCAGTCCAGTCTGGTCGACTCTGTGGCTCCAGTCCAGTCTGGTCGACTCTGTGGCTCCAGTCCAGTCTGGTCGACTCTGTGGTTCCAGTCCAGTCTGGTCGACTCTGTGGCTCCAGTCCGGTCTGGTCGACTCTGTGGCTCCAGTCCGGTCTGGTCGACTCTGTGGCTCCAGTCCGGTCTGGTCTACTCTGTGGCTCCAGTCCGGTCTGGTCTACTCTGTGGCTCCAGTCCGGTCTGGTCTACTCTGTGGCTCCAGACCGGTCTGGTCTACTCTGTGGCTCCAGTCCGGTCTGGTCTACTCTGTGGCTCCAGTCCGGTCTGGTCTACTCTGTGGCTCCAGTCCGGTCTGGTCTACTCTGTGGCTCCAGTCCGGTCTGGTCTACTCTGTGGCTCCAGTCCGGTCTGCTCTACTCTGTGGCTCCAGTCCGGTCTGGTCGACTCTGTGGCTCCAGTCCGGTCTGGTCGACTCTGTGGCTCCAGTCCAGTCTGGTCGACTCTGTGGCTCCAGTCCAGTCTGGTCGACTCTGTGGCTCCAGTCCAGTCTGGTCGACTCTGTGGCTCTAGTCCAGTCCAGTCTGGTCTACTCTGTCTGCTCCAGTCCAGTCTGGTCTACTCTCTGCTCCAGTCCAGTCTGGTCTACTGTGTGGCTCCAGTCCAGTCTGGTCTACTGTGTGGCTCCAGTCCAGTCTGGTCGACTCTGTGACTCCAGTCCAGTCTGGTCGACTCTGTGACTCCAGTCCAGTCTGGTCGACTCTGTGGCTCCAGTCCAGTCTGGTCGACTCTGTGGCTCCAGTCCAGTCTGGTCGACTCTGTGGCTCCAGTCCAGTCTGGTCGACTCTGTGGTTCCAGTCCAGTCTGGTCGACTCTGTGGCTCCAGTCCAGTCTGGTCGACTCTGTGGCTCCAGTCCAGTCTGGTTGACTCTGTGGCTCCAGTCCAGTCTGGTCGACTCTGTGGCTCCAGTCCAGTCTGGTCGACTCTGTGGCTCCAGTCCAGTCTGGTCGACTCTGTGGCTCCAGTCCAGTCTGGTCGACTCTGTGGCTCCAGTCCACTCTGGTCGACTCTGTGGCTCCAGTCCACTCTGGTCGACTCTGTGGCTCCAGTCCACTCTGGTCTACTCTGTCTGCTCCAGTCCAGTCTGGTCGACTCTGTGGCTCTAGTCCAGTCCAGTCTGGTCGACTCTGTGGCTCCAGTCCAGTCTGGTCGACTCTGTGGCTCCAGTCCAGTCTGGTCGACTCTGTGGCTCCAGTCCGGTCTGGTCGACTCTGTGGCTCCAGTCCAGTCTGGTCGACTCTGTGGCTCCAGTCCAGTCTGGTCTACTCTGTGGCTCCAGTCCAGTCTTGTCGACTCTGTGGCTCCAGTCCTGTCTGCTCCAGTCCAGTCTGGTCTACTCTGTGGCTCTAGTCCAGTCCAATCTGGTCTACTGTGTGGCTCCAGTCCAGTCTGGTCTGGTCCAGTCTGTCCCTCCAGAGCAGACCGCCTACTTTTTGAAAAAAATCAAAGTGTGACATTACAGAAAAACAGGTAACTGGTTGGTGAGTATTTTTCTCATTTATCTTCCAAACTCAGGTAATTTTAGGAATTGTAACGTTTTATTCATAATAGGTTTATTAATAGTAGTAAAGCTTATTAGATTGCCTAGTATTTCCCATTTATCTATTTAGAGATACAGCACTGAAACAGGCCCTTCGGCCCACCGAGTCTGTGCCAACCAACAACCATCCATTTATACTAATCCTACACTAATCCCAGATTCCTACCACATCCCCACCTGTCTCGAGATTCCCCGACCTATACTAGGGGCAATTTATAATGGCCAATTTACCTATCAACCTGCAAGTCTTTTGGCTGTGGGAGGAAACCGGAGCACCCGGAGAAAACCCACGCAGACACAGGGAGAACTTGCAAACTCCACACAGGCAGTACCCAGAATCGAACCCGGGTCACTGGAGCTGTGAGGCTGCAGTACTAACCACTGTGCACTGTGCCGCCCAGTCTTAACTAGGGGATTTCAATTGGGGTAAGTAGAACATTTATTGAAATATTAAGAATATAAACACAGGCAGGACGAGAGACATAAATTAAAATGCAATCAGTAAAATCATTAATTAATTAAACACTATCAAGATGGTAGTGCAGGTGATGTAAGGCAACTGCAGAATGTGGGAGCTCGTGACACCTGTGTGATCCAAGGCAAACACATCTGCAGTAAGCGTCTGCAGCTGGAGGAACTTCGGCTCAGAGTCATTGAGCTGGAGGCCGAGCTACAGACACTGCGGCACATCAGGCAGGGGAAGGTTACCTGGAAACTTTGTTTCAGGAGGTGGTGTCACCGCTTAGGATAGGGTTGTTTGATTTGGTCCATGGTCAAGGACAGCAGGGTGTGACTGTGAGTGAGGCAGGTAAAGGGGTCGAGAAGGTGGGAGTGGAGGAGCCTCAGCCCTCGCAATTGTCCATCAGGTTCAAGGTCCTGCAGCTTGTATGGACAGAAACGAGGTCTGCAGGGTCGATGAGGAAACTGACCAATGCACTATGGTACAGGAATTCATTCAAGTGGGGAGAGTTAATAGGAATGTAGTGGTAGTAGGAGACAGTATAGTCAGGGGGATAGACACTGTTTTGTGCAGCCAAGAGCAAGAGTCCAGAAGGCTGTGTTGCCTGCCTGGTGCCAGAGTTCAGGACATCTGCTCAGGGCTGCAGAAGAACTTACAGTGGGAGGGGGAGGATCCATTTGTGGTCCAAATGGGCACCAGCGACATTGATAGGACAAAGAAAGAAGTTCTGCTTAGAGAATATGAGCAGCTACAGGCTAAGTTTATAAAACAGAACCTGAAAGGTAGTAATCTCTGGATTATTACCTGATCCATGAACAAATTGCAGTACGGTAAATAAGACCAGAGAGTTAAATACGTGGCTCAAAGATTGCTGTGGGAGAAAAGGGTTTCAATTCATGGGGCACTCACCAGGACTGGGGAAAGTGGAAGCTGTACTGCTGGCACCAGTGTTCTGGCGAATCAAATGACTGGGGCGTCGAGAGGGCTTTAAACTAAATAGTAGGGGCGAGGGATCAAGTGAGGGAAGATGTGATAAATTAAAGAGAGAGGACAAGGCAAGAGAGCAATGTAGCAGTAAGGGAATTGATGATCTGAATGTGGCAGGAAGGGACAGAGCGTACAAACTTAAGAGTGTGTCGGCAGATAAGGATAGGGGTTGCGAAAATAGTAAAAAGCCAGAATTAAAGCACTTTACCTGCCTGCACGCTGCATTCACAACAAGGTAGATGAATTGATACACAAATAGAAGTATACAGGTGTGATCTAATTGCCATTAGGAGACATGGCTGCAGGGTTACCAAGGCTGGGAACTGAATGTTCAAGAGTATTCGACATTTAGGAAGGATAGGCAAAAAGGAAAAGGAGAATGGGTAGCATAAAGGATGAGATCAGTACATTAGTGAGAAAGAATCTTGGATCGGAAGATCAAGATGTGGAATCAGTTTGGGTGGAGCTAAGAAACAGCAAAGGGCAGCAGACATTGGATAGGAGTTGTTTATAGGCCATCAAACAGTAGTGGTAATGTAAGCCATGGTATAAATCAGGAAATTAGAGGTGCAAGTAACAAGTGTAATAGAGTAATCAAGGGAGACTTCTATCTACCTATAGACTGGATATAATCTAATTAATACTAATGTTGTCGAGGACTAATTCCTGGAATGTATATGAGATGGTTTTCTATAAAAGTATGTTGAGAAACCAACTCGAGAATGGGCAATGTGGAAGGGCTAATTAATAATCTCACTGTAAAGGTACTGCTCGGAAAGAGTGACCAGGATAGAATAGGTAGAATTTTACATTAAGTTTGAAAGTGATGTAGTTCAATACAAAACTAGGGTCTTAAATCTAAATACGAACATACGATTTAGGAGCAGAGGTAGGTCATTCAGCCTCTCTTGCCTGCTGCGCAATTCAATAAGATCATGACTGATCTGTTTGTATCTCAAATTCCACACTCCCATCTACCCCCGATAACCTTTGATTCCCTTGCCGAACAAGAATCTATCTACTTCCACCTTAAAAATATTCAATGACCACCACCTTCTGAGGCAGTGAGTTCCAAAATCACACAACCCTCTGAGAGAAAACATTTCTCCTCGTCTCTGTCCTAAAAGGGCGACCGCTAATTTTAAAACAGTGCCCCCTAGTTCTGGACTCACCCAGAAGAGGAAACCTCCTTTCCACATCCACCTTGTCAAGACCATTCAGGATCTTATATACTTCAATCAAGTCTCCGCTCACTCTTCTAAACACCAGTGAAAACAAGCCCAATCTGTCCAACCTTTCCTCAAACGACAACCCGCTCATTCCAGGTATCAATCTAGTAAACCTCTTATGAACTGCCTCCAACGCATTCACATCCTTCCTTAAATAAGAAGACCAAAACGGCACCCAGTATTTGAGATGTGGTCTCACCAATACCCAGTATAACTGAAGCCTAACATCCTTACTTTTTATTTTCAATTCCTCTCATAATAAAGGATAGTATTCCATTAGCCTTCTTTATTACTTGCTGTACCTGCATATTAACTTTTTGTGACTCATGCACTAGAAAACCTATATCCCTCTGCACCTCGGAATTCTGCAATCGTTCTCCATTTAAATAATACTCTTCTTTTTTTTATCCTTCCTGCCAAAGTGAACAGCTGCACATTTTCCCACATTATAATCCATCTGCCAGATTTTTGCCCACTCACTCAACCTATCTATATCAGTCTGCAAGCTCCTTATGTCCTCTTCACAACATACTTTCCTACCTATCTTTGTGTCATCTGCAAATTTAGCTACCATGCCATCTCCCCTCTCATCTAAGTCATCGATATAAATTGTAAAAGGTTGAGGCCGCAGCACAGACCCCTGCGGGACTCCACTTGTCACATCCTGCCAATCAGAAAAGAACCCATTTATGCATTCTCTCTGTTTTCTGCCAACCAGCCAATCTTCTATCCATGCTAATATGTTACCCCCTAAACCATGAGTTCCTACTTTGCGCAATAACCTTTCATGTGGCACCTTGTCAAATGCCTTCTGGATATCCAAATACAGTACATCAATGGGCTCCCCTTTATCCACAGTGCATGTTACTAGGGTGACCCTAGGATGAAGTCCATCAGGACCCGCAGCTCCATCAGTTTGGTCAGTACTACTTCCCTGGTGATTGTAATTTCACAAAGTTACTCTCTTCCTTCCACCACCTGATTTACAGCTATTACTGGAATGTTTTTTGTACCCTCTTTAGTGAAGACAGAAGCAAAGTATTTGTTCATTTCATCTGCCATTTCCTTATTATCTATTATTAACTCCCCATTCTCTGGAGGACCAACACTCACTTTACGTATTCTTATTCTTTTAAAATACCTGTAGAAAATTTTGCTATCCATTTATACATTTCCAGCTAGCTTCCTCTCGTACTCTAATTTCGTTCTCCTGATTTACCTTTTAGTCATTCTCAGCCGTTCTGTATATTCTGACCAATCATCTGACTTGCCACTCATCTTTGCGCAATTATATGCTTTTTCCTTAAGTTTGATGCTTTCCTTAACTTCTTTAGTTGACCACGGATGGGGGGTCCTCCCCTGAGAATTTTTCTTTCTAGTAAGAATATACTTATTCTGAGTATTCTGAAATATCCCCTTAAATGTTTGCCACTGCTTCTCTATTGACCTATCTCCGAGCCTCCTAACCCAGTTCACTTCAGCTAGCTCAGCTGTCATGCCCACATAATTGCCTTTATTTAAGTTTAAAATACTAGTCTTAGGCCCACCCTTCTCTCAAAACTGTGAAGGTATGAGGAGCAAATTGGCTGTGGTAGATTGGGAAACTATATTAGAAGATATGATGGTAGACAGGCAACAAATAGCATTTAAAGAATTAGTACATAGTTTACAACAAATTTACATTCATTTGAGGCACATAAACCCATGAGAAAAGGTGATCCAACCATGGCTAAGAAGACATTAGAGATTATATTAGATCAAAGGAAAAGGTTTAAAGTTTCCAAAAAAAAGTGGTAAGCCTGAGGATTTGGAGCATTTTAGAATTCAGCAAACAAACTGACATCAAGGCAGCATTTGACCAAGTATGGCATCAAGGAGCCCTAGCAAAACTGGAGTCAATGGGAATCAGGGGGCAAACTCTCTGCTGGTTGGAGTCATACCTGGCAGAAAGGAAGATGGTTGTGGTTGTTGGAGGTCAATCATCTGAGGCTCCAGGACATCACTGCAGGAGTTCCTCAGGGTAGTGTCCTCGGTGCAACCATCTTCAGCTGCTTCATCAATGACCTTCCTTCAATCATAAGGTCAGAAGTGGGGATGTTCGCGGATGATTGCGCAATGTTCAGCACCATTCACGAATCCTCAGATACTTTTTGTTTTATTCATTCATTTGATGTAGGCATCACTGGCTATGCCAGCATTTATTGCCCATCCCTAATTGCCCTTGAGAAGGTGGTGGTGAGCTGCCTTCTTGAACCGCTGCAGTCCATTTGGGGTAGGTATACCCACAGTGCTGTTAGCAAGGGAGTTCCAGGATTTTGACCCAGCGAGAGTGAAGGAACGGTGATATAGTTCCAAGTCAGGATGGTGTGTGACTTGGAGGGGAATTTGCAGGTGCTGGTGTTCCCATGTATTTGCTGCCTTTGTCCTTCTAGTTGGTAGCGGTCGCGGGTTTGGAAGGTGCTGTCTAAGGAGCCTTGGTGCATTGCTGCAGTGCATCTTGTAGATGGTACACACTGCTGCCACTGTGCGTCGGTGGTAGAGGGAGTGAATGTTTGTAGATGGGGTGCCAGTCAAGTGGGCTGCTTTGTCCTGGATGGTGTTGAGCTTCTTGAGTGTTGTTGGAGTTGCACCCATCCAGGCAAGTGGAGAGTATTCCATCACACTCCTGACTTGTGCCTTGTAGATGGTGGACAGGCTTTGGGGAGTCAGGAGGTGAGTTACTCGCCGAAGGATTCCTAGCCTCTGACCTGCTCTTGTAGCCACGGTATTTATATGGCTCCTCCAGTTCAGTTCCTGGTCAATGGTAGCCCCTAGGATGTTGATAGTGGGGGATTCAGCGATGGTAATGCCGTTGAATGACAAGGGGAGATGGTTAGATTCTCTCTTTTTGGAGATTGTCATTGCCTGGCACTTGTGTGGCGCGAATGTTACTTGCCACTTATCAGCCCAAGTCTGGATATTGTCCAGGTCTTGTTGCATTTCTGCACAGACTGCTTCAGTATCTGAGGAGTCACGAATGGTTCTGAACATTGTGCAATTATCAGCAAACATCCCCACTTCTGACCTTATGATTGAAGGAAGGTCATTGATGAAGCAGCTGAAGATGGTTGGGCCTAGGACACTACCCTGAGGAACTCCTGCAGTGATGTCCTGGAGCTCAGATGATTGACCTCCAACAACCACAGCCATCTTACTTTGCGCTAGGTATGACTCCAGCCAGCAGAGGGCTTTCCCCCTGATTCCAATTGACCTCAGTTTTGCTCGGGCTCCTTGATGCCATACTCGGTCAAATGCTGCCTTGATGTCAAGGGCAGTCACTCTCACCTCGCCTCTTGAGTTCAGCTCTTTTGTCCATGTTTGAACCAAGGCTGTAATGAGGTCAGGAGCTGAGTGGCCCTGGCGGAACCCAAACTGAGCGTCACTGAGCAGGTTATTGCTAAGCAAGTGCTGCTTGATGGCACTGTCGATGACACCTTCCATCACTTTACTGATGATTGAGAGTAGGCTGATGGGGTGGTAATTAGTCGTGTTGGACTTGTCCTGCTTTTTGTGTACAGGACATACCTGGGCAATTTTCCACATTGCCGGGTAGATGCCAGTGTTGTAGCTCTACTGGAACAGCTTGGCTAGGGGCACGGCAAGTTCTGGAGCACAGGTCTTCAGTACCATTGCCGGAATATTGTCAGGGCCCATAGGTTTTGCAGTATCCAGTGCCTTCAGTCGTTTCTTGATATCACGCGGAGTGAATCGAATTGGCTGAAGTCTGGCATCTGTGATGCTGGGGACTTCAGGAGGGGGCCGAGATGGATCATTAACTCGGCACTTCTGGCTGAAGATTGTTGCAAATGCTTCAGCCTTATGAATGTGGCAGGACTGCAGAGCTTCGATCTGATCCGTTGGTTATGGGATCGCTTAGCTCCGTCTATCGCATGCTGTTTACGCAGTTTGGCATGCAAGTAGTCCTGTGTTGTAGCTTCACCAGGTTGACACCTGGTATGAGGTATGCCTGGTGCTGCTCCTGGCATGCCCTCCTGCACTCTTCATTGAGCCAGGGTTGATCCTTGGATTGATGGTAATGGTAGAGTGAGGGATATGCCGGGCCAGGAGGTTACAGATTGTGGTTGAGTACAATTCTGCTGCTGCTGATGGCCCACAGCGCCTCATGGATGCCCAGTTTTGCATTGCTAGATCTGTTCAAAATCTATCCCATTTAGCACGGTGATAGTGCCACACAACACGATGGACGGTATTCCTCAATGTCAAGGCGGGACTTCGTCTCCACAAGGACTGTGCGGTGGTCACTCCTACCAATACTGTCATGGACAGATGCATTTGCGGCAGGCAAATTGGTGAGGAGGAGGTCAAATATGTTTTTCCCTCGTGTTGGTTCCCCTACCACCTGCCACACGGCCAGCTCGGTCAGTAGTGATGCTACCAAGCCACTCTTGGTGATGGACATTGAAGTTCCCCACCCAGAGTACATTTTGTGCCCTTGCCACCCTCAGTGCTTCCTCCAAGTGGTGTTCGACATGGTGGAGTACTGAGTCATCAGCTGAAGGAGGGCGGTAGGTGGTAATCAGTAGGAGGTTACCTTGTCCATGTTTGACCTGATGCCATGAGACTTCATGGGGTCCAGAGTCAATGTTGAGGACTCCCAGGGCAACTCCCTCCCTACTGTATACCACTGTGCCACCACCTCTGTTGGGTCTATCCTGCCGGTGGAACAGGACATACCTGGGGATGGTGATGGCAGTGTCTGGGACATTGTAAGGTATGATTCCGTGAGTATGACTATGTTAGGCTGTTGCTTGTCTAGTCTGTGAGACAGCACTCCCAACTTTGGCACAAGCCCCCAGATGTTAGTAAGGAGGACTTTGCAGGGTCATCAGGGCTGGGTTTGCCGTTGTCGTTTCCTAGGTCGATGCCAGGTGGGCTGTCCGGTTTCATTCCTTTTTATTGACATTGTAGCGGTTAGGTACAACTGAATAGCTTGCTCGGCCATTTCAGAGGACTTGTAAGAGTTAACCATATTGCTGTGGGTCTGCAGTCACATGTAGGCCAGACCAGGTAAGGACAGCAGATTTCCTTCCCTAAAGGACATTAGTGAACCAGATGGGTTTTTACAACAATCGACAATGGTTTCATGGCCATCATTAGACTGGCTTTTAATTCCAGATGTATTAATTAAATTCAAATTCCACCTTCTGCTGTGGTGGGATTCGAACCCATGTCCCCAGAGAAATACTCTGGGTCTCTGGGTTATTAGTCCAGTGATAATACCACTACACCACCGCCTACCCCATACTGAAGCAGTCTGTGTAGAAATGCAACAAAACCTGCACAATATCCAGGCTTAGGCTAATAAGTGCCACACAGGTGCCAGGCAATGGCCATCTCCAACAAGAGAGAAATCTCACCATCTCCCCTTGACATTCAATGGCATTACCATCGCTGAATCCCCCACTATCAACATCCTAGGGGCTACCATTGACCAGAAACTGAACTGGAGTAGTCAGGATAAATTGAGCCCGAGGCACTTACCTTCTGAGAGTGGAGCAGAGAGGAGCGGACCTGTGTGAGAGCTGTCCAGGTACGCTGGAGTTTGAAAAGAAGTCAACAGTGACATCACAGGAAAGCTGCAAGGTGATTGGTTGGTGAGTAATAGCTGTTCGTGCCTGGATATAGCTTAAAAAAAATCAGGGGAAAGTTCTTTTTTTAAACCTACTGGATAAGTGATAAGGTTAGTACTACTAAAGTGTGTGTTTTTTTTAATTAGTCTAATTTACTAAGAACTTTAGATTGTGGTGGGTAGTGTTTGGAGTAGAACAAGACCCCGACTGTAATTAGTATTTTTTAAGGGGAGTAACTAAATAATCTAAAGGTAAGTCGTGGCAGGAGAGCTCGCACCCGTAATTTGCTCCTCCTGCGCTATGTGGGAAATCAGGGATTCTTCCAGTGTCCCTGACGACCATTTGTGCAGGAAGTGTATCCATCTGCAGCCACTGGCTACCCGCATTATGGAGCTGGAGCTGCGAGTGGATTCACTGTGCAGCATCCGCGATGCTGAGGACGTCGTGGATAGCATGTTTAGCGAGGTGGTCACACCGCAGGTAATGACTGCAGAGGCAGAAAAGGGATGGGTGACATACGAGGCAGAGTAATAGGCACAGACAGGTAGTGCAGGAGTCCCTTATGGCCATCCCCCTCTCAAACAGATATATCACTTTGAATGACAGTATGGCCCAGGGGAAAGCAGCAACAGCCAAGTTCGTGGCACCACGGATAGTGGAAGGATGGATAAAGACAGGGAGAGCCAAAGTGATAGGAGTTTCAATTGTAAGGGGAACAAACAGGTGTTTCTGTGACAGCAGACAAGACTCCAGGATGGTATGTTGCCTCCCTGGTACTAGGGTCAAGGATGTCTTGGAGCGGCTGCAGGACATTCTGAAGGGGGAGGGTGAACATCTAGTGGTTGTGGTACATGTCGGTACCAACGACATAGGTAGAAAAAGGGATGAGGTCCTGCAAGATGAATTTATGGAGTTAGGGGCTAAATTGAAAAGCAGGACCTCAAAGGTAGTAATCTCAGTAATCTCATTGTGCCACGTGTTAGTGAGTATAGGAACAGGAGAATAAACCAGATGAATGCGTGGCTGGAGAAATGATGCAGGAGGGAGGGATTTAGATTTCTGGGACATCACGACCGGTTCTGGGGAAGGTGGGGCCTTTACAAGCAGGACGGGTTACACCCAGGCAGGACCGGAACTGATGTCCTCGCGGGGGCATTTGCTAGTGCTATTGGGGAGGATTTAAACTAGAATGGCAGGGGGATGGGAACCTGTGCGGGGAGACTGATGAGGCGGAAACAAGGATAGAAACGAAAGACAGGAAACAAAAAGGCAAAAGTGGAAGGCATAGAAATCAAGGGCAAGAAACAAATAGGGCCATAGTGCGAAATAATGCTAAGATGACTAAGAATGTTGAAAAGACAAGCCTAAAGGCATTGTGTCTCAATGCATGCAATAAGGGTGCAACTGTAATTATGGGTAACTTTAATCTACATATAGATTGGACAAACCAAATTAGCAATAATACTGTAGAGGAGGAATTCCTGGAGTGCGTACGTGATGGTTTTTTAGACCAATACATTGCAGAACCAACTAGAGAATAGGCCATCCTAGACTGGGTATTGTCTAATGAGAAAGGATTAGTTAACAATCTTGTTGTGCGGGGTCCCTTGGGGAAGAGCGACCATAACATGATAGAATACTTCATTAAGATGGAGAGTGAGAAAGTTGATTCCAAGACTAGGGTCCTGAATCGAAATAAAGGAAACTATGAAGGTATGAGGCGCGAGTTGGCTATAATAGATTAGGGAATGTCACTTAAAGGGTTGACAGTGGATAGGCAATGGCTAGCATTTAAAGAGTGAATTACAACAATTGTTCATTCCTGTCTGGCTCAAAAATAAAACAGGAAGGGTGGCTCAACCGTGGCTTACACAAGAAATTCGGGATCGTATTAGATCCAAGGAGGAGAAATATAAAATGGCCAGAACAAGCAGCAAACCTGAGGATTGGGAGCAGTTTAGAATTCAGTAAAGGAGGACAAAGGGATTGATTAAGAAAGGGAAAATAGAGTATGAGAGTAAGCTTGCAGAGAACATAAAAACTGACTGTAAAAGCTTCTATAGATATGTGAAGAGAAAAAGATTAGTGAAGACAAATGTGGGTCCCTTACAGTCAGAAACGGGGGAATTTATAATGGGAACAAAGAAATGGCAGACCAATTAAATACATACTTTGGTTCTGTCTTCACAAAGAAGGACACAAATTACCTCCCAGAAATGCTGGGGAAAATAGGGTCGAGTGAGAAGGAGGAACTGTGTGAAATCAGTATTAGTAGGGAAATGGTGTTAGGGAAATTGATGGGATTGACGGCCGATAAATCCCAGGGCCTGATAATCTACATCCCAGAGTACTTAAAGAAATGGCCCTAGAAATAGTAGATGCATTGCTGGTCATTTTTCAAAATTCTATAGATCCTGGAACAGTAACGACAGATTGGAGGGTAGCTAATGTAACCCCACTATTTAAAAAAGGAGGTGGAGAGAAAACTGAATTATAGACCGGTTAGCCTGACATCAGTTGTGGGGAAATGCTAGAGTCCATTATAAAAAATGTAATAGCAGAGCACTTGGAAAAGAATGACAGGATCGGACAAAGTCAACATGGAATTACGAAAGGGAAATCATGCTTGACAAATCTACTGGAATTTTTTGAGGATGTAACCAGTAGAATTGATAAGGGAGAACCAGTGGATGTGGTGTATTTGGACTTTCAAAAGGGTTTCAATAAGGTCTCATATAAGAGATTAGTGTGCGAAATTAAAGCACATAGGAGTGGGGGTAAGGTACTGACATGGATAGAGAACTGGTTGGCAGACAGGAAACAAAGAGTGGGAATAAACGGGTCTTTTTCTGAGTGGCAGGCAGTGACTAGTGGGGTACCGCAGGGATCAGTGCTAGCACCCCAGCTATTCACAATATATATTAACGATATAGATGAGGGAATTAAATGTAATATATCCAAGTTTACAGACAACGCAAAGCTGGGTGGGAGTGTGAGCTGTGAGGAGGATGCAGAGAAGCTCCAGTGTGATTTGGACAGGTTGAGTGAGTGGGAAAATGCATGGCAGATGCAGTATAATGTGGATAAATGTGAGGTTATCCACTTTGGTGGCAATAACAGAAAGGCAGATTATTATCTGAATGGCAATAGATTGGGACAGGGGGAGGTGCAGCGAGACCTGGGTGTCCTTGTACACCAGTCGCTGAAAGTAAGCTTGCAGGTGCAGCAGGCAGTTAAGAAGGCAAATGGTATGTTGGCCTTTATAGCGAGAGGATTCAAGTACAGGAACAAGGATGTCTTGCTGCAATTATACAGGGCCTTGGTGAGACCACATCTGGAGTATTATGTGCAGTTTTGGTCTCCTTATCTGAGGAAGGATGTTCTTGCTATGGAGGAAGTGCAGTGAAGGTTCACCAGACTGATTCCTGTGATGGCAGGACTGACATATGAAGAGGGGCGGCACAGTGGCGCAGTGGTTAGCACCGCAGCCTCACAGCTCCAGCGACCCGGGTTCAATTCTGGGTACTGCCTGTGTGGAGTTTGCAAGTTCTCCCTGTGTCTGCGTGGGTTTCCTCCGGGTGCTCCGGTTTCCTCCCACATGCCAAAGACTTGCAGGTTGATAGGTTAATTGGCCATTATAAATTGCCCCTAGTATAGGTAGGTGGTAGGGAAATATAGGGACAGGTGGGGATGTGGTAGGAATATGGGATTAGTGTAGGATTAGTATAAATGGGTGGTTGATGGTCGGCACAGACTCGGTGGGCCGAAGGGCCTGTTTCAGAGCTGTATCTCTAAACTAAACTAAACTAAACTAAACTAAAAGATTGGGTCGATTAGGCTTGTATTCGCTCGAGTTTAGAAGAATGAGAGGGGATCTCATAGAAACCTACAAAATTCTAACAGGACTGGACAGACTAGATACAGGAAGGATGTTCCCAATGGTGTGGGAGTCCAGGACCAGAGGTCACAGTCCAAGGATAAGGGTTAAGCCATTTAGCACTCAGATGAGGAGAGATTTCTTCACCCAGAGAGTGGTGAACTAATGGAATTCTCCAGAACAGAAAGCAGTTGAGGCCAAATCATTAAATATATTCAAGAAAGAGTTAAATATAGTTCTTAGGGCTAAAGGGATCAAGGGATACGGGGAGAAAGCGGGAACTGAGTTTGGACGATCCACCATGATCTTATTGAATGGCGGAGCAGGCTCAAAGGGCCGAACGGCCTTCTCCTCCTATTTTTCTATGTTTCTATATAAATACCATGGCTACAGGAGCAGGTCAGAGGCTAGGAATCCTGAGGCGAGTAATTCACCTCCTGACTCCCCAACACCTGTCCCACAATCTACAAGGCACAAGTCAGGAGTGTGATGGAATGCTCTCCACTTGCCTGGATGGGTGCTGCTCCAACAACACTCAAGAAGCTCGACACCATCCAGGACAAAGCAGCCCGCTTGATTGCACCCCATCTACAATCATTCACTCCCTCCACCACCAACGCACAGTGGCAGCAGTGTGTACCATCTACAAGATGCACTACAGCAATGCACCAAGGCTCCTTAGACAGCAGCTTCCAAACCCATGACTCTACCACCTTGAAGGACAAGGGCAGCAAATGCATGGGAACACCACCACCTGCAAGTTCCCCTCCAAGTCACACACCATCCTGACTTGGAACTATATCGTCGTTCCTTCACTGTCGCTGGGTCAAAATCCTGGAACTCCCTTCCTAACAGCACTGTGGGTGTACCTACCCCACATGGACTGCAGTGGTTCAAGAAGGCAGCTCACCACCACCTTCTCAAGGCCAATTAGGGATGGGCAATAAATGCTGGCCTGGCCAGTGACGCCCACATCCCATGAATGAATAAAAAAAAGAGAAAATAGAATATGAAAGTAAACTAGCAAGAAGCATAAAAACGGACTGCAAAAGCATCTATAGGTATGTGAAAAGGAACAGATTGGCAGAGACAAATGTGGATCCACTACAGGCAGAGACATGAGAAATTATAATGGGAAGTAAGGAAATGGAAGAGAAACTAAACAAATACTTTGGGAGAATTTTATGAAGTCCACCGTGGCGGTTTTGATGGTGTTGGCATGCAGGGGGATGTAATTTAGTGGGAGGTGTTTTTTTGAATTCCCGGTGGCGGGATATTTTAGAGGAATTAAGCCGTTGCCAGGTTTGCAGCATTCCAGGGTTCCCCCAGCATGATGGCGGATTGCAGCTGCGCATTTATTTACATTCCATGAATACTCATTACCCTATGCACAGTCAGGATTTAGTCATAGAGTCGTACAGCATGGAAACAGGCCCTTCGGCCCACCGCGTCCATGCCGACCATCATGCCTATCTATACTAATCCCACCTGCCTGCATTAATTCCATATCCCTCTATGCCTTGCTCATTCAAGTACCTGTCCAGATGCCCCTTAAATGTTGCTACTGTTCCTGCCTCCACCACCTCCTCAGGCAGCTCATTCCAGATACCCACTATTCTTTGTGTGAAAAATTTACCCCTTTGATCCCCTTTAAACCTCCTCCCTCTCACCTTAAATCTATGCCCTCTAGTTTTAGTCACCCCTACCATGGGAAACAGACTCTAGCTATCTACCCTATCTATGCCTCTCATAATTTTATATACCTCTATCATGTCCCCTCTCAGCCTCCTTTGCTCCAGGGAAAACAGACCCAGCCTATCCAATCTCTCTTTATAACTCAAGCCCTCCAAACCAGGCAACATCCTTGTGAATCTTTTCTGCACCCTCTCTAGCTTAATCACATCTTTCCTGCAGTACGGCGACCAGAACTGCACACAGTACTCCAAATGCGGCCTAACCAACGTTATGTACAACAGTAACATGGCATCCCAACTCTTGTACTCAGTGCCTCAGCTGATGAAGGCAAGCATGTCATATGCCGCCTTCACTACCTTGTCTACCTGTGTTTCCACTTTCAGGGAACTATGTACTTGCACCCCAAGGTCCCTCTGCTCAACAACACTCCCCAGGGCCCTGCCATTCACTTTATATGTCCTGCCCTGGTTTAACTTCCCAAAATCAGTGTCAGAACAGTGGGAGATATTCAAAGGGGAGATTCAAGGGGTTCCGAGTAAACATGTTCCCACAAAGAAAAAGGGTGAGGCAGCCAAATCTAGAGCCCCATGGATGTCAAGGAGCCTACAGTGTATATAAGGCAGAAAAGGAAAACTTATGTCCGACACCGAGAACTCAATACTACAGAAAACTGAGAGGAGTATAGAAAGTGGAGGGGTGAAATCAAAAATGAAATTAGGAAAGCAAAGAGAGGGCATGAAAGAATATTGGCAATCAAAGTCAAGGTGAACCCAAAGATGTTTTATCAATACATTAAGAGTAAAAGGATAACTAAGGAGAGAGTCGGGCCCATAAAAGACCAAAAAGGTAACTGATGTGTAGCGACAGATGATGTTGGCATAGTTCTTAATGAATACTTTGCATCTGCCTTCACAAAAGAGGGGGATGATGCAGATAATGTAGTTAAGGAGGAGTTATGCTGAACTTTTATGGAGCTCTGGTCAGGCCTGAATGAGAGTATTGCATCCAGTTCTGGTCACCACATCTCAATGATACAGTGGTAAACACCAAACTGAAATATGTGGCTGGTGCCATCTGCTGCAGCCTGGAAGAACCTTGTGTAAAAGTTAAGAGTCATTAACAGCCACAGACAATGCTATCCATGCCCAAATGCAGGACTTGAGTTGTGACTGCAGTGAGTGACATATCTCAGTGACAGCCTCCTTGGTGAATTGAAGGCACCTGGGACATGTTTTCTCAGTGAATTTAATGTAGGAGAAGCTCTCCCTAAAATCCCACGATGGGTATGTTCTCCTGTGCAGTGTCCTCCTTGTCCCTCATCTCCCAGCTGCTCCTGCTCGCTCTTGTCTTCTTCACTGTTTCCCTTCATCCTGCAAAGGTGACCTGCCAGACCACCCATTGGCAGTAACATAACTGCAAGTTAGATAAAATCAGTGCAGCACCTGAAAAAAATTGTTAGCAGAAGTCAGAATTCAGCTTTAGAAAGCAGGAAATAGGTTTCAAAATGCCCAGATGTTAACCAGCAGCCAAAAAGGACAAACCAGCAACTAGCCTTTAAGTAAGGGGGTGGCACAGTGGTGCAGTGGTTAGCACCACAGCCTCACAGCTCCAGCATTGCAGGTTCAGTTCCAGGTACTGCCTGTGTGGAGTTTGCAAGTTCTCCTTGTGCCCGTGTGGGTTTCCCCCGGGTGCTCCGGTTTCCTCCCACATGCCAAAGACTTGTGGGTTGATAGGTAAATTGGCCAATGTAAAAATTGCCCCTACTGTAGGTGTGGGGATGTGAGATGGAAAGTGGGATTAATGTAGGATTAGTATAAATGGGTGGTTGATGGTTGGCATGGACTCGGTGGGCTGAAGGGCCGTTTCGGTGCTGTATCTCTCTATGACCCTAATGGATGAGCCCTTAAATGGTCCACTGCAAGGCCCTTGCTGCCAGTTAGCACCATGATTTGCTGGGAGAGTTTATTGTACTATGGGATAGGCACTATGGCAGACCAGTTTCAGAAAGGAGTTCTACAACAAGCTTTGTACTCTTATTTAAATATGGTAAGAACCTTTTAAATACTTCTGGCACGCCTTAGAAGCCTATGGAGGAGACCCATCCAATATGGTAGTGGTACACTTCCAGGGTGGGATGAGCATGCATGCATGCTGCCACAGTGGGCCCTTGGGCACCTGTTCTGTCCCTGTAAAGTGGGTGCAACGCAATCAAATTTCTAAGTCTAGGTCTCTAAGCTCTGGGTCCCTCAGCACCTTAACCAAGCCAGGCATTTCTCCGGCTTTCATAGCTGAGAAGCTTGTTTCCCTTCCACTTCTAGGTCCTCATTGCTACACTAGTGCTTGGTACTTCACACTTTCTGGTCTGTCCTGTTGAGCACATGTCTCGTGGTGATGCTGAAGCAGAAAAGACTCATTGATGGAGCTGGTGAGGATGAGGCAGTTTTGTAACTTAAAGTGCCTGGCAGGTTCTGCTGTTCCACCAAACCATCTCCTTGGATGTTCGAAACACAAGACATTCTCTAGCTGTGTTATTAGTCAAATGGCTCTTTGAAAAATTCTCAGCTGAGTCATTGCTCATTTAAATACGTTGACATTTCATATGAAGTTTATACGAACTGTGCTCCCCCTTAGTCTGCCTTATCACCATCCTGTTCTTGGCACTTCACCTCTTCCATAGCCTGTCCTCTGTCCCATCCAATGAACTGTAAAGCTTCCCACTCTTCCGACTTATTTTGGAAAGTGGGTGTTCCTCCAGTTGTGTTTCTTTCCCTCTGGTTGTATTCTATCTTTCCCTTTGTGAAAAAGAACACAATGAAGAAGGAATCTGAATGGCAGTTACAGGCAGTGTGAGTTTCAAGTAAACAAAGTATATTGTTGGTTTCAGAAGTTGTTTGTGAATAGTGCATCTTTCTTTTCACCCAGTTAGTGACAGAGACAGCATGATAGGTAAAGGGGAAGAATCATGTTTCTATCATTCCTACATGATATGTATGGCCAACCACGTGAGGTCACTCTTCCAACACCATGTCGGATGGTGAAAGTGGTACTGACTTACATCTTCCACTTCCCCTCGTACCACCCTCATTGTGAATAAAACATCAATCAAAACATCTGAGAGCCCTTCCTACTGCTAACTCCCCCCCCCCCACCCCCCCCCCACCACCACCACCTCCCAGACAGCTCCTTCCTGATTCGTTCTTGCAGTGTTCCAAAAGGTGTGCGTCCTTTAAATTAATGGCAGCATTTTAATGCCTCAAGGTGGTGGTAAACCAATTAACAGCAATGTTACTGCTATGAACCCATTCTGTATAACTGATGAGAGCCACTTCATCAGACTTCAGTGGGCTTATGGTAGGGATACATGGACAGACGCAAGTCCTGCCCTGCCCTGCCATTAACCCACCAGTCAAAGGAAAATCCAGCCCGCCATGCAAAATAAAGATTCTGAAGCCATGCCATATTGTGTGATGTAAATGTTAGCTCCAATCCTTTTGCTGTTGGCCCTACGTTGACATTAATGTCAGGGTTCCATTCCCTGAACCTCTTCCCGCACCCATACAGTGTACATTCATTGCTGCCATGGATGCTGGGATAGCCCTGTCATGATAGCAGTCTCTTGAAATTACACATCAGGAAATACTGCAGGCATTATTTAGCAATTCTGGAGTAGGACATCACTGTGTCACTCACGAGGACCCATCAAGTGCATGAGTGTTGGTCGGCCTGAATTTTACATCTGCATTATAAATGTTAGAGTTTGATTTTAATACTGAGGTGATTTCTTTCTCAATAGGAGGTGTTCTCCATGTTCGTTATTGGCCTAATCTGGAGCAGGAAGAATCTCGCACGGAGGAAAGTGCTTTGGTTAATGCTACGAGTGTTAATCAGTTGTTTCGTGGGGGTAAAGTCATTGCAGAAATGTACATACCATTACTAGACTTAAACACTGTCAAACAAAGAATTTCACCGAAAATCAAATTGCAACCTGCAAAAACATCGATTGCATGCAAGTCAATTTTTGATTCACCTAACCTACCGAAAATTCTGGTTGCTCTGGATTTGTCACATATAAAAGAGAAGGATTACAAGGCCACCTTTCTGAAACAAGTGGAAACTGCTTATGAGTGCCTTAATGCATTGCAAAACTGCACTGCTGGTAAATTTGAAAATAACACAGAAATAAACCCCCAAGATCAGGATGACAGGAATTTACCTGAACTGTCAAACAGCACTGATGGTAATTTGAGAGAAAAAAGTCCCAATTGGGATGTGGAATTGCAGAGGAAGAAGAGGGATTTACATGCCTTGCAACTGTGCTTCCTACTGGCTGCAAGGACAGGTAAGAAAAATGACTCCAGAACATGGAGCAATATGACCATTGAATGGGTTGTTGCTTCTAATTCATGTGGTGAATTGGCTGTTTCTACCTAAGAAATAAACTCACTTGGTATATTGGTTTTCTCACTTTCTCTTTTCTCAAGTTTCCCAGGTGAGAGAGTGTGGTCTGCTAGCAGCCCTTTACCAGTTTAGCTCTGCAACTTGCAACTTCAGGTGTTTCAGTGACCTGGATGATGTAGGGATAAGAATTCTTCCCTCTCTGATGCATCGATGGATTAGATGCTATGGTCTAAAAATCAGAGTTCCAATATCTCAGTTAGGGAATGCATGTTCTTACTTATGTTATTCCATAAGATAATAGGATTCAAAGGCATTAATTGGATTTCATAGGAATTAAGCATACAAATGATAACTAGCATTACCAAAATGCATATGCAATGATAATCATTACTAATAATAGTTTTAAAGACCTCTTTTAGGTCATGCCTCAGCCTTCCATTTTCAGGGGAAAAGAGACCCAACCTATTCAACCTTTCCTACTAGTTATATCCTTTCAGTTCTGATATCAGCCTTGTGAATCATTTTTGCTCCCTCTCCAGTGCTTTATATTCTCCTTTTGTCCTGGTGACAGGGATCCTGATGGCGGGCTGGAAGGTGAGGGGAGACCATGCTTCGGCCCTCCGTCAGACCCCCTTTGCAATTCCACAGCAGGCGGGCAATATAACTGCCTGTCGTCGGGACGCCAACCCTTGAAGGGACGCGCTGCTGCCTCCAGAGCTGCCAGCCAATTGGAAGGCAGGCAATTCTGCAGTACCAGCAGCGCCACTGGGAGCAGTGGCCACTGCCCTTACTGCAGGTGGCCCTGCAGCACCAAGAACGTCGAAGACCCAGGAGAGGTAAGTGGGGTTGGGGTCACTGGGGCCAGTCAAGAAAGCCCTGGCGATGGGATGGGTGTGTGCGCGGCAGCGGGCCCCTCCACCTTCCATTAAATTGAGGTGGAGGCAGGAAGAGCCCCTTAAGTGGCCATTAATTGGAATTGAGAATTAACCATTTCCTTGCAGATTCCACTTTGAATGTCTATCTATATATATATATATATATATATATATACACATAAGGCATTCACTACACAATTTATTAGCACCATGTATCTATCTCAATCAATCTTTTCTACCCATTTGTATCATCAAAGCATTATTCGTAACATGACACATTGAATGACAAGCAAAGCCTTAAAGCACATTTCCCCCCAAGTACTCCCAACTATCAAAAGGTCATCTCCTGGTCTTAAAAGATTCTCCAGTACTCTTTTACTATTGTACATGCCTTGGGTAATCTTAATTTCAAATTTGGCTGTTCACCCTGAATTGTAATTTCCAATGTTACTTCATTCTTTACTTGATTTTCCATCCCTCTGATGTGTGTTTAATCCTATCCTGATGGTTTCATTAATTAGTTGGCTTCTCTGTGGAACATGTGGTAGTGTCTTTATTTCTCGTTCTCCTGAGGCACATGAGCCATTTCATATCATGGTGTTGTCAGCGTGATGGAGCATGTCTAAGACTTGTTCTTCAGTGCATCTTCATCATGCATTCCCCATGCTGGTTGTCTTACGTGCAATATATTACATTTTGCACAAAATGCAGTATCCCAAGATCATGCCACACATAACATCAGATACAAGCCATCAGTGTGTTTTCAGGCTATGTTGTCAAAAGATCGAGGATTGGAGGTTGGAGAGGTGGTGTCTGGAGGTCTTTGCTTATTCCCTGCTGCGTGGTCCCGGTGTCTCAGGCAGTGGCCAGCTTATCAATAGAAGCAAGGACACAACCATTTCCAAGAGAAAGCTATCAATTAACTAATTTTACCTTAATCTTCATTCATTTCACCCGATTGTATGTTGATTCTAGATTGATATCTTTTGGTGAATCGTGTCCTGGTAATTTGAGTTACTCGTGGATGTACTGACACATCTTTTCGGAAGTCCTTAGGTTTAGTTCCTGAAATTCACCAAGGGCAATGACCTTAGACTCCATTTGAAGATGTAATTTCCTGTTCCAATCACATCCTCTCATCTAATTTTATACAATGTTACCATTTCATCTCATTTATCAGCCCGGGAGATCAAATACAATATTATCATTTCTCCTTAAATGTTCCCAACTTAGTCTAAGATATAAACATTTTTATTTATTTTATTTAAACTCCTCTTGACCACTTTCTGTCTGTAAAATATCCTGTTATATTGTGTCTGACTCCATTTAATCCTTTCAGCACTATCCCAATTCCAGAGAGCAGTCCAATTTGCAAAATAAGGGATGTTAGTTACCTTTAACATACCAGTCTCCCCATTCACATCAGGAATCGGTTCAAACTGGTTGATATTGTTGGACAGACAGCACTTGTCAATGATAAATTTTATTTCCTGAAAAAGCTTTCTTTCTTAATATACGGTATTGGACAGGAACCACCTAGTCTGGACTCTGTTAAATAACATTTTGATTAACCCGTTAAAGCTTTCAGGTAAATGTTCCCTTCTTGAGTGCTAGGTTTGATGGTTTTACAGGGAAGACAGAAATGCTTGCAATTATTTTTGGAGGGAACTTGCCTGCCCTTGAGCACATAGTCTTGAAAGATAAATGACCTTGAATGGGTTAAAGGCAAACCTTTGCGACACATAGTCATATGTCACCACACTTTGGCATTTGATGATTTAGATAAGATCTTAAATTTAAATAAAAAGTTGGTATCAGTGAAACTGTCGGATTCTCATGCACTAATGTCCTTTCACTGTAAACATTGACAGGAATGAATACTTCCTCATAGAAGCATGTGTGTCTGGGGATCCTGAGCACCATCTGCCCCAAAACGAGTTGCAGCGCACATGCACACTTGATGTTCCACCAGGCATGTGTACGGAGCCTGGGGCCTGAAGCACGCTATTTCTCTGCTTGCCCACATTATCTGCCAGCTTGCTGCTGGCCTGGAGAAGGCCAGGAGATTGGAGGAGGGAAGTACAGGAGGTCGGAGGGGTGGAAGGACAGGGGATCAGGCAAGCGAGAGAAAGTCAGGTGCTCAGGGTGGGAGGGGCAGAAGATTGAAGGATGGGAGAAGGTCTGGAGTTTGGGGGCAAGGTCAGGAGATCGGAGAGGAAGCACAGAAAAAACAGTGGTGTAGGAGTAAACCGTGATCTAAGTCTAATGAGGAGAGATGGGAGGAAGAACGTAATCCAGAGGGGTAGACGGATCATGTTCTAACGCCCACTCTTAGAGCTGGATCACCTTCTTCCCTCTCCTTTTCCCCTCCACCCCCCCCCCCCCTCAGCCACTCACTCCAGGCCTCGATGCTTTCTCTCCCTCCGCCTCCTCCCCACCGGCCACTACCCCCGTCCCCCCTCAGCCGCTCGCACCAGATCTCACCACTGCTCCATCAACTCCCTTCGGCTGATATTTCCCCGCTTCCCACAACCGCCACCCCGCTCTCCGGCTGCTTGCTCCCCACTCACCACCACCACCCCCCCTCCCCCACAACCAGCCACTAGCTCTAGGCTGCGCCACATCCCTCCTCTTGGCCACTTGCTCCCAAATTGCTCCGTCACCCCTTGCAGCCCACCTTGCTTCTTCGGGCAGCGCAGCGGAGAACAATCGAACATGGGAGCCAGTGGCCGAGAGGAGGGAAGTGGTGCGGCCTGGAGCTAGCGGCTGGAGTGCGGGGGGAGAAGTTGGGAGCAAGTGGCCGGAGAGCAGGGTGGCTGGGGGGTGGTGGTGGTGGGGTGCAGGAAGCGAGGAGCAGGGAACAATCAGTCGAGGGGAAGGGAGGGGAGCAGTGGCAAGGCCTGGAGCAAGTGGCTGAGGGAGGGGGGAAATGCCAAGGCTGTAGCGAGTGCTTTAGGGGAGGCAGCGGGGAGCCAGCGATGAGAAGACGTATGCAGGAGGGACCAATAGATAGAAGCACAAAGGCAGGAGGGAGCGAGAGACTGTTGGGGGTAGGATGGAAGCGGCGATGGCAGCCATTGAGGGGGTTTTCGGGTTGAAGTTGTTTTTCTGTGATAAATTGAGCAGTGCCATCTTTAATCCTGGCAGCTGCATGAATGTCGCAGATACTGATGTTTCAGTGGAAGAGGCTGCATTTGTGCATATGTTAGTACTGTGCCACCTAGTGGTTGCGTTGTCAGCAAACACAGCCTTCACAGAAAGTTTAGTTTAGTTTAGAGATACAGCACTGAAACAGGCCCTTTGGCCCACCGAGTCTGTGCCGACCATCAACCACCCATTTATACTAATCCTACACTAATCCCATATTCCTACCACATCCCCACCTGTCCCTATATTGCCCTACCACATACCTATACTAGGGGCAATTTATAATGGCCAATTTACCTACCAAAGTCTGGCCAATGTGCACCAATGATAACTGGGCAAAATCCAAAAATTCGGATGCTGTCATTGTTCACTTTGTAGTTTAAAATGCCTGCAGGAACTGAATTTTTCCCATAGATCCCCAATAACAAAATCCATTTTTGGATCAAGGTTACGTTGAGCTCTGCAGTCAAGTCATCCTGGCCAAGCCCAAACTTAACATTGGTGAAGAGCTCAGCAGTGTACAGGTATTGTCAGATGGCACTATTGCTGATTCCTACTATCACTTTGCTGATTCAAAAACCAGAGACTACAGATGCTGGAAGCCAGATGTGAAATGCTGGAAACACTCAGCAAATCGGGCTATGTTTACAGAAAGAGAAAGAGTTAACATTTCATGTTCTGATAAAAGGGCACAACCTGAAACATTAACTCTGCTTCCCTCTGCACAGACCCAGCCTGACTTGCTGAGTGTTTCCAGCATTTTATGTTATATCACTGAACTGATAATTGGGAGGAGGTCACCAGGGTAGGCCATACGTGGCCGTGTTAGACTTACCTTGCTTTTCTGGGTGACCCTCCTTATTAATGGGTAGATGTAATTTTCATGGCTGCACTGGAGCAGCTTAGCTTGGGGAGCAGCAAGCTCTGATGCATGAATCTTCTGCACTTTACCTGGGATATTGTCCCAGGGCCTTTGCTGTGTCCAGTGCAGTGGGCCACTTCACCATTGCACGTGGAGTGAGCCAGTGGAAATAATATTTCACTATTTTTGAAATAAGCGGGGAGGGATAAAGTTAGCACCTACAGGCCAGTCAGCCAAACATCAGTAGTGGTGAAACTTATAGAGACAATAATCAGTGACAAAATTAATTAGCATTTGGAAAGATATGAGCTAATAAATGAAAGTAAACACAGATCGTTAAAGGCAAATGATGTTTGACTAACTTCATTGAGTTCTTTGATGAAGTAATAGTGCTTGTGTGGTCTTTGTGTATATGGATTTTCAAAAGGGATTTGATAAACTTCCACATAATACACTTTCAGCTCAGTTTGAGCTCCACCAGGACTGTGGGACTCCAGACTCCATCACAGACTTGGTCCAACATGAACAAAAGAACTGAATTCCAGAGTGAAGTGAGGTGAGAGTGTCTACCCTTGACAACAAGGCAGCATTTTGACCAACTGTGACACCAAGAACCCTTAGTATAAGTTCGAGTCAATGTTTGGGACTTTTAGTTCTCCGGGTATGAGGCATTTGGTGAAGCAGTACTAAGTTTATTAAGTAGAAACATCAGTAGTACAATAAAATACTGCTTAACAAGGCGGGAGTTACAATCTGTTCTTGTGAGTACCGGCTCTGGACTCTCCGGTTGATTTGGGTGCTGTCCTTGCTGTGTTCTTGCTGACCTTAGTCTACCTTCTCTTCTATTGATTTGTGCACTGAATACAGAATAGCTTCTTTCTTGATACCCTTTTCCCTAACAGTCTCTTGCCATATTAGGTTACTTTAGTTTCAGCCAATATGATTGATTTATCATTAAGCAGGGTGAAAGCTCGTTTTATCAACCTAATTAGTTTACCATTACTTCATTATTAACTGACACAACCTCCTGACCTCATGCAAGACGTTTTTGTTTATAAAGCAGGCGATGCTTTAGCTAATATGGTTAACGCAGCACCTTTCCTTATATTTGCTATTGTCTCTAGTTATACAGGTGAGCGGACGACAAACATATTTACCCAGTTCCTATCAGTCAGAATTTTCCCTGACATAAGCTTTTACAACCACTTGCTATTTTCCTTCCACTGTCCCCATAAATTGGAATCTTACATTGACTAAATAAATGAATCATGCCTCGCTTCTCAGCATTTTTCACTCATAATTCCATATTAACCGACACGAGTAAATGAGGATTGAGGGAAAACTATGGATGGATTGATACCTAGCACTCAGGAAGATGTGTTGTGGTTGTTGGAGGTCAATCATCTCAGCTCCAGGACATCACTGCAGGAGTTCCTCAGGGTAGTGTCCTAGGCCTTCATCAGTGATCTTCTCTCCATCACAAAGTCAGAAGTAGGATGTTCGCTGATGATTGCACAATGTTCAGCACCATTCGCAATTTTCAAACAGTGAAGCAGTCCGTGCCTGCATGCAGCAAGACTTGGACAACATTCAGGCTTGGGCTAAGAAGTAGCAAATAACATTGGCACCACACGAGCATCAGGCAATGACCATCTCAACAAGAGGGACTCTAACCACCTTTCCTGTATATTCAGTGACATTGCCATCGCTGAATTCCCCCCACTATCAAAACGCTGGGTGCCACCGTTGACCAGAAACTGAACTGGCTAGCTGTATAAGTACTGTAACTACAAGAACAGTTCAGAGGCTGGGAATTCTGCAGCAAATAACTAACCTCCTGACTCCCCACTGCCTGTCCAACATCTATAAGGCACAAGTCAGGAGTGTGATGGAATACTATCCACTTACCTGGATGTGTGTGGCTCCAACAACATTTAAGAAGCTCGACACCATCCAGGACAAAGCAACCTGCTTGATTGGCACCCCATCCACCACTTTAAACATTCACTCCCTCCACCACCAACACACAACGGCAGCATTGTGTACCCTGTACAAGATGCACTGCCGCAACTCACCAAGGCTGCTTCAACAGCACCTTCCAAACCTGCGACTTCTACCACCTCGAAGGACAAGGGCACCAGATGCATGGGAACACCACCACCTGCAAGTTTCCCTCCAAGCCACACACCATCCTGACTTGGAACTATATCGCCGTTCCTTCACTCACTGGGTCAAAATCCTGTAACTCCCTTTCTAATAACACGATGGGTTTGGCTACACAGATGAACTGCGGCGGTTCAAAAAGGCAGCTCACCACCATTTTCTGAAGGGCAATTAGAGATGGACAACAAATGCTGGCCTTGCCAATGACACTCACATATCATAGAACCATAGAAAAATTAGGGCACAGAAGGAGGCCATTCAGCCCATCGTGTCTGTACCGGCTGATAAAACTAGCCACCCAGTCTAATCCCGCCTTCCAGCACCTGATCTGTAGCCTTGCCGGTTGCAGCACTTCACCACCCTCTGGGTGAAAAAGTTTTTCTTCATGTCCCCTCTAATCCTTCTGCCAATCTCCTTAAATCTGTGCCCCCTGGTTATTGACCTCTCTGCTTGGGGAAACATTTCTTTCTTGTCTACTCTATCTAGGCCCCTCATAATTTTGTACACCTCAATTAAGTCACCCCTCAGCCTCCTCTGTTCTAAGGAAAACAACCCTAGCTGATCCAATCTTTTTTCATAGCTGCAACTTTCAAGCTCTGGCAACATTCTTGTAAATCTCCTCTGTACTGTCTCCAGACCAACTATGTCCTTCCTGTAACGTGGTGACCAGAACTGTATGCAATACTAAAGCTATAGCCTAACCAGCATTTTATACAATTCCTGCATTACATCCCTGCTTTTGTATTCTATACCTCAGCCAAGAAAGGAAAGCATTCCATATCTATCTGTTCTGCCACCTTCAGGGACCTTTGAACATGCAAACCAATGTCTCTCACTTCTTCTACCCCTCTCAATATCCTCCCATTTATTGTGTATTCCCTCGCTTTATTTGCCCTCCTCAAATACATTAACTCACACTTCTCTGGATTGAATTCCATTTACGACTTTTCCGCCCACTCAGTCAACCCATTGATATCATTCTGGAGTCTATGGCTATCCTCTTCACTGTCAACTACACGGCCAATTTTTGTGTCATCAGCAAATTTCCCAATCATGCCTCCCACATTTAAGTCCAAATCATTAATATATACCAGAATAGCAAGTGACTCAACACTGAGCACTGTGGAACACCACTGGAAACCGCATTCCATTCGCAATAACATCGGTTGACTACTACCCCTTGTTTACTGTCAATGAGCCAAATTCCGGATCCAACCTGCCACATTCCCCTGTATCCCATGGGCTTTCACCAGTCTACCATGTGGGACCTTGTCAAATGCCTTGCTAAAATCCATGCAAACCACATCCACTGCATTCATGAATCCTCCTTGATACTTCCTCAATAAATTCAATCAAGTTAGTAAGACACGACCTTCCCTTAACATATCCTGAACCAATATCATAATCAAATAAAAGAAATGTTCTGCAAACTATGGAGTGTCAGTGCTGTACATGCTCTGAATTCGATGGAGTTGGTGCTGTACATTTTATGAACTTTGTGGTGTCAGTACGGTATGTTCTGTGAACTCAATAGTGTCAGTGCTGTACATTCTCTGAACTCGGTATTGTCAGTGCTATACATTCTCTGAACTCGCTCGTGTCAGTGCTGTACATTCTCTGAACTTGGTAGTGTCAGTGCTGTACATTCTCTGAACTCGGTATTGTCAGTGCTATACATTCTCTGAACTCGCTCGTGTCAGTGCTGTACATTCTCTGAACTCGGTAGTGTCAGTGCTGTACATTCTCTGAACTTGGTAGTGTCAGTGCAGTACATTCTCTGAACTTGGTAGTGTCAGTGCAGTACATTCTCTGAACTTGGTAGTGTCAGTGCAGTACATTCTCTGAACTTGGTAGTGTCAGTGCAGTACATTCTCTGAACTCGGTAGTGTCAGTGCAGTACATTCTCTGAACTCGGTAGTGTCAGTGCAGTACATTCTCTGGACTCGGTAGTGTCAGTGCAGTACATTCTCTGAACTTGGTAGTGTCAGTGCTGTACATTCTCTGAACTTGGTAGTGTCAGTGCAGTACATTCTGTGAACTCGGTAGTGTCAGTGCTGTAAATTCACTGAACTCAGTAGTGTCAGTGCTGTACATTCTCTGATCTCACGAGTGTCTGTGCTGTACGTTCTCTGAACTAGGTATTGTCAGTGCTGTACATTCTCTGAATTCAGTATTGTTAGTGCTGTACGTTCTCTGAACTCGCTCGTGTCAGTGCTGTACATTCTCTGAACTCGGTATTCTCAGTGCTGTACATTCTCTGAACTTGGTATTATCTGTGCAGTACGTTCTCTGAACTCGGTAGTGTCAGTGCTGTACATTCTCTGAACTTGGTATTGTCAGTGCTGTACGTTCTCTGAACTCAGTATTTTCAGTGCAGTACATTCTCTGCACTTGGTAGTTTCAGTGCAGGACATTCTCTGAACTCAGTATTGTCAGTGCTGTTCATTCTCTGAACTTGGTAGTGTCAGTGCAGTACATTCTCTGAACTTGGAAGTGTCAGTGCTGTACGTTCTCTGCACTCGGTAGTGTCAGTGCTGTACATTCTCTCAACTTGGTAGTGTCAGTGCTGAACATTCTCTGAACTCGGTAGTGTCAGTGCTGTACATTCTCTGAACTTGGTATTGTCAGTGCTGTACATTCTCTGAACTTGGTATTGTCAGTGCTGTACGTTCTCTGAACATGGTATTATCTGTGCTGTACGTTCTCTGAACTCGGTAGTGACAGTGCAGTACATTCTCTGAACTTGGTAGTGTCAGTGCTGTACATTCTGTGCACTCGGTAGTGTCAGTGCTGTACATTCTCAGAACTTGGCAGTGTCAGTGCTGTACATTCTCTGAACTAAGTATTGTCAGTGCTGTACATTCTCTGCACTTGGTAGTGTCAGTGCAGAACATTCTCTGGACTCGGTAGTGACAGTGCTGTACATTCTCTGAATTTGGTAGTGTCAGTGCTGTACGTCCTCTGAACTCGGTAGTGTCAGTGCTGTACATTCTCTGAATTTGGTAGTGTCAGTGCTGTAAGTCCTCTGAACTCGGTAGTGTCAGTGCTGTACATTCTCTGAACTTGATAGTGTCAGTGCAGTACATTCTCTGAACTTGGTAGTGTCAGTACAGTACATTCTCTGAACTTGGTAGTGTCAGTGCTGTACATTCTCTGAACTTGGTAGTGTCAGTGTAGTACATTCTCTGAACTTGGTAGTGTCAGTGCTGTACATTCTCTGGATCGGGAGTGTCAGTGCTGTACATTGTCTGAACTCAGTCGTGTCAGTGCTGTAGATTCTCTGAACTCGGTAGTGTCAGTGCTGTACGTTCTCTGAACTCAGTATTGTCAGTGCTGTACATTCTCTGATCTCGATATTGTCAGTGATGTACATTCTCTGAACTCGGGAGTGTCAGTGCTGTACATTCTCTGAACTCAGTATTGTCAGTGCTGTACATTCTATGAACTCAGTAGTGTGAGTGCTGAACATTCTCTGAACTCAGGAGTGTCAGTGCAGTACATTCTCTGGACTCGGTAGTGTGAGTGCTGTAAATTCTCTGAACTTGGTATTGTCAGTGCTGTACAGTCTCTGAACTCAGTATTGTCAGTGCTGTACATTCTCTGAACTCGGTATTGTCAGTGCTGTACAGTCTCTGAACTCAGTATTGTCAGTGCTGTACATTCTCTGCACTCGGTAGTGTCAGTGCTGTAAATTCTCTGAACTCTGTATTGTCAGTGCTGTACATTCTCTCAACTTGGTAGTGTCAGTGCTGTACATTCTCTGAACTCAGTATTGTCAGTGCTGTACATTCTCTGAACTCGATATTGTCAGTGATGTACATTCTCTGAACTCGGGAGTGTCAGTGCTGTACATTCTCTGAACTCAGTATTGTCAGTGCTGTACATTCTCTGCACTTGGTAGTGTCAGTGATGTACATTCTCTGAACTCAGTATTGTCAGTGCTGTACATTATCTCAACTCAGTATTGTCAGTGCTGTACATTCTCTGCACTTGGAAGTGTCAGTGATGTACATTCTCTGAACTCAGTATTGTCAGTGCTGTACATTCTCTGAACTCAGTATTGTCAGTGCAGAACATTCTCTGGACTCCGTAGTGACAGTGCTGTACATTCTCTGAACTGGGTAGTGTCAGTGCTGTACATTTTCTGAACTCGGGAGTGTCAGTGCTGTACATTTTCTGAACTCGGGAGTGTCAGTGCTGTACATTCTCTGAACTTGGTATTGTCAGTGCTGTACGTTCTCTGAACTCGGTAGTGACAGTGCTGTACATTCTCTGAACTTGGTATTGTCAGTGCTGTACATTCTCTGAACTCTGTAGTGACAGTGCTGTACATTCTCAGAACTTGGTATTGTCAGTGCTGCACATTCTCTGAACTTGGTAGCGTCAGTGTAGTACATTCTCTGAACTTGGTAGTGTCAGTGCTGAACATTCTCTGGACTCGGTAGTGACAGTGCTGTACATTCTCTGCACTTGGTATTGTCAGTGCTGTACGTTCTCTGAACTCGGTAGTGTCAGTGCTGCACATGATCTAAACTCAGTATGGTCAGTGCTGTACATTCTCTGCACTTGGTAGTGTCAGTGCTGTACATTCTCTGAACTCAGTATTGTCAGTGCTGTACATTCTCTGAACTTGGTATTCTCAGTGCTTTACATTCTCTGAACTTGGTAGTGTCAGTGCTGTACATTCTCTGAACTCGGTAGTGTCAGTGCTGTACATTCTCTGAACTCGGTAGTGTCAGTGCTGTACATTCTCTGAACTCGGTAGTGTCAGTGCTGTACATTCTCTGAACTCGGTAGTGTCAGTGCTGTACATTCTCTGAACTTGGTATTGTCAGTGCTGTACATTCTCTGAACTTGGTAGTGTCAGTGCTGTACATTCTCTGAACTTGGTATGTCAGTGCAGTACATTCTCTGAACTTGGTAGTGTCAGTGCAGTACATTCTCTGAACTCGGTAGTGTCAGTGCAGTACATTCTCTGGACTCGGTAGTGTCAGTGCAGTACATTCTCTGGACTCGGTAGTGTCAGTGCAGTACATTCTCTGAACTTGGTAGTGTCAGTGCTGTACATTCTCTGAACTTGGTAGTGTCAGTGCAGTACATTCTGTGAACTCGGTAGTGTCAGTGCTGTAAATTCACTGAACTCAGTAGTGTCAGTGCTGTACATTCTCTGATCTCGCGAGTGTCTGTGCTGTACGTTCTCTGAACTAGGTATTATCAGTGCTGTACATTCTCTGAATTCAGTATTGTCAGTGCTGTACGTTCTCTGAACTCGCTCGTGTCAGTGCTGTACATTCTCTGAACTCGGTATTCTCAGTATTGTACATTCTCTGAACTTCGTATTATCTGTGCAGTACGTTCTCTGAACTCGGTAGTGTCAGTGCTGTACATTCTCTGAACTTGGTATTGTCAGTGCTGTACGTTCTCTGAACTCAGTATTTTCAGTGCAGTACATTCTCTGCACTTGGTAGTTTCAGTGCAGTACATTCTCTGAACTCAGTATTGTCAGTGCTGTGCATTCTCTGAACTTGGTAGTGTCAGTGCAGTACATTCTGTGAACTCGGTAGTGTCAGTGCTGTAAATTCACTGAACTCAGTAGTGTCAGTGCTGTACATTCTCTGATCTCACGAGTGTCTGTGCTGTACGTTCTCTGAACTAGGTATTGTCAGTGCTGTACATTCTCTGAATTCAGTATTGTCAGTGCTGTACGTTCTCTGAACTCGCTCGTGTCAGTGCTGTACATTCTCTGAACTCGGTATTCTCAGTGCTGTACATTCTCTGAACTTGGTATTATCTGTGCAGTACGTTCTCTGAACTCGGTAGTGTCAGTGCTGTACATTCTCTGAACTTGGTATTGTCAGTGCTGTACGTTCTCTGAACTCAGTATTTTCAGTGCAGTACATTCTCTGCACTTGGTAGTTTCAGTGCAGTACATTCTCTGAACTCAGTATTGTCAGTGCTGTTCATTCTCTGAACTTGGTAGTGTCAGTGCAGTACATTCTCTGAACTTGGAAGTGTCAGTGCTGTACGTTCTCTGCACTCGGTAGTGTCAGTGCTGTAAATTCTCTGTACTCAGTATTGTCAGTGCTGTACATTCTCTCAACTTGGTAGTGTCAGTGCTGAACATTCTCTGAACTCGGTAGTGTCAGTGCTGTACATTCTCTGAACTTGGTATTGTCAGTGCTGTACATTCTCTGAACTTGGTATTGTCAGTGCTGTACGTTCTCTGAACATGGTATTATCTGTGCTGTACGTTCTCTGAACTCGGTAGTGACAGTGCAGTACATTCTCTGAACTTGGTAGTGTCAGTGCTGTACATTCTGTGCACTCGGTAGTGTCAGTGCTGTACATTCTCAGAACTTGGCAGTGTCAGTGCTGTACATTCTCTGAACTAAGTATTGTCAGTGCTGTACATTCTCTGCACTTGGTAGTGTCAGTGCAGAACATTCTCTGGACTCGGTAGTGACAGTGCTGTACATTCTCTGAATTTGGTAGTGTCAGTGCTGTACGTCCTCTGAACTCGGTAGTGTCAGTGCTGTACATTCTCTGAACTTGATAGTGTCAGTGCTGTACATTCTCTGAACTTGATAGTGTCAGTGCAGTACATTCTCTGAACTTGGTAGTGTCAGTGCAGTACATTCTCTGAACTTGGTAGTGTCAGTGCTGTACATTCTCTGAACTTGGTAGTGTCAGTGTAGTACATTCTCTGAACTTGGTCGTGTCAGTGCTGTACATTCTCTGGACTCGGGAGTGTCAGTGCTGTACATTGTCTGAACTCGGTAGTGACAGTGCTGTACATTCTCTGAACTTGGTAGTGTCAGTGCTGTACATTCTCTGAACTCAGTCGTGTCAGTGCTGTAGATTCTCTGAACTCGGTAGTGTCAGTGCTGTACGTTCTCTGAACTCAGTCGTGTCAGTGCTGTAGATTCTCTGAACTCGGTAGTGTCTGTGCTGCACATTTTCTGAACTCGGGATTGTCAGTGCTGTACATTCTATGAACTCAGTAGTGTGAGTGCTGAACATTCTCTGAACTCAGGAGTGTCAGTGCAGTACATTCTCTGGACTCGGTAGTGTGAGTGCTGTAAATTCTCTGAACTTGGTATTGTCAGTGCTGTACAGTCTCTGAACTCAGTATTGTCAGTGCTGTACATTCTCTGAACTCGGTATTGTCAGTGCTGTACAGTCTCTGAACTCAGTATTGTCAGTGCTGTACATTCTCTGCACTCGGTAGTGTCAGTGCTGTAAATTCTCTGAACTCTGTATTGTCAGTGCTGTACATTCTCTCAACTTGGTAGTGTCAGTGCTGTACATTCTCTGAACTCAGTATTGTCAGTGCTGTACATTCTCTGAACTCAGTATTGTCAGTGCTGTACATTCTCTGAACTCAGTATTGTCAGTGCTGTACATTCTCTGCACTTGGTAGTGTCAGTGATGTACATTCTCTGAACTCAGTATTGTCAGTGCTGTACATTATCTCAACTCAGTATTGTCAGTGCTGTACATTCTCTGCACTTGGAAGTGTCAGTGATGTACATTCTCTGAACTCAGTATTGTCAGTGCTGTACATTCTCTGAACTCAGTATTGTCAGTGCAGAACATTCTCTGGACTCCGTAGTGACAGTGCTGTACATTCTCTGAACTGGGTAGTGTCAGTGCTGTACATTTTCTGAACTCGGGAGTGTCAGTGCTGTACATTTTCTGAACTCGGGAGTGTCAGTGCTGTACGTTCTCTGAACTTGGTATTGTCAGTGCTGTACGTTCTCTGAACTCGGTAGTGACAGTGCTGTACATTCTCTGAACTTGGTATTGTCAGTGCTGTACATTCTCTGAACTCGGTAGTGACAGTGCTGTACATTCTCAGAACTTGGTATTGTCAGTGCTGCACATTCTCTGAACTTGGTAGCGTCAGTGTAGTACATTCTCTGAACTTGGTAGTGTCAGTGCTGAACATTCTCTGGACTTGGTATTGTCAGTGCTGTACGTTCTCTGAACTCGGTAGTGTCAGTGCTGCACATGATCTAAACTCAGTATGGTCAGTGCTGTACATTCTCTGCACTTGGTAGTGTCAGTGCTGTCCATTCTCTGAACTCAGTATTGTCAGTGCTGTACATTCTCTGAACTTGGTATTCTCAGTGCTTTACATTCTCTGAACTTGGTAGTGTCAGTGCTGAACATTCTCTGAACTCGGTAGTGTGAGTGCAGTACATTCTCTGGACTCGGTAGTGTGAGTGCTGTAAATTCTCTGAACTTGGTATTGTCAGTGCTGTACAGTCTCTGAACTCAGTATTGTCAGTGCTGTACATTCTCTGAACTCGGTATTGTCAGTGCTGTACAGTCTCTGAACTCAGTATTGTCAGTGCTGTACATTCTCTGCACTCGGTAGTGTCAGTGCTGTAAATTCTCTGAACTCTGTATTGTCAGTGCTGTACATTCTCTCAACTTGGTAGTGTCAGTGCTGTACATTCTCTGAACTCAGTATTGTCAGTGCTGTACATTCTCTGAACTCAGTATTGTCAGTGCTGTACATTCTCTGATCTCGATATTGTCAGTGATGTACATTCTCTGAACTCGGGAGTGTCAGTGCTGTACATTCTCTGAACTCAGTATTGTCAGTGCTGTACATTCTCTGCACTTGGTAGTGTCAGTGATGTACATTCTCTGAACTCAGTATTGTCAGTGCTGTACATTATCTCAACTCAGTATTGTCAGTGCTGTACATTCTCTGCACTTGGAAGTGTCAGTGATGTACATTCTCTGAACTCAGTATTGTCAGTGCTGTACATTCTCTGAACTCAGTATTGTCAGTGCAGAACATTCTCTGGACTCCGTAGTGACAGTGCTGTACATTCTCTGAACTGGGTAGTGTCAGTGCTGTATATTTTCTGAACTCGGGAGTGTCAGTGCTGTACATTTTCTGAACTCGGGAGTGTCAGTGCTGTACGTTCTCTGAACTTGGTATTGTCAGTGCTGTACGTTCTCTGAACTCGGTAGTGACAGTGCTGCACATTCTCTGAACTTGGTATTGTCAGTGCTGTACATTCTCTGAACTCGGTAGTGACAGTGCTGTACATTCTCAGAACTTGGTATTGTCAGTGCTGCACATTCTCTGAACTTGGTAGCGTCAGTGTAGTACATTCTCTGAACTTGGTAGTGTCAGTGCTGAACATTCTCTGGACTCGGTAGTGACAGTGCTGTACATTCTCTGCACTTGGTATTGTCAGTGCTGTACGTTCTCTGAACTCGGTAGTGTCAGTGCTGCACATGATCTAAACTCAGTATGGTCAGTGCTGTACATTCTCTGCACTTGGTAGTGTCAGTGCTGTACATTCTCTGAACTCAGTATTGTCAGTGCTGTACATTCTCTGAACTTGGTATTCTCAGTGCTTTACATTCTCTGAACTTGGTAGTGTCAGTGCTGTACATTCTCTGAACTCGGTAGTGTCAGTGCTGTACATTCTCTGAACTCGGTAGTGTCAGTGCTGTACATTCTCTGAACTCGGTAGTGTCAGTGCTGTACATTCTCTGAACTTGGTATTGTCAGTGCTGTACATTCTCTGAACTTGGTAGTGTCAGTGCTGTACATTCTCTGAACTTGGTAGTGTCAGTGCAGTACATTCTCTGAACTTGGTAGTGTCAGTGCAGTACATTATTTGAACTTGGTAGTGTCAGTGCAGTACATTCTCTGAACTCGGTAGTGTCAGTGCAGTACATTCTCTGGACTCGGTAGTGTCAGTGCAGTACATTCTGTGAACTCGGTAGTGTCAGTGCTGTAAATTCACTGAACTCAGTAGTGTCAGTGCTGTACATTCTCTGATCTCGCGAGTGTCTGTGCTGTACGTTCTCTGAACTAGGTATTATCAGTGCTGTACATTCTCTGAATTCAGTATTGTCAGTGCTGTACGTTCTCTGAACTCGCTCGTGTCAGTGCTGTACATTCTCTGAACTCGGTATTCTCAGTGTTGTACATTCTCTGAACTTGGTATTATCTATGCAGTACGTTCTCTGAACTCGGTAGTGTCAGTGCTGTACATTCTCTGAACTTGGTATTGTCAGTGCTGTACGTTCTCTGAACTCAGTATTTTCAGTGCAGTACATTCTCTGCACTTGGTAGTTTCAGTGCAGTACATTCTCTGAACTCAGTATTGTCAGTGCTGTACATTCTCTGAACTTGGTAGTGTCAGTGCAGTACATTCTGTGAACTCGGTAGTGTCAGTGCTGTAAATTCACTGAACTCAGTAGTGTCAGTGCTGTACATTCTCTGATCTCACGAGTGTCTGTGCTGTACGTTCTCTGAACTAGGTATTGTCAGTGCTGTACATTCTCTGAATTCAGTATTGTCAGTGCTGTACGTTCTCTGAACTCGCTCGTGTCAGTGCTGTACATTCTCTGAACTCGGTATTCTCAGTGCTGTACATTCTCTGAACTTGGTATTATCTGTGCAGTACGTTCTCTGAACTCGGTAGTGTCAGTGCTGTACATTCTCTGAACTTGGTATTGTCAGTGCTGTACGTTCTCTGAACTCAGTATTTTCAGTGCAGTACATTCTCTGCACTTGGTAGTTTCAGTGCAGTACATTCTCTGAACTCAGTATTGTCAGTGCTGTTCATTCTCTGAACTTGGTAGTGTCAGTGCAGTACATTCTCTGAACTTGGAAGTGTCAGTGCTGTACGTTCTCTGCACTCGGTAGTGTCAGTGCTGTAAATTCTCTGTACTCAGTATTGTCAGTGCTGTACATTCTCTCAACTTGGTAGTGTCAGTGCTGAACATTCTCTGAACTCGGTAGTGTCAGTGCTGTACATTCTCTGAACTTGGTATTGTCAGTGCTGTACATTCTCTGAACTTGGTATTGTCAGTGCTGTACGTTCTCTGAACATGGTATTATCTGTGCTGTACGTTCTCTGAACTCGGTAGTGACAGTGCAGTACATTCTCTGAACTTGGTAGTGTCAGTGCTGTACATTCTGTGCACTCGGTAGTGTCAGTGCTGTACATTCTCAGAACTTGGCAGTGTCAGTGCTGTACATTCTCTGAACTAAGTATTGTCAGTGCTGTACATTCTCTGCACTTGGTAGTGTCAGTGCAGAACATTCTCTGGACTCGGTAGTGACAGTGCTGTACATTCTCTGAATTTGGTAGTGTCAGTGCTGTACGTCCTCTGAACTCGGTAGTGTCAGTGCTGTACATTCTCTGAACTTGATAGTGTCAGTGCAGTACATTCTCTGAACTTGGTAGTGTCAGTGCAGTACATTCTCTGAACTTGGTAGTGTCAGTGCTGTACATTCTCTGAACTTGGTAGTGTCAGTGTAGTACATTCTCTGAACTTGGTCGTGTCAGTGCTGTACATTCTCTGGACTCGGGAGTGTCAGTGCTGTACATTGTCTGAACTCGGTAGTGACAGTGCTGTAGATTCTCTGAACTCGGTAGTGTCAGTGTAGTACATTCTCTGAACTTGGTCGTGTCAGTGCTGTACATTGTCTGGACTCGGGAGTGTCAGTGCTGTACATTGTCTGAACTCGGTAGTGTCAGTGCTGTACGTTCTCTGAACTCGCGAGTGTCTGTGCTGCACATTTTCTGAACTCGGGATTGTCAGTGCTGTTCATTCTATGAACTCAGTAGTGTGAGTGCTGAACATTCTCTGAACTTGGTAGTGTCAGTGCTGTACAGTCTCTGAACTCAGTATTGTCAGTGCTGTACAGTCTCTGAACTCAGTATTGTCAGTGCTGTAAATTCTCTGAACTCAGTATTGTCAGTGCTGTACAGTCTCTGAACTCAGTATTGTCAGTGCTGTACATTCTCTGAACTTGGTATTCTCAGTGCTGTACATTCTCTGAAATTGGTCGTGTCAGTGCTGTACATTGTCTGAACTCGGTAGTGTCAGTGCTGTACATTCTCTGAACTCGGTAGTGTCAGTGCTGTACATTCTCTGAACTCGGTAGTGTCAGTGCTGAACATTCTCTGAACTCGCGAGAGGCTGTGATGTACGTTCTCTGCACTTGGTATTGTCAGTGCTGTACATTCTCTGAACTTGGTATTGTCAGTGCTGTACGTTCTCTGAACTTGGTATTATCTGTGCTGTACGTTCTCTGAACTCGGTAGTGACAGTGCAGTACATTCTCTGAACTTGGTAGTGTCAGTGCTGTACATTCTCTGCACTCGGTAGTGTCAGTGCTGTACATTCTCAGAGCTTGGCAGTGTCAGTGCTGTAAATTCTCTGAACTCAGTATTGTCAGTGCTGTACATTCTCTGAACTAAGTATTGTCAGTGCTGTACATTCTCTGCACTTGGTAGTGTCAGTGCAGAACATTCTCTGGACTCGGTAGTGACAGTGCTGCACATTCTCTGAATTTGGTAGTGTCAGTGCTGTACGTCCTCTGAATTCGGTAGTGTCAGTGCTGTACATTTTCTGAACTCGGTAGTGTCAGTGCTGTACATTTTCTGAACTCGGGAGTGTCAGTGCTGTACATTCTCTGAACTCGGTAGTGACAGTGCTGTACATTCTCTGAACTTGGTATTGTCAGTGCTGTACGTCCTCTGAACTCGGTAGTGTCAGTGCTGTACATTTTCTGAACTCGGGAGTGTCAGTGCTGTGCATTCTCTGAACTCGGTATTCTCAGTGTTGTACATTCTCTGAACTTGGTATTATCTGTGCAGTACGTTCTCTGAACTCGGTAGTGTCAGTGCTGTACGTTCTCTGAACTCGGTATTTTCAGTGCAGTACATTCTCTGCACTTGGTAGTTTCAGTGCAGTACATTCTCTGCACTTGGTAGTTTCAGTGCAGTACATTCTCTGAACTCAGTATTGTCAGTGCTGTAAATTCTCTGAACTTGGTAGTGTCAGTGCAGTACATTCTCTGAACTTGGTAGTGTCAGTGCTGTACGTTCTCTGAACTCGGGAGTGTCAGTGCTGTACATTGTCTGAACTCAGTATTGTCAGTGCTGTACATTCTCTGCACTTGGTAGTGTCAGTAATGTACATTCTCTGAACTCAGTATTGTCAGTGCTGTACATTCTCTCAACTCAGTATTGTCAGTGCTGTACATTCTCTGCACTTGGTAGTGTCAGTGATGTACATTCTCTGAACTCAGTATTGTCAGTGCTGTACATTCTCTGAACTCAGTATTGTCAGTGCAGAACATTCTCTGGACTCGGTAGTGACAGTGCTGTACATTCTCTGAACTGGGTAGTGTCAGTGCTGTACATTTTCTGAACTCGGGAGTGTCAGTGCTGTACATTTTCTGAACTCGGGAGTGTCAGTGCTGTACATTCTCTGAACTTGGTATTGTCAGTGCTGTACGTTCTCTGAACTCGGTAGTGACAGTGCTGTCCATTCTCTGAACTTGGTATTGTCAGTGCTGTACATTCTCTGAACTCGGTAGTGACAGTGCTGTACATTCTCTGAACTTGGTATTGTCAGTGCTGCACATTCTCTGAACTTGGTAGCGTCAGTGTAGTACATTCTCTGAACTTGGTAGTGTCAGTGCTGAACATTCTCTGGACTCGGTAGTGACAGTGCTGGACATTCTCTGCACTTGGTATTGTCAGTGCTGTACATTCTCTGAACTCGGTAGTGTCAGTGCTGCACATGATCTAAACTCAGTATGGTCAGTGCTGTACATTCTCTGCACTTGGTAGTGTCAGTGCTGTACATTCTCTGAACTCAGTATTGTCAGTGCTGTACATTCTCTGAACTTGGTATTCTCAGTGCTGTACATTCTCTGAACTTGGTCGTGTCAGTGCTGTACATTGTCTGAACTCGGTAGTGTCAGTGCTGTACATTCTCTGAACTCGGTAGTGTCAGTGCTGTACATTCTCTGAACTCGGTAGTGTCAGTGCTGTACATTCTCTGAACTTGGTATTGTCAGTGCTGTACGTTCTCTGAACTCGGTAGTGTCAGTGCTGTACGTTCTCTGAACTCGGTAGTGACAGTGCAGTACATTCTCTGAACTTGATAGTGTCAGTGCAGTACATTCTCTGAACTTGATAGTGTCAGTGCAGTACATTCTCTGAACTTGGTAGTGTCAGTGCAGTACATTCTCTGAACTTGGTAGTGTCAGTGCTGTACATTCTCTGAACTTGGTAGTGTCAGTGCAGTACATTCTCTGAACTCAGTATTGTCAGTGCTGTAAATTCTCTGAACTTGGTAGTGTCAGTGCAGTACATTCTCTGAACTTGGTAGTGTCAGTGCTGTACGTTCTCTGAACTCGGGAGTGTCAGTGCTGTACATTGTCTGAACTCAGTATTGTCAGTGCTGTACATTCTCTGCACTTGGTAGTGTCAGTAATGTACATTCTCTGAACTCAGTATTGTCAGTGCTGTACATTCTCTCAACTCAGTATTGTCAGTGCTGTACATTCTCTGCACTTGGTAGTGTCAGTGATGTACATTCTCTGAACTCAGTATTGTCAGTGCTGTACATTCTCTGAACTCAGTATTGTCAGTGCAGAACATTCTCTGGACTCGGTAGTGACAGTGCTGTACATTCTCTGAACTGGGTAGTGTCAGTGCTGTACATTTTCTGAACTCGGGAGTGTCAGTGCTGTACATTTTCTGAACTCGGGAGTGTCAGTGCTGTACATTCTCTGAACTTGGTATTGTCAGTGCTGTACGTTCTCTGAACTCGGTAGTGACAGTGCTGTCCATTCTCTGAACTTGGTATTGTCAGTGCTGTACATTCTCTGAACTCGGTAGTGACAGTGCTGTACATTCTCTGAACTTGGTATTGTCAGTGCTGCACATTCTCTGAACTTGGTAGCGTCAGTGTAGTACATTCTCTGAACTTGGTAGTGTCAGTGCTGAACATTCTCTGGACTCGGTAGTGACAGTGCTGGACATTCTCTGCACTTGGTATTGTCAGTGCTGTACATTCTCTGAACTCGGTAGTGTCAGTGCTGCACATGATCTAAACTCAGTATGGTCAGTGCTGTACATTCTCTGCACTTGGTAGTGTCAGTGCTGTACATTCTCTGAACTCAGTATTGTCAGTGCTGTACATTCTCTGAACTTGGTATTCTCAGTGCTGTACATTCTCTGAACTTGGTCGTGTCAGTGCTGTACATTGTCTGAACTCGGTAGTGTCAGTGCTGTACATTCTCTGAACTCGGTAGTGTCAGTGCTGTACATTCTCTGAACTCGGTAGTGTCAGTGCTGTACATTCTCTGAACTTGGTATTGTCAGTGCTGTACGTTCTCTGAACTCGGTAGTGTCAGTGCTGTACGTTCTCTGAACTCGGTAGTGACAGTGCAGTACATTCTCTGAACTTGATAGTGTCAGTGCAGTACATTCTCTGAACTTGATAGTGTCAGTGCAGTACATTCTCTGAACTTGGTAGTGTCAGTGCAGTACATTCTCTGAACTTGGTAGTGTCAGTGCTGTACATTCTCTGAACTTGGTAGTGTCAGTGCAGTACATTCTCTGAACTTGGTAGTGTCAGTGCAGTACATTCTCTGAACTTGGTAGTGTCAGTGCAGTACATTCTCTGAACTTGGTAGTGTCAGTGCAGTACATTCTCTGAACTCGGTAGTGTCAGTGCAGTACATTCTCTGGACTCGGTAGTGTCAGTGCAGTACATTCTCTGAACTCAGTATTGTCAGTGCTGTACATTCTCTGAACTCAGTATTGTCAGTGCAGAACATTCTCTGGACTCGGTAGTGACAGTGCTGTACATTCTCTGAACTGGGTAGTGTCAGTGCTGTACATTTTCTGAACTCGGGAGTGTCAGTGCTGTACATTTTCTGAACTCGGGAGTGTCAGTGCTGTACATTCTCTGAACTTGGTATTGTCAGTGCTGTACGTTCTCTGAACTCGGTAGTGACAGTGCTGTCCATTCTCTGAACTTGGTATTGTCAGTGCTGTACATTCTCTGAACTCGGTAGTGACAGTGCTGTACATTCTCTGAACTTGGTATTGTCAGTGCTGCACATTCTCTGAACTTGGTAGCGTCAGTGTAGTACATTCTCTGAACTTGGTAGTGTCAGTGCTGAACATTCTCTGGACTCGGTAGTGACAGTGCTGGACATTCTCTGCACTTGGTATTGTCAGTGCTGTACATTCTCTGAACTCGGTAGTGTCAGTGCTGCACATGATCTAAACTCAGTATGGTCAGTGCTGTACATTCTCTGCACTTGGTAGTGTCAGTGCTGTACATTCTCTGAACTCAGTATTGTCAGTGCTGTACATTCTCTGAACTTGGTATTCTCAGTGCTGTACATTCTCTGAACTTGGTCGTGTCAGTGCTGTACATTGTCTGAACTCGGTAGTGTCAGTGCTGTACATTCTCTGAACTCGGTAGTGTCAGTGCTGTACATTCTCTGAACTCGGTAGTGTCAGTGCTGTACATTCTCTGAACTTGGTATTGTCAGTGCTGTACGTTCTCTGAACTCGGTAGTGTCAGTGCTGTACGTTCTCTGAACTCGGTAGTGACAGTGCAGTACATTCTCTGAACTTGATAGTGTCAGTGCAGTACATTCTCTGAACTTGATAGTGTCAGTGCAGTACATTCTCTGAACTTGGTAGTGTCAGTGCAGTACATTCTCTGAACTTGGTAGTGTCAGTGCTGTACATTCTCTGAACTTGGTAGTGTCAGTGCAGTACATTCTCTGAACTTGGTAGTGTCAGTGCAGTACATTCTCTGAACTTGGTAGTGTCAGTGCAGTACATTCTCTGAACTTGGTAGTGTCAGTGCAGTACATTCTCTGAACTCGGTAGTGTCAGTGCAGTACATTCTCTGGACTCGGTAGTGTCAGTGCAGTACATTCTCTGAACTTGGTAGTGTCAGTGCTGTACATTCTCTGAACTTGGTAGTGTCAGTGCAGTACATTCTGTGAACTCGGTCGTGTCAGTGCTGTAAATTCACTGAACTCAGTAGTGTCAGTGCTGTACATTCTCTGATCTCGCGAGTGTCTGTGCTGTACGTTCTCTGAACTAGGTATTGTCAGTGCTGTACATTCTCTGAATTCAGTATTGTCAGTGCTGTACGTTCTCTGAACTCGCTCGTGTCAGTGCTGTACATTCTCTGAACTCGGTATTCTCAGTGCTGTACATTCTCTGAACTTGGTATTATCTGTGCAGTACGTTCTCTGAACTCGGTAGTGTCAGTGCTGTACATTCTCTGAACTTGGTATTGTCAGTGCTGTACGTTCTCTGAACTCAGTATTTTCAGTGCAGTACATTCTCTGCACTTGGTAGTTTCAGTGCAGTACATTCTCTGAACTCAGTATTGTCAGTGCTGTACATTCTCTGAACTTGGTAGTGTCAGTGCAGTACATTCTCTGAACTTGGAAGTGTCAGTGCTGTACGTTCTCTGCACTCGGTAGTGTCAGTGCTGTAAATTCTCTGTACTCAGTATTGTCAGTGCTGTACATTCTCTCAACTTGGTAGTGTCAGTGCTGAACATTCTCTGAACTCGGTAGTGTCAGTGCTGTACATTCTCTGAACTTGGTATTGTCAGTGCTGTACATTCTCTGAACTTGGTATTGTCAGTGCTGAACATTCTCTGAACTCGCGAGAGGCTGTGATGTACGTTCTCTGCACTTGGTATTGTCAGTGCTGTACATTCTCTGAACTTGGTATTGTCAGTGCTGTACGTTCTCTGAACTTGGTATTATCTGTGCTGTACGTTCTCTGAACTCGGTAGTGACAGTGCAGTACATTCTCTGAACTTGGTAGTGTCAGTGCTGTACATTCTCTGCACTCGGTAGTGTCAGTGCTGTACATTCTCAGAGCTTGGCAGTGTCAGTGCTGTAAATTCTCTGAACTCAGTATTGTCAGTGCTGTACATTCTCTGCACTTGGTAGTGTCAGTGCAGAACATTCTCTGGACTCGGTAGTGACAGTGCTGTACATTCCCTGAATTTGGTAGTGGCAGTGCTGTACGTCCTCTGAACTCGGTAGTGTCAGTGCTGTACATTTTCTGAACTCGGGAGTGTCAGTGCTGTACATTCTCTGGACTCGGTAGTGACAGTGCTGCACATTCTCTGAATTTGGTAGTGTCAGTGCTGTACGTCCTCTGAATTCGGTAGTGTCAGTGCTGTACATTTTCTGAACTCGGGAGTGTCAGTGCTGTACATTCTCTGAACTCGGTAGTGACAGTGCTGTACATTCTCTGAACTTGGTATTGTCAGTGCTGTACGTCCTCTGAACTCGGTAGTGTCAGTGCTGTACATTTTCTGAACTCGGGAGTGTCAGTGCTGTACATTCTCTGAACTCGGTATTCTCAGTGTTGTACATTCTCTGAACTTGGTATTATCTGTGCAGTACGTTCTCTGAACTCGGTAGTGTCAGTGCTGTACATTCTCTGAACTTGGTATTGTCAGTGCTGTACGTTCTCTGAACTCAGTATTTTCAGTGCAGTACATTCTCTGCACTTGGTAGTGTCAGTGCAGTACATTCTCTGAACTTGGTAGTGTCAGTGCTGTACGTTCTCTGCACTCGGTAGTGTCAGTGCTGTAAATTCTCTGCACTCAGTATTGTCAGTGCTGTACATTCTCTCAACTTGGTAGTGTCAGTGCTGAACATTCTCTGAACTCGGTAGTGTCAGTGCTGTACATTCTCTGAACTTGGTATTGTCAGTGCTGTACATTCTCTGAACTCAGTATTGTCAGTGCTGTACATTCTCTGCACTCGGTAGTGTCAGTGCTGTAAATTCTCTGAACTCTGTATTGTCAGTGCTGTACATTCTCTCAACTTGGTAGTGTCAGTGCTGTACATTCTCTGAACTCAGTATTGTCAGTGCTGTGCATTCTCTGAACTCAGTATTGTCAGTGCTGTACATTCTCTGATCTCGATATTGTCAGTGATGTGCATTCTCTGAACTCGGGAGTGTCAGTGCTGTACATTCTCTGAACTCAGTATTGTCAGTGCTGTACATTCTCTGCACTTGGTAGTGTCAGTGATGTACATTCTCTGAACTCAGTATTGTCAGTGCTGTACATTCTCTCAACTCAGTATTGTCAGTGCTGTACATTCTCTGCACTTGGTAGTGTCAGTGATGTACATTCTCTGAACTCAGTATTGTCAGTGCTGTACATTCTCTGAACTCAGTATTGTCAGTGCAGAACATTCTCTGGACTCCGTAGTGACAGTGCTGTACATTCTCTGAACTGGGTAGTGTCAGTGCTGTACATTTTCTGAACTCGGGAGTGTCAGTGCTGTACATTTTCTGAACTCGGGAGTGTCAGTGCTGTACATTCTCTGAACTTGGTAGTGTCAGTGCAGTACATTCTCTGAACTCCGTAGTGTCAGTGCAGTACATTCTCTGGACTCGGTAGTGTCAGTGCAGTACATTCTCTGAACTTGGTAGTGTCAGTGCTGTACATTCTCTGAACTTGGTAGTGTCAGTGCAGTACATTCTGTGAACTCGGTCGTGTCAGTGCTGTAAATTCACTGAACTCAGTAGTGTCAGTGCTGTACATTCTCTGATCTCGCGAGTGTCTGTGCTGTACGTTCTCTGAACTAGGTATTGTCAGTGCTGTACATTCTCTGAATTCAGTATTGTCAGTGCTGTACGTTCTCTGAACTCGCTCGTGTCAGTGCTGTACATTCTCTGAACTCGGTATTCTCAGTGCTGTACATTCTCTGAACTTGGTATTATCTGTGCAGTACGTTCTCTGAACTCGGTAGTGTCAGTGCTGTACATTCTCTGAACTTGGTATTGTCAGTGCTGTACGTTCTCTGAACTCAGTATTTTCAGTGCAGTACATTCTCTGCACTTGGTAGTTTCAGTGCAGTACATTCTCTGAACTCAGTATTGTCAGTGCTGTACATTCTCTGCACTTGGTAGTTTCAGTGCAGTACATTCTCTGAACTTGGTATTGTCAGTGCTGTACGTTCTCTGAACTTGGTATTATCTGTGCTGTACGTTCTCTAAACTCGGTAGTGACAGTGCAGTACATTCTCTGAACTTGGTAGTGTCAGTGCTGTACATTCTCTGCACTCGGTAGTGTCAGTGCTGTACATTCTCAGAGCTTGGCAGTGTCAGTGCTGTAAATTCTCTGAACTCAGTAGTGTCAGTGCTGTACATTCTCTGATCTCGCGAGTGTCTGTGCTGTACGTTCTCTGAACTAGGTATTGTCAGTGCTGTACATTCTCTGAATTCAGTATTGTCAGTGCTGTACGTTCTCTGAACTCGCTCGTGTCAGTGCTGTACATTCTCTGAACTCGGTATTCTCAGTGCTGTACATTCTCTGAACTTGGTATTATCTGTGCAGTACGTTCTCTGAACTCGGTAGTGTCAGTGCTGTACATTCTCTGAACTTGGTATTGTCAGTGCTGTACGTTCTCTGAACTCAGTATTTTCAGTGCAGTACATTCTCTGCACTTGGTAGTTTCAGTGCAGTACATTCTCTGAACTCAGTATTGTCAGTGCTGTACATTCTCTGCACTTGGTAGTTTCAGTGCAGTACATTCTCTGAACTTGGTATTGTCAGTGCTGTACGTTCTCTGAACTTGGTATTATCTGTGCTGTACGTTCTCTGAACTCGGTAGTGACAGTGCAGTACATTCTCTGAACTTGGTAGTGTCAGTGCTGTACATTCTCTGCACTCGGTAGTGTCAGTGCTGTACATTCTCAGAGCTTGGCAGTGTCAGTGCTGTAAATTCTCTGAACTCAGTATTGTCAGTGCTGTACATTCTCTGCACTTGGTAGTGTCAGTGCAGAACATTCTCTGGACTCGGTAGTGACAGTGCTGTACATTCTCTGAATTTGGTAGTGTCAGTGCTGTACGTCCTCTGAACTCGGTAGTGTCAGTGCTGTACATTTTCTGAACTCGGGAGTGTCAGTGCTGTACATTCTCTGGACTCGGTAGTGACAGTGCTGCACATTCTCTGAATTTGGTAGTGTCAGTGCTGTACGTCCTCTGAATTCGGTAGTGTCAGTGCTGTACATTTTCTGAACTCGGGAGTGTCAGTGCTGTACATTCTCTGAACTCGGTAGTGACAGTGCTGTACATTCTCTGAACTTGGTATTGTCAGTGCTGTACGTCCTCTGAACTCGGTAGTGTCAGTGCTGTACATTTTCTGAACTCGGGAGTGTCAGTGCTGTACATTCTCTGAACTCGGTATTCTCAGTGTTGTACATTCTCTGAACTTGGTATTATCTGTGCAGTACGTTCTCTGAACTCGGTAGTGTCAGTGCTGTACATTCTCTGAACTTGGTATTGTCAGTGCTGTACGTTCTCTGAACTCAGTATTTTCAGTGCAGTACATTCTCTGCACTTGGTAGTGTCAGTGCAGTACATTCTCTGAACTTGGTAGTGTCAGTGCTGTACGTTCTCTGCACTCGGTAGTGTCAGTGCTGTAAATTCTCTGCACTCAGTATTGTCAGTGCTGTACATTCTCTCAACTTGGTAGTGTCAGTGCTGAACATTCTCTGAACTCGGTAGTGTCAGTGCTGTACATTCTCTGAACTTGGTATTGTCAGTGCTGTACATTCTCTGAACTCAGTATTGTCAGTGCTGTACATTCTCTGCACTCGGTAGTGTCAGTGCTGTAAATTCTCTGAACTCTGTATTGTCAGTGCTGTACATTCTCTCAACTTGGTAGTGTCAGTGCTGTACATTCTCTGAACTCAGTATTGTCAGTGCTGTGCATTCTCTGAACTCAGTATTGTCAGTGCTGTACATTCTCTGATCTCGATATTGTCAGTGATGTACATTCTCTGAACTCGGGAGTGTCAGTGCTGTACATTCTCTGAACTCAGTATTGTCAGTGCTGTACATTCTCTGCACTTGGTAGTGTCAGTGATGTACATTCTCTGAACTCAGTATTGTCAGTGCTGTACATTCTCTCAACTCAGTATTGTCAGTGCTGTACATTCTCTGCACTTGGTAGTGTCAGTGATGTACATTCTCTGAACTCAGTATTGTCAGTGCTGTACATTCTCTGAACTCAGTATTGTCAGTGCAGAACATTCTCTGGACTCCGTAGTGACAGTGCTGTACATTCTCTGAACTGGGTAGTGTCAGTGCTGTACATTTTCTGAACTCGGGAGTGTCAGTGCTGTACATTTTCTGAACTCGGGAGTGTCAGTGCTGTACATTCTCTGAACTTGGTATTGTCAGTGCTGTACGTTCTCTGAACTCGGTAGTGACAGTGCTGTACATTCTCTGAACTTGGTATTGTCAGTGCTGTACATTCTCTGAACTCGGTAGTGACAGTGCTGTACATTCTCTGAACTTGGTATTGTCAGTGCTGCACATTCTCTGAACTTGGTAGCGTCAGTGTAGTACATTCTCTGAACTTGGTAGTGTCAGTGCTGAACATTCTCTGGACTCGGTAGTGACAGTGCTGGACATTCTCTGCACTTGGTTTTGTCAGTGCTGTACGTTCTCTGAACTCGGTAGTGTCAGTGCTGCACATGATCTAACCTCAGTATGGTCAGTGCTGTACATTCTCTGCACTTGGTAGTGTCAGTGCTGTACATTCTCTGAACTCAGTATTGTCAGTGCTGTACATTCTCTGAACTTGGTATTCTCAGTGCTGTACATTCTCTGAACTCGGTAGTGTCAGCGCTGTACATTGTCTGAACTCGGTAGTGTCAGTGCTGTACATTCTCTGAACTCGGTAGTGTCAGTGCTGTACATTCTCTGAACTCGGTAGTGTCAGTGCTGTACATTCTCTGAACTTGGTATTGTCAGTGCTGTACGTTCTCTGAACTCGGTAGTGTCAGTGCTGTACGTTCTCTGAACTCGGTAGTGACAGTGCAGTACATTCTCTGAACTTGATAGTGTCAGTGCAGTACATTCTCTGAACTTGGTAGTGTCAGTGCTGTACATTCTCTGAACTTGGTAGTGTCAGTGCAGTACATTCTCTGAACTTGGTAGTGTCAGTGCAGTACATTCTCTGAACTTGGTAGTGTCAGTGCAGTACATTCTCTGAACTCGGTAGTGTCAGTGCAGTACATTCTCTGGACTCGGTAGTGTCAGTGCAGTACATTCTCTGAACTTGGTAGTGTCAGTGCTGTACATTCTCTGAACTTGGTAGTGTCAGTGCAGTACATTCTGTGAACTCGGTCGTGTCAGTGCTGTAAATTCACTGAACTCAGTAGTGTCAGTGCTGTACATTCTCTGATCTCGCGAGTGTCTGTGCTGTACGTTCTCTGAACTCAGTATTGTCAGTGCTGTACATTCTCTGAATTCAGTATTGTCAGTGCTGTACGTTCTCTGAACTCGCTCGTGTCAGTGCTGTAGATTCTCTGAACTCGGTATTCTCAGTGCTGTACATTCTCTGAACTTGGTATTATCTGTGCAGTACGTTCTCTGAACTCGGTAGTGTCAGTGCTGTACATTCTCTGAACTTGGTATTGTCAGTGCTGTACGTTCTCTGAACTCAGTATTTTCAGTGCAGTACATTCTCTGCACTTGGTAGTTTCAGTGCTGTACGTTCTCTGCACTCGGTAGTGTCAGTGCTCTAAATTCTCTGTACTCAGTATTGTCAGTGCTGTACATTCTCTCAACTTGGTAGTGTCAGTGCTGAACATTCTCTGAACTCGGTAGTGTCAGTGCTGTACATTCTCTGAACTTGGAAGTGTCAGTGCTGTACGTTCTCTGCACTCGGTAGTGTCAGTGCTGTAAATTCTCTGTACTCAGTATTGTCAGTGCTGTACATTCTCTCAACTTGGTAGTGTCAGTGCTGAACATTCTCTGAACTCGGTAGTGTCAGTGCTGTACATTCTCTGAACTTGGTATTGACAGTGCTGAACATTCTCTGAACTCGCGAGAGGCTGTGATGTACGTTCTCTGCACTTGGTATTGTCAGTGCTGTACATTCTCTGAACTTGGCATTGTCAGTGCTGAACATTCTCTGAACTCGCGAGAGGCTGTGCTGTACGTTCTCTGCACTTGGTAGTGTCAGTGCTGTACGTTCTCTGAACTCGGTAGTGTCAGTGCTGTACATTCTCTGGACTCGGGAGTGCCAGTGCTGTACATTGTCTGAACTTGGTAGTTTCAGTGCTGTACATTCTCTGAACTCGGTAGTGTCAGTGCTGTACATTCTCTGAACTTGGTAGTTTCAGTGCTGTACATTCTCTGAACTCGGTAGTGTCAGTGCTGTACATTCTCTGAATTTGGTAGTGTCAGTGCTGTACGTCCTCTTAACTCGGTAGTGTCAGTGCTGTACATTTTCTGAACTCGGGAGTGTCAGTGCTGTACATTCTCTGAACTCGGTAGTGACAGTGCTGTACATTCTCTGAACTTGGTATTGTCAGTGCTGTACGTTCTCTGAACTCGGTCGTGACAGTGCTGTACATTCTCTGAACTTGGTATTGTCAGTGCTGTACATTCTCTGAACTCGGTAGTGACAGTGCTGTACATTCTCTGAACTTGGTAGTGTCAGTGCTGTACATTCTCTGAACTCTGTAGTGACAGTGCTGTACATTCTCTGAACTTGGTAGTGTCAGTGCTGTACATTCTCTGAACTCAGTATTGTCAGTGCTGTACATTCTCTGCACTTGGTAGTGTCAGTCCTGTACATTCTCTGAACTCAGTATTGTCAGTGTTGTACATTCTCTGAACTTGGTATTCTCAGTGCTGTACATTCTCTGCACTTGGTAGTTTCAGTGCAGTACATTCTCTGAACTCAGTATTGTCAGTGCTGTACATTCTCTGAACTTGGTAGTGTCAGTGCAGTACATTCTCTGAACTTGGAAGTGTCAGTGCTGTACGTTCTCTGCACTCGGTAGTGACAGTGCAGTACATTCTCTGAACTTGGTAGTGTCAGTGCAGTACATTCTCTGAACTTGGTAGTGTCAGTGCTGGACATTCTCTGAACTTGGTAGTGTCAGTGTAGTACATTCTCTGAACTTGGTAGTGTCAGTGCTGTACATTCTCTGGACTCGGGAGTGTCAGTGCTGTACATTGTCTGAACTCGGTAGTGACAGTGCTGTACATTCTCTGAACTTGGTAGTGTCAGTGCTGTACATTCTCTGAACTCGGTCGTGTCAGTGCTGTAGATTCTCTGAACTCGGTAGTGTCAGTGCTGTACATTTTCTGAACTCGGGATTGTCAGTGCTGTACATTCTATGAACTCAGGAGTGTCAGTGCAGTACATTCTCTGGACTCGGTAGTGTGAGTGCTGTAAATTCTCTAAACTTGGTATTGTCAGTGCTGTACAGTCTCTGAACTCAGTATTGTCAGTGCTGTACATTCTATGAACTCAGTAGTGTGAGTGCTGAACATTCTCTGAACTCAGGAGTGTCAGTGCAGTACATTCTCTGGACTCGGTAGTGTGAGTGCTGTAAATTCTCTAAACTTGGTATTGTCAGTGCTGTACAGTCTCTGAACTCAGTATTGTCAGTGCTGTACATTCTCTGAACTCGGTATTGTCAGTGCTGTACAGTCTCTGAACTCAGTATTGTCAGTGCTGTACATTCTCTGCACTCGGTAGTGTCAGTGCTGTAAATTCTCTGAACTCTGTATTGTCAGTGCTGTACATTCTCTCAACTTGGTAGTGTCAGTGCTGTACATTCTCTGAACTCAGTATTGTCAGTGCTGTACATTCTCTGAACTCAGTATTGTCAGTGCTGTACATTCTCTGATCTCGATATTGTCAGTGATGTACATTCTCTGAACTCGGGAGTGTCAGTGCTGTACATTGTCTGAACTCAGTATTGTCAGTGCTGTACATTCTCTGCACTTGGTAGTGTCAGTGATGTACATTCTCTGAACTCAGTATTGTCAGTGCTGTACATTCTCTCAACCTAGTATTGTCAGTGCTGTACATTCTCTGCACTTGGTAGTGTCAGTGATGTACATTCTCTGAACTCAGTATTGTCAGTGCTGTACATTCTCTGAACTCAGTATTGTCAGTGCAGAACATTCTCTGGACTCCGTAGTGACAGTGCTGTACATTCTCTGAACTGGGTAGTGTCAGTGCTGTACATTTTCTGAACTCGGGAGTGTCAGTGCTGTACATTTTCTGAACTCGGGAGTGTCAGTGCTGTACATTCTCTGAACTTGGTATTGTCAGTGCTGTACGTTCTCTAAACTCGGTAGTGACAGTGCTGTACATTCTCTGAACTTGGTATTGTCAGTGCTGTACATTCTCTGAACTCGGTAGTGACAGTGCTGTACATTCTCTGAACTTGGTATTGTCAGTGCTGCACATTCTCTGAACTTGGTAGCGTCAGTGTAGTACATTCTCTGAACTTGGTAGTGTCAGTGCTGAACATTCTCTGGACTCGGTAGTGACAGTGCTGGACATTCTCTGCACTTGGTATTGTCAGTGCTGTACGTTCTCTGAACTCGGTAGTGTCAGTGCTGCACATGATCTAAACTCAGTATCGTCAGTGCTGTACATTCTCTGCACTTGGTCGTGTCAGTGCTGTACATTCTCTGAACTTGGTATTCTCAGTGCTGTACATTCTCTGAACTTGGTCGTGTCAGTGCTGTACATTGTCTGAACTCGGTAGTGTCAGTGCTGTACATTCTCTGAACTCGGTAGTGTCAGTGCTGTACATTCTCTGAACTCGGTAGTGTCAGTGCTGTACATTCTCTGAACTCGGTAGTGTCAGTGCTGTACATTCTCTGAACTTGGTATTGTCAGTGCTGTACGTTCTCTGAACTCGGTAGTGTCAGTGCTGTCCGTTCTCTGAACTCGGTAGTGACAGTGCAGTACATTCTCTGAACTTGGTAGTGTCAGTGCTGTACATTCTCTGAACTTGGTAGTGTCAGTGCAGTACATTCTCTGAACTTGGTAGTGTCAGTGCAGTACATTCTCTGAACTTGGTAGTGTCAGTGCAGTACATTCTCTGAACTCGGTAGTGTCAGTGCAGTACATTCTCTGGACTCGGTAGTGTCAGTGCAGTACATTCTCTGAACTTGGTAGTGTCAGTGCTGTACATTCTCTGAACTTGGTAGTGTCAGTGCAGTACATTCTGTGAACTCGGTCGTGTCAGTGCTGTAAATTCACTGAACTCAGTAGTGTCAGTGCTGTACATTCTCTGATCTCGCGGGTGTCTGTGCTGTACGTTCTCTGAACTAGGTATTGTCAGTGCTGTACATTCTCTGAATTCAGTATTGTCAGTGCTGTACGTTCTCTGAACTCGCTCGTGTCAGTGCTGTACATTCTCTGAACTCGGTATTCTCAGTGCTGTACATTCTCTGAACTTGGTATTATCTGTGCAGTACGTTCTCTGAACTCGGTAGTGTCAGTGCTGTACATTCTCTGAACTTGGTATTGTCAGTGCTGTACGTTCTCTGAACTCAGTATTTTCAGTGCAGTACATTCTCTGCACTTGGTAGTTTCAGGGCAGTACATTCTCTGAACTCAGTATTGTCAGTGCTGTACATTCTCTGAACTTGGTAGTGTCAGTGCAGTACATTCTCTGAACTTGGAAGTGTCAGTGCTGTACGTTCTCTGCACTCGGTAGTGTCAGTGCTGTAAATTCTCTGAACTCAGTATTGTCAGTGCTGTACATTCTCTGAACTTGGTAGTGTCAGTGCTGTACGTTCTCTGCACTCGGTAGTGTCAGTGCTGTAAATTCTCTGTACTCAGTATTGTCAGTGCTGAACATTCTCTGAACTTGGTAGTGTCAGTGCTGTACATTCTCTGAACTTGGTATTGTCAGTGCTGTACATTCTCTGAACTTGGTATTGTCAGTGCTGTACGTTCTCTGAACTTGGTATTATCTGTGCTGTACATTCTCTGAACTCGGTAGTGACAGTGCTGTACATTCTCTGCACTCGGTAGTGTCAGTGCTGTACATTCTCAGAGATTGGCAGTGTCAGTGCTGTAAATTCTCTGAACTCAGTATTGTCAGTGCTGTACATTCTCTGAACTAAGTATTGTCAGTGCTGTACATTCTCTGCACTTGGTAGTGTCAGTGCAGAACATTCTCTGGACTCGGTAGTGACAGTGCTGTACATTCTCTGAATTTGGTAGTGTCAGTGCTGTACGTCCTCTGAACTCGGTAGTGTCAGTGCTGTACATTTTCTGAACTCGGGAGTGTCAGTGCTGTACATTCTCTGAACTCGGTAGTGACAGTACTGTACATTCTCTGCACTTGGTAGTGTCATTGCTGTACATTCTCTGAACTCAGTATTGTCAGTGCTGTACATTCTCTGAACTTGGTAGTGTCAGTGCTGTACATTCTCTGAACGTGGTAGTGTCAGTGCTGTACATTCTCTGAACTTGGTAGTGTCAGTGCTGTACATTCTCTGAACTTGGTATTGTCAGTGCTGTACGTTCTCTGAACTCGGTAGTGTCAGTGCTGTACGTTCTCTGAACTCGGTAGTGACAGGGCAGTACATTGTCTGAACTTGATAGTGTCAGTGCAGTACATTCTCTGAACTTGATAGTGTCAGTGCAGTACATTCTCTGAACTTGATAGTGTCAGTGCAGTACATTCTCTGAACTTGGTAGTGTCAGTGCATTACATTCTCTGAACTTGGTAGTGTCAGTGCTGTACATTCTCTAAACTTGGTAGTGTCAGTGCTGTACATTCTCTGGACTCGTGAGTGTCAGTGCTGTACATTGTCTGAACTCGGTAGTGACAGTGCTGTACATTCTCTGAACTTGGTAGTGTCAGTGCTGTACATTCTCTGAACTCGGTCGTGTCAGTGCTGTAGATTCTCTGAACTCGGTAGTGTCAGTGCAGAACATTCTCTGGACTCGGTAGTGAGAGTGCTGTACATTCTCTGAATTTGGTAGTGTCAGTGCTGTACGTCCTCTTAACTCGGTAGTGTCAGTGCTGTACATTTTCTGAACTCGTGAGTGTCAGTGCTGTACATTCTCTGAACTCGGTAGTGACAGTGCTGTACATTCTCTGAACTTGGTATTGTCAGTGCTGTACATTCTCTGAACTCGGTAGTGACAGTGCTGTACATTCTCTGAACTTGGTATTGTCAGTGCTGTACATTCTCTGAACTCGGTAGTGACAGTGCTGTACATTCTCTGAACTTGGTATTGTCAGTGCTGTACATTCTCTGAACTCGGTAGTGACAGTGCTGTACATTCTCTGAACTTGGTAGTGTCAGTGCTGTACATTCTCTGAACTCGGTAGTGACAGTGCTGTACATTCTCTGAACTTGGTAGTGTCAGTGCTGTACATTCTCTGAACTCGGTAGTGACAGTGCTGTACATTCTCTGATCTTGGTAGTGTCAGTGCTGTACATTCTCTGAACTCAGTATTGTCAGTGCTGTACATTCTCTGAACTCAGTGTTGTCAGTGTTGTACATTCTCTGAACTTGGTATTCTCAGTGCTGTACATTCTCTGAACTTGGTAGTTTCAGTGCAGTACATTCTCTGAACTCAGTATTGTCAGTGCTGTACATTCTCTGAACTTGGTAGTGTCAGTGCAGTACATTCTCTGAACTTGGAAGTGTCAGTGCTGTACGTTCTCTGCACTCGGTAGTGACAGTGCAGTACATTCTCTGAACTTGGTAGTGTCAGTGCAGTACATTCTCTGAACTTGGTAGTGTCAGTGCTGTACATTCTCTGAACTTGGTAGTGTCAGTGTAGTACATTCTCTGAACTTGGTAGTGTCAGTGCTGTACATTCTCTGGACTCGGGAGTGTCAGTGCTGTACATTTTCTGAACTCGGGATTGTCAGTGCTGTACATTCTATGAACTCAGTAGTGTGAGTGCTGAACATTCTCTGAACTCAGGAGTGTGAGTGCTGTAAATTCTCTGAACTTGGTATTGTCAGTGCTGTACAGTCTCTGAACTCAGTATTGTCAGTGCTGTACATTCTCTGAACTCGGTAGTGTGAGTGCAGTACATTCTCTGGACTCGGTAGTGTAAGTGCTGTAAATTCTCTGAACTTGGTATTGTCAGTGCTGTACAGTCTCTGAACTCAGTATTGTCAGTGCTGTACATTCTCTGAACTCGGTATTGTCAGTGCTGTACAGTCTCTGAACTCAGTATTGTCAGTGCTGTATATTCTCTGCACTCGGTAGTGTCAGTGCTGTAAATTCTCTGAACTCTGTATTGTCAGTGCTGTACATTCTCTCAACTTGGTAGTGTCAGTGCTGTACATTCTCTGAACTCAGTATTGTCAGTGCTGTGCATTCTCTGAACTCAGTATTGTCAGTGCTGTACATTCTCTGATCTCGATATTGTCAGAGTTGTACATTCTCTGAACTCGGGAGTGTCAGTGCTGTACATTCTCTGAACTCAGTATTGTCAGTGCTGTACATTCTCTGCACTTGGTAGTGTCAGTGATGTGCATTCTCTGAACTCAGTATTGTCAGTGCTGTACATTCTCTCAACTCAGTATTGTCAGTGCTGTACATTCTCTGCACTTGGTAGTGTCAGTGATGTACATTCTCTGAACTCAGTATTGTCAGTGCTGTACATTCTCCGAACTCAGTATTGTCAGTGCAGAACATTCTCTGGACTCCGTAGTGTCAGTGCTGTACATTCTCTGAACTTGGTCGTGTCAGTGCTGTACATTGTCTGAACTCGGTAGTGTCAGTGCTGTACATTCTCTGAACTCGGTAGTGTCAGTGCTGTACATTCTCTGAACTCGGTAGTGTCAGTGCTGTACATTCTCTGAACTTGGTATTGTCAGTGCTGTACGTTCTCTGAACTCGGTAGTGTCAGTGCTGTACGTTCTCTGAACTCGGTAGTGTCAGTGCAGTACATTCTCTGAACTTGGTAGTGTCAGTGCAGTACATTCTCTGAACTCGGTCGTGTCAGTGCAGTACATTCTCTGAACTTGGTATTGTCAGTGCTGTACGTTCTCTGAACTCGGTAGTGTCAGTGCTGTACGTTCTCTGAACTCGGTAGTGACAGTGCAGTACATTCTCTGAACTTGATAGTGTCAGTGCAGTACATTCTCTGAACTTGGTAGTGTCAGTGCTGTACATTCTCTGAACTTGGTAGTGTCAGTGCAGTACATTCTCTGAACTTGGTAGTGTCAGTGCAGTACATTCTCTGAACTTGGTAGTGTCAGTGCAGTACATTCTCTGAACTTGGTAGTGTCAGTGCAGTACATTCTCTGAACTTGGTAGTGTCAGTGCTGTACATTCTCTGAACTTGGTAGTGTCAGTGCAGTACATTCTGTGAACTCGGTCCTGTCAGTGCTGTAAATTCACTGAACTCAGTAGTGTCAGTGCTGTACATTCTCTGATCTCGCGAGTGTCTGTGCTGTACGTTCTCTGAACTAGGTATTGTCAGTGCTGTACATTCTCTGAATTCAGGATTGTCAGTGCCGTACGTTCTCTGAACTCGCTCGTGTCAGTGCTGTACATTCTCTGAACTCGGTATTCTCAGTGCTGTACATTCTCTGAACTTGGTATTATCTGTGCAGTACGTTCTCTGAACTCGGTAGTGTCAGTGCTGTACATTCTCTGAACTTGGTATTGTCAGTGCTGCACGTTCTCTGAACTCAGTATTTTCAGTGCAGTACATTCTCTGCACTTAGTAGTTTCAGTGCAGTACATTCTCTGAACTCAGTATTGTCAGTGCTGTACATTCTCTGAACTCGGTAGTGTCAGTGCTGAACATTCTCTGAACTCGGTAGTGTCAGTGCTGTACATTCTCTGAACTTGGTATTGTCAGTGCTGTACATTCTCTGAACTTGGTATTGTCAGTGCTGAACATTCTCTGAACTCGCGAGAGGCTGTGATGTACGTTCTCTGCACTTGGTATTGTCAGTGCTGTACATTCTCTGAACTTGGTATTTTCAGTGCTGTACGTTCTCTGAACTTGGTATTATCTGTGCTGTACGTTCTCTGAACTCGGTAGTGACAGTGCAGTACATTCTCTGAACTTGGTAGTGTCAGTGCTGTACATTCTCTGCACTCGGTAGTGTCAGTGCTGTACATTCTCAGAGCTTGGCAGTGTCAGTGCTGTAAATTCTCTAAACTCAGTATTGTCAGTGCTGTACATTCTCTGAACTAAGTATTGTCAGTGCTGTACATTCTCTGCACTTGGTAGTGTCAGTGCAGAACATTCTCTGGACTCGGTAGTGGCAGTGCTGTACATTCTCTGAATTTGGTAGTGTCAGTGCTGTACGTCCTCTGAACTCGGTAGTGTCAGTGCTGTACATTTTCTGAACTCGGGAGTGTCAGTGCTGTACATTCTCTGAACTCGGTAGTGACAGTGCTGTACATTCTCTGAACTTGGTATTGTCAGTGCTGTATGTCCTCTGAACTCGGTAGTGTCAGTGCTGTACATTTTCTGAACTCGGGAGTGTCAGTGCTGGACATTCTCTGAACTCGGTAGTGACAGTGCTGTACATTCTCTGCACTTGGTAGTGTCATTGCTGTACATTCTCTGAACTCAGTATTGTCAGTGCTGTACATTCTCTGAACTTGGTATTCTCAGTGCTGTACATACTCTGAACTTGGTAGTGTCAGTGCTGTACATTCTCTGAACTTGGTAGTGTCAGTGCTGTACATTCTCTGAACTTGGTATTGTCAGTGCTGTACGTTCTCTGAACTCGGTAGTGTCAGTGCTGTACGTTCTCTGAACTCGGTAGTGACAGGGCAGTACATTGTCTGAACTTGATAGTGTCAGTGCAGTACATTCTCTGAACTTGATAGTGTCAGTGCAGTACATTCTCTGAACTTGGTAGTGTCAGTGCATTACATTCTCTGAACTTGGTAGTGTCAGTGCTGTACATTCTCTGAACTTGGTAGTGTCAGTGTAGTACATTCTCTGAACTTGGTAGTGTCAGTGCTGTACATTCTCTGGACTCGGGAGTGTCAGTGCTGTACATTGTCTGAACTCGATAGTGACAGTGCTGTACATTCTCTGAACTTGGTAGTGTCAGTGCTGTACATTCTCTGAACTCGGTCGTGTCAGTGCTGTAGATTCTCTGAACTCGGTAGTGTCAGTGCTGTACGTTCTCTGAACTCGCGAGTGTCTGTGCTGTACATTTTCTGAACTCGGGATTGTCAGTGCTGTACATTCTATGAACTCAGTAGTGTGAGTGCTGAACATTCTCTGAACTCAGGAGTGTCAGTGCAGTACATTCTCTGCACTCGGTAGTGTGAGTGGTGTAAATTCTCTGAACTTGGTATTGTCAGTGCTGTACAGTCTGTGAAATCAGTATTGTCAGTGCTGTACAGTCTCTGAACTCAGTATTGTCAGTGATGTACATTCTCTGCACTCGGTAGTGTCAGTGCTGTAAATTCTCTGAACTCTGTATTGTCAGTGCTGTACATTCTCTCAACTTGGTAGTGTCAGTGCTGTACATTCTCTGAACTCAGTATTGTCAGTGCTGTACATTCTCTGATCTCGATATTGTCAGTGATGTACATTCTCTGAACTCAGTATTGTCAGTGCTGCACATTCTCTGAACTTGGTAGTGTCAGTGCTGTACGTTCTCTGATCTTGGTAGTGTCAGTGCTGTACATTCTCTGAACTCGGTATTGTCAGTGCTGTACCTTCTCTGAACTCAGTATTGTCAGTGCTGTACATTCTCTGAATCGGTAGTGACAGTGCAGTACATTCTCTGAACTTGATAGTGTCAGTGCGCGACATTCTCTGAACTTGGTAGTGTCAGTGCTGTACATTCTCTGAACTTGGTAGTGTCAGTGCAGTACATTCTCTGTACTTGGTAGTGTCAGTGCAGTACATTCTCTGAACTCGGCAGTGTCAGTGCAGTACATTCTCTGGACTCGGTAGTGTCAGTGCAGTACATTCTCTGAACTTGGTAGTGTCAGTGCTGTACATTCTCTGAACTTGGTAGTGTCAGTGCAGTACATTCTGTGAACTCGGTAGTGTCAGTGCTGTAAATTCACTGAACTCAGTAGTGTCAGTGCTGTACATTCTCTGATCTCGCGAGTGTCTGTGCTGTACGTTCTCTGAACTAGGTATTGTCAGTGCTGTACATTCTCTGAATTCAGTATTGTCAGTGCTGTACGTTCTCTGAACTCGCTCGTGTCAGTGCTGTACGTTCTCTGAACTCGGTATTCTCAGTGCTGTACATTCTCTGAACTTGGTATTATCTGTGCAGTGCGTTCTCTGAACTCGGTAGTGTCAGTGCTGTACATTCTCTGCACTTGGTATTGTCAGTGCTGTACGTTCTCTGAACTCAGTATTTTCAGTGCAGTACATTCTCTGCACTCAGTATTGTCAGTGCTGTACATTCTCTGAACTTGGTAGTGTCAGTGCAGTACATTCTCTGAACTTGGAAGTGTCAGTGCTGTACGTTCTCTGCACTCGGTCGTGTCAGTGCTGTAAATTCTCTGTACTCAGTATTGTCATTGCTGTACATTCTCTCAACTTGGTAGTGTCAGTGCTGAACATTCTCTGAACTCGGTAGTGTCAGTGCTGTACATTCTCTGAACTTGGTTGTCAGTGCTGTACATTCTCTGAACTTGGTATTGTCAGTGCTGAACATTCTCTGAACTCGCGAGAGGCTGTGCTGTACGTTCTCTGCACTTGGTATTGTCAGTGCTGTACATTCTCTGAACTTGGTATTGTCAGTGCTGTACGTTCTCTGAACTTGGTATTATCTGTGCTGTACGTTCTCTGAACTTGGCAGTGTCAGTGCTGTACATTCTCTGCACTCGGTAGTGTCAGTGCTGTACATTCTCTGAACTCAGTATTGTCAGTGCTGTACATTCTCTGCACTTGGTAGTGTCAGTGCAGAACATTCTCTGGACTCGGTAGTGACAGTGCTGTACATTCTCTGAACTCAGTATTGTCAGTGCTGTACATTCTCTGATCTCGATATTGTCAGTGATGTACATTCTCTGAACTCGGGAGTGTCAGTGCTGTACATTCTCTGAACTCAGTATTGTCAGTGCTGTACATTCTCTGCACTTGGTAGTGTCAGTGATGTACATTCTCTGAACTCAGTATTGTCAGTGCTGTGCATTCTCTGAACTCAGCATTGTCAGTGCTGTACATTCTCTGATCTCGATATTGTCAGTGATGTACATTCTCTGAACTCGGGAGTGTCAGTGCTGTACATTCTCTGAACTCAGTATTGTCAGTGTTGTACATTCTCTGCACTTGGTAGTGTCAGTGATGTACATTCTCTGAACTCAGTATTGTCAGTGCTGTACATTCTCTCAACTCAGTATTGTCAGTGCTGTACATTCTCTGCACTTGGTAGTGTCAGTGATGTACATTCTCTGAACTCAGTATTGTCAGTGCTGTACATTCTCTGAACTCAGTATTGTCAGTGCAGAACATTCTCTGGACTCCGTAGTGACAGTGCTGTACATTCTCTGAACTGGGTAGTGTCAGTGCTGTACATTTTCTGAACTCGGGAGTGTCAGTGCTGTACATTTTCTGAACTCGGGAGTGTCAGTGCTGTACATTCTCTGAACTTGGTATTGTCAGTGCTGTACATTCTCTGAACTTGGTATTGTCAGTGCTGTACGTTCTCTGAACTCGGTAGTGACAGTGCTGTACGTTCTCTGAACTCGGTAGTGACAGTGCTGTACATTCTCTGAACTCGGTAGTGACAGTGCTGTACGTTCTCTGAACTCGGTAGTGACAGTGCTGTACATTCTCTGAACTTGGAAGTGTCAGTGCTGTACGTTCTCTGCACTCGGTAGTGACAGTGCAGTACATTCTCTGAACTTGGTAGTGTCAGTGCAGTACATTCTCTGAACTTGGTAGTGTCAGTGCTGTACATTCTCTGAACTTGGTAGTGTCAGTGTAGTACATTCTCTGAACTTGGTAGTGTCAGTGCTGTACATTCTCTGGACTCGGGAGTGTCAGTGCTGTACATTGTCTGAACTCGGTAGTGACAGTGCTGTACATTTTCTGAACTCGGGATTGTCAGTGCTGTACATTCTATGAACTCAGTCGTGTGAGTGCTGAACATTCTCTGAACTCAGGAGTGTGAGTGCTGTAAATTCTCTGAACTTGGTATTGTCAGTGCTGTTCAGTCTCTGAACTCAGTATTGTCAGTGCTGTACATTCTCTGAACTCGGTATTGTCAGTGCTGTACAGTCTCTGAACTCAGTATTGTCAGTGCTGTACATTCTCTGCACTCGGTAGTGTCAGTGCTGTAAATTCTCTGAACTCTGTATTGTCAGTGCTGTACATTCTCTCAACTTGGTAGTGTCAGTGCTGTACATTCTCTGAACTCAGTATTGTCAGTGCTGTGCATTCTCTGAACTCAGTATTGTCAGTGCTGTACATTCTCTGATCTCGATATTGTCAGTGATGTACATTCTCTGAACTCAGTATTGTCAGTGCTGTACATTCTCTGCACTTGGTAGTGTCAGTGATGTGCATTCTCTGAACTCAGTATTGTCAGTGCTGTACATTCTCTCAACTCAGTATTGTCAGTGCTGTACATTCTCTGCACTTGGTAGTGTCAGTGATGTACATTCTCTGAACTCAGTATTGTCAGTGCTGTACATTCTCTGAACTCAGTATTGTCAGTGCAGAACATTCTCTGGACTCCGTAGTGACAGTGCTGTACATTCTCTGAACTGGGTAGTGTCAGTGCTGTACATTTTCTGAACTCGGGAGTGTCAGTGCTGTACATTTTCTGAACTCGGGAGTGTCAGTGCTGCACATTCTCTGAACTTGGTATTGTCAGTGCTGCACATTCTCTGAACTTGGTAGCATCAGTGTAGTACATTCTCTGAACTTGGTAGTGTCACTGCTGAACTTTCTCTGGACTCGGTAGTGACAGTGCTGGACATTCTCTGCACTTGGTATTGTCAGTGCTGTACGTTCTCTGAACTCGGTAGTGTCAGTGCTGCACATGATCTAAACTCAGTATGGTCAGTGCTGTACATTCTCTGCACTTGGTAGTGTCAGTGCTGTACATTCTCTGAACTCAGTATTGTCAGTGCTGTACATTCTCTGAACTTGGTATTCTCAGTGCTGTACATTCTCTGAACTTGGTCGTGTCAGTGCTGTACATTGTCTGAACTCGGTAGTGTCAGTGCTGTACATTCTCTCAACTTGGTAGTGTCAGTGCTGAACATTCTCTGAACTCGGTAGTGTCAGTGCTGTACATTCTCTGAACTTGGTATTGTCAGTGCTGTACATTCTCTGAACTTGGTATTGTCAGTGCTGAACACTCTCTGAACTCGCGAGAGGCTGTGATGTACGTTCTCTGCACTTGGTATTGTCAGTGCTGTACATTCTCTGAACTTGGTATTGTCAGTGCTGTACGTTCTCTGAACTTGGTATTATCTGTGCTGTACGTTCTCTGAACTCGGTAGTGACAGTGCAGTACATTCTCTGAACTTGGTACTGTCAGTGCTGTACATTCTCTGCACTCTGTAGTGTCAGTGCTGTACATTCTCAGAGCTTGGCAGTGTCAGTGCTGTAAATTCTCTGAACTCAGTATTGTCAGTGCTGTACATTCTCTGAACTAAGTATTGTCAGTGCTGTACATTCTCTGCACTTGGTAGTGTCAGTGCAGAACATTCTCTGGACTCGGTAGTGTCAGTGCTGTACATTCTCAGAGCTTGGCAGTGTCAGTGCTGTATATTCTCTGAACTCAGTATTGTCAGTGCTGTAAATTCTCTGAACTCAGTATTGTCAGTGCTGTACATTCTCTGAACTAAGTATTGTCAGTGCTGTACATTCTCTGAATTTGGTAGTGTCAGTGCTGTACGTCCTCTGAACTCGGTAGTGTCAGTGCTGTACATTTTCTGAACTCGGGAGTGTCAGTGCTGTACATTCTCTGAACTCGGTAGTGACAGTGCTGTACATTCTCTGAACTTGGTATTGTCAGTGCTGTACGTCCTCTGAACTCGGTAGTGTCAGTGCTGTACATTTTCTGAACTCGGGAGTGTCAGTGCTGTACATTCTCTGAACTCGGTAGTGACAGTGCTGTACATTCTCTGCACTTGGTAGTGTCAGTGCTGTACATTCTCTGAACTTGGTATTCTCAGTGCTGTACATTCTCTGAACTTGGTAGTGTCAGTGCTGTACATTCTCTGAACTTGGTAGTGTCAGTGCTGTACATTCTCTGAACTTGGTATTGTCAGTGCTGTACGTTCTCTGAACTCGGTAGTGTCAGTGCTGTACGTTCTCTGAACTTGATGGTGTCAGTGCAGTACATTCTCTGAACTTGATAGTGTCAGTGCAGTACATTCTCTGAACTTGGTAGTGTCAGTGCATTACATTCTCTGAACTTGGTAGTGTCAGTGCTGTACATTCTCTGAACTTGGTAGTGTCAGTGTAGTACATTCTCTGAACTTGGTAGTGTCAGTGCTGTACATTCGCTGGACTCGGGAGTGTCAGTGCTGTACATTGTCTGAACTCGGTAGTGACAGTGCTGTACATTCTCTGAACTTGGTAGTGTCAGTGCTGTACATTCTCTGAACTCGGTCGTGTCAGTGCTGTAGATTCTCTGAACTCGGTAGTGTCAGTGCTGTACGTTCTCTGAACTCGCGAGTGTCTGTGCTGTACATTTTCTGAACTCGGGATTGTCAGTGCTGTACATTCTATGAACTCAGTAGTGTGAGTGCTGAACATTCTCTGAACTCAGGAGTGTCAGTGCAGTACATTCTCTGCACTCAGTAGTGTGAGTGGTGTAAATTCTCTGAACTTGGTATTGTCAGTGCTGTACAGTCTGTGAAATCAGTATTGTCAGTGCTGTACAGTCTCTGAACTCAGTATTGTCAGTGCTGTACATTCTCTGCACTCGGTAGTGTCAGTGCTGTAAATTCTCTGAACTCTGTATTGTCAGTGCTGTACATTCTCTCAACTTGGTAGTGTCAGTGCTGTACATTCTCTGAACTCAGTATTCTCAATGCTGTACATTCTCTGAACTCAGTATTGTCACTGCTGTACATTCTCTGAACTCGGTAGTGACAGTGCAGTACATTCTCTGAACTCGGGAGTGTCAGTGCTGTACATTCTCTGAACTCAGTATTGTCAGTGCTGCACATTCTCTGAACTTGGTAGTGTCAGTGCTGTACGTTCTCTGATCTTGGTAGTGTCAGTGCTGTACATTCTCTGAACTCGGTATTGTCAGTGCTGTACCTTCTCTGAACTCAGTATTGTCAGTGCTGTACATTCTCTGAACTCGGTAGTGACAGTGCAGTACATTCTCTGAACTTGATAGTGTCAGTGCGCTACATTCTCTGAACTTGGTAGTGTCAGTGCAGTACATTCTCTGAACTTGGTAGTGTCAGTGCAGTACATTCTCTGAACTTGGTAGTGTCAGTGCAGTACATTCTCTGGACTCGGTAGTGTCAGTGCAGTACATTCTCTGAACTTGGTAGTGTCAGTGCAGTACATTCTCTGAACTTGATAGTGTCAGTGCGCTACATTCTCTGAACTTGGTAGTGTCAGTGCTGTACATTCTCTGAACTTGGTAGTGTCAGTGCAGTACATTCTCTGAACTCGGTAGTGTCAGTGCAGTACATTCTCTGGACTTGGTAGTGTCAGTGCAGTACATTCTCTGAACTTGGTAGTGTCAGTGCTGTACATTCTCTGAACTTGGTAGTGTCAGTGCAGTACACTCTGTGAACTCGGTAGTGTCAGTGCTGTAAATTCACTGAACTCAGTAGTGTCAGTGCTGTACATTCACTGATCTCGCGAGTGTCTGTGCTGTACGTTCTCTGAACTAGGTATTGTCAGTGCTGTACATTCTCTGAATTCAGTATTGTCAGTGCTGTACGTTCTCTGAACTCGCTCGTGTCAGTGCTGTACATTCTCTGAACTCGGTATTCTCAGTGCTGTACATTCTCTGAACTTGGTATTATCTGTGCAGTACGTTCTCTGAATTCGGTAGTGTCAGTGCTGTACATTCTCTGAACTTGGTATTGTCAGTGCTGTACGTTCTCTGAACTCAGTATTTTCAGTGCAGTACATTCTCTGCACTTGGTAGTTTCAGTGCAGTACATACTCTGAACTCAGTATTGTCAGTGCTGTACATTCTCTGAACTTGGTAGTGTCAGTGTAGTACATTCTCTGAACTTGGAAGTGTCAGTGCTGTACGTTCTCTGCACTCGGTAGTGTCAGTGCTGTACATTCTCTGAACTCGGTAGTGTCAGTGCTGTACATTCTCTCAACTTGGTAGTGTCAGTGCTGTACGTTCTCTGCACTCGGTAGTGTCAGTGCTGTACATTCTCTGAACTCGGTAGTGTCAGTGCTGTACATTCTCTCAACTTGGTAGTGTCAGTGCTGAACATTCTCTGAACTCGGTAGTGTCAGTGCTGTACATTCTCTGAACTTGGTTGTCAGTGCTGTACATTCTCTGAACTTGGTATTGTCAGTGCTGAACATTCTCTGAACTCGCGAGAGGCTGTGCTGTACGTTCTCTGCACTTGGTATTATCTGTGCTGTACGTTCTCTGAACTTGGTAGTGTCAGTGCTGTACATTCTCTGCACTCGGTAGTGTCAGTGCTGTACATTCTCAGAACTTGGCAGTGTCAGTGCTGTAAATTCTCTGAACTCAGTATTTTCAGTGCTGTACATTCTCTGAACTAAGTATTTTCAGTGCTGTACATTCTCTGAACTAAGTATTGTCAGTGATGTCCATTCTCTGAACTCGGGAGTGTCAGTGCTTTACATTCTCTGAACTCAGTATTGTCAGTGCTGTACATTCTCTGCACTTGGTAGTGTCAGTGATGTACATTCTCTGAACTCAGTATTGTCAGTGCTGTACATTCTCTCAACTCAGTATTGTCAGATCTGTACATTCTCTGCACTTGGTAGTGTCAGTGATGTACATTCTCTGAACTCAGTATTGTCAGTGCTGTATATTCTCTGAACTCAGTATTGTCAGTGCAGAACATTCTCTGGACTCCGTAGTGTCAGTGCTGTACATTTTCTGAACTCGGGAGTGTCAGTGCTGTACATTTTCTGAACTCGGGAGTGTCAGTGCTGTACATTCTCTGAACTTGGTATTGTCAGTGCTGTACGTTCTCTGAACTCGGTAGTGACAGTGCTGTACATTCTCTGAACTTGGTATTGTCAGTGCTGTACATTCTCTGAACTCGGTCGTGACAGTGCTGTACATTCTCTGAACTTGGTATTGTCAGTGCTGCACATTCTCTGAACTTGGTAGCGTCAGTGTAGTACATTCTCTGAACTTGGTAGTGTCAGTGCTGAACATTCTCTGGACTCGGTAGTGACAGTGCTGGACATTCTCTGCACTTGGTATTGTCAGTGCTGTACGTTCTCTGAACTCGGTAGTGTCAGTGCTGCACATGATCTAAACTCAGTATGGTCAGTGCTGTACATTCTCTGCACTTGGTAGTGTCAGTGCTGTACATTCTCTGAACTCAGTTTTGTCAGTGCTGTACATTCTCTGAACTTGGTATTCTCAGTGCTGTACATTCTCTGAACTTGGTCGTGTCAGTGCTGTACATTGTCTGAACTCGGTAGTGTCAGTGCTGTACATTCTCTGAACTCGGTAGTGTCAGTGCTGTACATTCTCTGAACTCGGTAGTGTCAGTGCTGTACGTTCTCTGAACTCGGTAGTGTCAGTGCTGTACGTTCTCTGAACTCGGTAGTGACAGTGCAGTACATTCTCTGAACTTGATAGTGTCAGTGCAGTACATTCTCTGAACTTGGTAGTGTCAGTGCTGTACATTCTCTGAACTTGGTAGTGTCAGTGCTGTACATTCTCTGAACTTGGTAGTGTCAGTGCAGTACATACTCTGAACTCGGTATTCTCAGTGCTGTACATTCTCTGAACTTGGTATCATCTGTGCAGTACGTTCTCTGAATTCGGTAGTGTCAGTGCTGTACATTCTCTGAACTTGGTAGTGTCAGTGCAGTACATTCTCTGAACTTGGAAGTGTCAGTGCTGTAAATTCTCTGTACTCAGTATTGTCAGTGCTGTACATTCTCTCAACTTGGTAGTGTCAGTGCTGAACATTCTCTGAACTCGGTAGTGTCAGTGCTGTACATTCTCTGAACTTGGTTGTCAGTGCTGTACATTCTCTGAACTTGGTATTGTCAGTGCTGAACATTCTCTGAACTCGCGAGAGGCTGTGCTGTACGTTCTCTGCACTTGGTATTGTCAGTGCTGTACATTCTCTGAACTTGGTATTGTCAGTGCTGTACGTTCTCTGAACTTGGTATTATCTGTGCTGTACGTTCTCTGAACTTGGTAGTGTCAGTGCTGTACATTCTCTGCACTCGGTAGTGTCAGTGCTGTACATTCTCAGAACTTGGCAGTGTCAGTGCTGTAAATTCTCTGAACTCAGTATTTTCAGTGCTGTACATTCTCTGAACTAAGTATTGTCAGTGCTGTACATTCTCTGCACTTGGTAGTGTCAGTGCCGAACATTCTCTGGACTCGGTAGTGACAGTGCTGTACATTCTCTGAACCTGGTATTGTCAGTGCTGTACATTTTCTGAACTCGCGAGTGTCAGTGCTGTACATTCCCTGAACTCGGTAGTGACAGTGCTGTACATTCTCTGCACTTGGTAGTGTCAGTGCTGTACATTCTCTGAACTCAGTATTGTCAGTGCTGTACATTCTCTGAACTTGGTATTCTCAGTGCTGTACATTCTCTGAACTTGGTAGTGTCAGTGCTGTTCATTCTCTGAACTCAGTATTGTCAGTGCTGTGCATTCTCTGAACTCAGTATTGTCAGTGCTGTACATTCTCTGATCTCGATATTGTCAGTGATGTACATTCTCTGAACTCGGGAGTGTCAGTGCTGTACATTCTCTGAACTCAGTATTGTCAGTGCTGTACATTCTCTGCACTTTGTAGTGTCAGTAATGTACATTCTCTGAACTCAGTATTGTCAGTGCTGTGCATTCTCTGAACTCAGTATTGTCAGTGCTGTACATTCTATGATCTCGATATTGTCAGTGATGTACATTCTCTGAACTCGGGAGTGTCAGTGCTTTACATTCTCTGAACTCAGTATTGTCAGTGCTGTACATTCTCTGCACTTGGTAGTGTCAGTGATGTACATTCTCTGAACTCAGTATTGTCAGATCTGTACATTCTCTGCACTTGGTAGTGTCAGTGATGTACATTCTCTGAACTCAGTATTGTCAGTGCTGTACATTCTCTGAACTCAGTATTGTCAGTGCAGAACATTCTCTGGACTCCGTAGTGTCAGTGCTGTACATTTTCTGAACTCGGGAGTGTCAGTGCTGTACATTTTCTGAACTCGGGAGTGTCAGTGCTGTACATTCTCTGAACTTGGTATTGTCAGTGCTGTACGTTCTCTGAACTCGGTAGAGACAGTGCTGTACATTCTCTGAACTTGGTATTGTCAGTGCTGTACATTCTCTGAACTCGGTCGTGACAGTGCTGTACATTCTCTGAACTTGGTATTGTCAGTGCTGCACATTCTCTGAACTTGGTAGCGTCAGTGTAGTACATTCTCTGAACTTGGTAGTGTCAGTGCTGAACATTCTCTGGACTCGGTAGTGACAGTGCTGGACATTCTCTGCACTTGGTATTGTCAGTGCTGTACGTTCTCTGAACTCGGTAGTGTCAGTGCTGCACATGATCTAAACTCAGTATGGTCAGTGCTGTACATTCTCTGCACTTGGTAGTGTCAGTGCTGTACATTCTCTGAACTCAGTATTGTCAGTGCTGTACATTCTCTGAACTTGGTATTCTCAGTGCTGTACATTCTCTGAACTTGGTCGTGTCAGTGCTGTACATTGTCTGAACTCGGTAGTGTCAGTGCTGTACATTCTCTGAACTCGGTAGTGTCAGTGCTGTACATTCTCTGAACTTGGTATTGTCAGTGCTGCACATTCTCTGAACTTGGTATTCTCAGTGCTGTACATTCTCTGAACTTGGTCGTGTCAGTGCTGTACATTGTCTGAACTCGGTAGTGTCAGTGCTGTACATTCTCTGAACTCGGTCGTGACAGTGCTGTACATTCTCTGAACTTGGTATTGTCAGTGCTGCACATTCTCTGAACTTGGTAGCGTCAGTGTAGTACATTCTCTGAACTTGGTAGTGTCAGTGCTGTACATTCTCTGCACTTTGTAGTGTCAGTAATGTACATTCTCTGAACTCAGTATTGTCAGTGCTGTGCATTCTCTGAACTCAGTATTGTCAGTGCTGTACATTCTATGATCTCGATATTGTCAGTGATGTACATTCTCTGAACTCGGGAGTGTCAGTGCTTTACATTCTCTGAACTCAGTATTGTCAGTGCTGTACATTCTCTGCACTTGGTAGTGTCAGTGATGTACATTCTCTGAACTCAGTATTGTCAGATCTGTACATTCTCTGCACTTGGTAGTGTCAGTGATGTACATTCTCTGAACTCAGTATTGTCAGTGCTGTACATTCTCTGAACTCAGTATTGTCAGTGCAGAACATTCTCTGGACTCCGTAGTGTCAGTGCTGTACATTTTCTGAACTCGGGAGTGTCAGTGCTGTACATTTTCTGAACTCGGGAGTGTCAGTGCTGTACATTCTCTGAACTTGGTATTGTCAGTGCTGTACGTTCTCTGAACTCGGTAGTGACAGTGCTGTACATTCTCTGAACTTGGTATTGTCAGTGCTGTACATTCTCTGAACTCGGTCGTGACAGTGCTGTACATTCTCTGAACTTGGTATTGTCAGTGCTGCACATTCTCTGAACTTGGTAGCGTCAGTGTAGTACATTCTCTGAACTTGGTAGTGTCAGTGCTGAACATTCTCTGGACTCGGTAGTGACAGTGCTGGACATTCTCTGCACTTGGTATTGTCAGTGCTGTACGTTCTCTGAACTCGGTAGTGTCAGTGCTGCACATGATCTAAATTCAGTATGGTCAGTGCTGTACATTCTCTGCACTTGGTAGTGTCAGTGCTGTACATTCTCTGAACTCAGTATTGTCAGTGCTGTACATTCTCTGAACTTGGTATTCTCAGTGCTGTACATTCTCTGAACTTGGTCGTGTCAGTGCTGTACATTGTCTGAACTCGGTAGTGTCAGTGCTGTACATTCTCTGAACTCGGTAGTGTCAGTGCTGTACATTCTCTGAACTTGGTATTGTCAGTGCTGTACGTTCTCTGAACTCGGTAGTGTCAGTGCTGTACGTTCTCTGAACTCGGTCGTGACAGTGCAGTACATTGTCTGAACTCGGTAGTGTCAGTGCTGTACATTCTCTGAACTTGGTAGTGTCAGTGCTGTACGTTCTCTGAACTCGGTAGTGTCAGTGCTGTACGTTCTCTGAACTCGGTCGTGACAGTGCAGTACATTCTCTGAACTTGATAGTGTCAGTGCAGTACATTCTCTGAACTTGGTAGTGTCAGTGCTGTACATTCTCTGAACTTGGTAGTGTCAGTGCTGTACATTCTCTGAACTTGGTAGTGTCAGTGCAGTACATTCTCTGAACTTGGTAGTGTCAGTGCAGTACATTCTCTGAACTTGGTAGTGTCAGTGCAGTACATTCTCTGAACTCGGTAGTGTCAGTGCAGTACATTCTCTGGACTCGGTAGTGTCAGTGCAGTACAATCTCTGAACTTGGTAGTGTCAGTGCTGTACATTCTCTGAACTTGGTAGTGTCAGTGCAGTACATTCTGTGAACTCGGTCGTGTCAGTGCTGTAAATTCACTGAACTCAGTAGTGTCAGTGCTGTACATTCTCTGATCTCGCGAGTGTCTGTGCTGTACGTTCTCTGAACTAGGTATTGTCAGTGCTGTACATTCTCTGAATTCAGTATTGTCAGTGCCGTACGTTCTCTGAACTCGGTCGTGTCAGTGCTGTACATTCTCTGAACTCGGTATTCTCAGTGCTGTACATTCTCTGAACTTGGTATTATCTGTGCAGTACGTTCTCTGAACTCGGTAGTGTCAGTGCTGTACATTCTCTGAACTTGGTATTGTCAGTGCTGTACGTTCTCTGAACTCAGTATTTTCAGTGCAGTACATTCTCTGCACTTGGTAGTTTCAGTGCAGTACATTCTCTGAACTCAGTATTGTCAGTGCTGTACATTCTCTGAACTTGGTAGTGTCAGTGCAGTACATTCTCTGAACTTGGAAGTGTCAGTGCTGTACGTTCTCTGCACTCGGTAGTGTCAGTGCTGTAAATTCTCTGTACTCAGTATTGTCAGTGCTGTACATTCTCTCAACTTGGTAGTGTCAGTGCTGAACATTCTCTGAACTCGGTAGTGTCAGTGCTGTACATTCTCTGAACTTGGTATTGTCAGTGCTGTACATTCTCTGAACTTGGTATTGTCAGTGCTGAACATTCTCTGAACTCGCGAGAGGCTGTGATGTACGTTCTCTGCACTTGGTATTGTCAGTGCTGTACATTCTCTGAACTTGGTATTGTCAGTGCTGTACGTTCTCTGAACTTGGTATTATCTGTGCTGTACGTTCTCTGAACTCGGTAGTGACAGTGCAGTACATTCTCTGAACTTGGTAGTGTCAGTGCTGTACATTCTCTGCACTCGGTAGTGTCAGTGCTGTACATTCTCAGAGCTTGGCAGTGTCAGTGCTGTAAATTCTCTGAACTCAGTATTGTCAGTGCTGTACATTCTCTGCACTCGGTAGTGTCAGTGCTGTAAATTCTCTGAACTCTGTATTGTCAGTGCTGTACATTCTCTCAACTTGGTAGTGTCAGTGCTGTACATTCTCTGAACTCAGTATTGTCAGTGCAGTACATTCTCTGAACTTGGAAGTGTCAGTGCTGTACGTTCTCTGCACTCGGTAGTGTCAGTGCTGTAAATTCTCTGTACTCAGTATTGTCAGTGCTGTACATTCTCTCAACTTGGTAGTGTCAGTGCTGAACATTCTCTGAACTCGGTAGTGTCAGTGCTGTACATTCTCTGAACTTGGTTGTCAGTGCTGTACATTCTCTGAACTTGGTATTGTCAGTGCTGTACATTCTCTGAACTCGCGAGAGGCTGTGCTGTACGTTCTCTGCACTTGGTATTGTCAGTGCTGTACATTCTCTGAACTTGGTATTGTCAGTGCTGTACGTTCTCTGAACTTGGTATTATCTGTGCTGTACGTTCTCTGAACTTGGTAGTGTCAGTGCTGTACATTCTCAGAACTTGGCAGTGTCAGTGCTGTAAATTCTCTGAACTCAGTATTTTCAGTGCTGTACATTCTCTGAACTAAGTATTGTCAGTGCTGTACATTCTCTGCACTTGGTAGTGTCAGTGCAGAACATTCTCTGGACTCGGTAGTGACAGTGCTGTACATTCTCTGAACTTGGTATTGTCAGTGCTGTACATTTTCTGAACTCGGGAGTGTCAGTGCTGTACATTCCCTGAACTTGGTAGTGACAGTGCTGTACATTCTCTGCACTTGGTATTCTCAGTGCTGTACATTCTCTGAACTTGGTAGTGTCAGTGCTGTACATTCTCTGAACTTGGTAGTGTCAGTGCTGTACATTCTCTGAACTTGGTATTGTCAGTGCTGTACGTTCTCTGAACTCGGTAGTGTCAGTGCTGTACGTTTTCTGAACTTGGTAGTGTCAGTGCAGTACATTCTCTGAACTTCGTAGTGTCAGTGCTGTACATTCTCTGAACTTGGTAGTGTCAGTGTAGTACATTCTCTGAACTTGGTAGTGTCAGTGCTGTACATTCTCTGGACTCGGGAGTGTCAGTGCTGTACATTGTCTGAACTCGGTAGTGATAGTGCTGTACATTCTCTGAACTTGGTAGTGTCAGTGCTGTACATTCTCTGAACTCGGTAGTGTCAGTGCTGTAGATTCTCTGAACTCGGTTGTGTCAGTGCAGAACATTCTCTGGACTCGGTAGTGACAGTGCTGTACATTCTCTGAATTTGGTAGTGTCAGTGCTGTACGTCCTCTGAACTCGGTAGTGTCAGTGCTGTACATTTTCTGAACTCGGGAGTGTCAGTGCTGTACATTCTCTGAACTCGGTAGTGACAGTGCTGTACATTCTCTGAACTTGGTATTGTCAGTGCTGTACGTTCTCTGAACTCAGTATTGTCAGTGTTGTACATTCTCTGAACTTGGTATTCTCAGTGCTGTACATTCTCTGAACTTGGTAGTGTCAGTGCTGTACATTCTCTGAACTTGGTAGTGTCAGTCTGTACATTCTCTGAACTTGGTATTGTCAGTGCTGTACGTTCTCTGAACTTGGTAGTGTCAGTGCTGTACGTTCTCTGAACTCAGTATTGTCAGTGCAGAACATTCTCTGGACTCCGTAGTGTCAGTGCTGTACATTTTCTGAACTCGGGAGTGTCAGTGCTGTACATTTTCTGAACTCGGGAGTGTCAGTGCTGTACATTCTCTGAACTTGGTATTGTCAGTGCTGTACGTTCTCTGAACTCGGTAGTGACAGTGCTGTACATTCTCTGAACTTGGTATTGTCAGTGCTGTACATTCTCTGAACTCGGTCGTGACAGTGCTGTACATTCTCTGAACTTGGTATTGTCAGTGCTGCACATTCTCTGAACTTGGTAGCGTCAGTGTAGTACATTCTCTGAACTTGGTAGTGTCAGTGCTGAACATTCTCTGGACTCGGTAGTGACAGTGCTGGACATTCTCTGCACTTGGTATTGTCAGTGCTGTACGTTCTCTGAACTCGGTAGTGTCAGTGCTGCACATGATCTAAATTCAGTATGGTCAGTGCTGTACATTCTCTGCACTTGGTAGTGTCAGTGCTGTACATTCTCTGAACTCAGTATTGTCAGTGCTGTACATTCTCTGAACTTGGTATTCTCAGTGCTGTACATTCTCTGAACTTGGTCGTGTCAGTGCTGTACATTGTCTGAACTCGGTAGTGTCAGTGCTGTACATTCTCTGAACTCGGTAGTGTCAGTGCTGTACATTCTCTGAACTTGGTATTGTCAGTGCTGTACGTTCTCTGAACTCGGTAGTGTCAGTGCTGTACGTTCTCTGAACTCGGTCGTGACAGTGCAGTACATTGTCTGAACTCGGTAGTGTCAGTGCTGTACATTCTCTGAACTTGGTAGTGTCAGTGCTGTACGTTCTCTGAACTCGGTAGTGTCAGTGCTGTACGTTCTCTGAACTCGGTCGTGACAGTGCAGTACATTCTCTGAACTTGATAGTGTCAGTGCAGTACATTCTCTGAACTTGGTAGTGTCAGTGCTGTACATTCTCTGAACTTGGTAGTGTCAGTGCTGTACATTCTCTGAACTTGGTAGTGTCAGTGCAGTACATTCTCTGAACTTGGTAGTGTCAGTGCAGTACATTCTCTGAACTTGGTAGTGTCAGTGCAGTACATTCTCTGAACTCGGTAGTGTCAGTGCAGTACATTCTCTGGACTCGGTAGTGTCAGTGCAGTACAATCTCTGAACTTGGTAGTGTCAGTGCTGTACATTCTCTGAACTTGGTAGTGTCAGTGCAGTACATTCTGTGAACTCGGTCGTGTCAGTGCTGTAAATTCACTGAACTCAGTAGTGTCAGTGCTGTACATTCTCTGATCTCGCGAGTGTCTGTGCTGTACGTTCTCTGAACTAGGTATTGTCAGTGCTGTACATTCTCTGAATTCAGTATTGTCAGTGCCGTACGTTCTCTGAACTCGGTCGTGTCAGTGCTGTACATTCTCTGAACTCGGTATTCTCAGTGCTGTACATTCTCTGAACTTGGTATTATCTGTGCAGTACGTTCTCTGAACTCGGTAGTGTCAGTGCTGTACATTCTCTGAACTTGGTATTGTCAGTGCTGTACGTTCTCTGAACTCAGTATTTTCAGTGCAGTACATTCTCTGCACTTGGTAGTTTCAGTGCAGTACATTCTCTGAACTCAGTATTGTCAGTGCTGTACATTCTCTGAACTTGGTAGTGTCAGTGCAGTACATTCTCTGAACTTGGAAGTGTCAGTGCTGTACGTTCTCTGCACTCGGTAGTGTCAGTGCTGTAAATTCTCTGTACTCAGTATTGTCAGTGCTGTACATTCTCTCAACTTGGTAGTGTCAGTGCTGAACATTCTCTGAACTCGGTAGTGTCAGTGCTGTACATTCTCTGAACTTGGTATTGTCAGTGCTGTACATTCTCTGAACTTGGTATTGTCAGTGCTGAACATTCTCTGAACTCGCGAGAGGCTGTGATGTACGTTCTCTGCACTTGGTATTGTCAGTGCTGTACATTCTCTGAACTTGGTATTGTCAGTGCTGTACGTTCTCTGAACTTGGTATTATCTGTGCTGTACGTTCTCTGAACTCGGTAGTGACAGTGCAGTACATTCTCTGAACTTGGTAGTGTCAGTGCTGTACATTCTCTGCACTCGGTAGTGTCAGTGCTGTACATTCTCAGAGCTTGGCAGTGTCAGTGCTGTAAATTCTCTGAACTCAGTATTGTCAGTGCTGTACATTCTCTGCACTCGGTAGTGTCAGTGCTGTAAATTCTCTGAACTCTGTATTGTCAGTGCTGTACATTCTCTCAACTTGGTAGTGTCAGTGCTGTACATTCTCTGAACTCAGTATTGTCAGTGCAGTACATTCTCTGAACTTGGAAGTGTCAGTGCTGTACGTTCTCTGCACTCGGTAGTGTCAGTGCTGTAAATTCTCTGTACTCAGTATTGTCAGTGCTGTACATTCTCTCAACTTGGTAGTGTCAGTGCTGAACATTCTCTGAACTCGGTAGTGTCAGTGCTGTACATTCTCTGAACTTGGTTGTCAGTGCTGTACATTCTCTGAACTTGGTATTGTCAGTGCTGTACATTCTCTGAACTCGCGAGAGGCTGTGCTGTACGTTCTCTGCACTTGGTATTGTCAGTGCTGTACATTCTCTGAACTTGGTATTGTCAGTGCTGTACGTTCTCTGAACTTGGTATTATCTGTGCTGTACGTTCTCTGAACTTGGTAGTGTCAGTGCTGTACATTCTCAGAACTTGGCAGTGTCAGTGCTGTAAATTCTCTGAACTCAGTATTTTCAGTGCTGTACATTCTCTGAACTAAGTATTGTCAGTGCTGTACATTCTCTGCACTTGGTAGTGTCAGTGCAGAACATTCTCTGGACTCGGTAGTGACAGTGCTGTACATTCTCTGAACTTGGTATTGTCAGTGCTGTACATTTTCTGAACTCGGGAGTGTCAGTGCTGTACATTCCCTGAACTTGGTAGTGACAGTGCTGTACATTCTCTGCACTTGGTATTCTCAGTGCTGTACATTCTCTGAACTTGGTAGTGTCAGTGCTGTACATTCTCTGAACTTGGTAGTGTCAGTGCTGTACATTCTCTGAACTTGGTATTGTCAGTGCTGTACGTTCTCTGAACTCGGTAGTGTCAGTGCTGTACGTTTTCTGAACTTGGTAGTGTCAGTGCAGTACATTCTCTGAACTTCGTAGTGTCAGTGCTGTACATTCTCTGAACTTGGTAGTGTCAGTGTAGTACATTCTCTGAACTTGGTAGTGTCAGTGCTGTACATTCTCTGGACTCGGGAGTGTCAGTGCTGTACATTGTCTGAACTCGGTAGTGATAGTGCTGTACATTCTCTGAACTTGGTAGTGTCAGTGCTGTACATTCTCTGAACTCGGTAGTGTCAGTGCTGTAGATTCTCTGAACTCGGTTGTGTCAGTGCAGAACATTCTCTGGACTCGGTAGTGACAGTGCTGTACATTCTCTGAATTTGGTAGTGTCAGTGCTGTACGTCCTCTGAACTCGGTAGTGTCAGTGCTGTACATTTTCTGAACTCGGGAGTGTCAGTGCTGTACATTCTCTGAACTCGGTAGTGACAGTGCTGTACATTCTCTGAACTTGGTATTGTCAGTGCTGTACGTTCTCTGAACTCAGTATTGTCAGTGTTGTACATTCTCTGAACTTGGTATTCTCAGTGCTGTACATTCTCTGAACTTGGTAGTGTCAGTGCTGTACATTCTCTGAACTTGGTAGTGTCAGTCTGTACATTCTCTGAACTTGGTATTGTCAGTGCTGTACGTTCTCTGAACTCGGTAGTGTCAGTGCTGTACGTTCTCTGAACTCGGTAGTGACAGTGCAGTACATTGTCTGAACTTGATAGTGTCAGTGCAGTACATTCTCTGAACTTGGTAGTGTCAGTGCAGTACATTCTCTGGACTCGGTAGTGACAGTGCTGGACATTCTCTGCACTTGGTATTGTCAGTGCTGTACGTTCTCTGAACTCGGTAGTGTCAGTGCTGCACATGATCTAAACTCAGTATGGTCAGTGCTGTACATTCTCTGCACTTGGTAGTGTCAGTGCTGTACATTCTCTGAACTCAGTATTGTCAGTGCTGTACATTCTCTGAACTTGGTATTCTCAGTGCTGTACATTCTCTGAACTTGGTCGTGTCAGTGCTGTACATTGTCTGAACTCGGTAGTGTCAGTGCTGTACATTCTCTGAACTCGGTAGTGTCAGTGCTGTACATTCTCTGAACTTGGTATTGTCAGTGCTGTACGTTCTCTGAACTCGGTAGTGTCAGTGCTGTACGTTCTCTGAACTCGGTCGTGACAGTGCAGTACATTGTCTGAACTCGGTAGTGTCAGTGCTGTACATTCTCTGAACTTGGTAGTGTCAGTGCTGTACGTTCTCTGAACTCGGTAGTGTCAGTGCTGTACGTTCTCTGAACTCGGTCGTGACAGTGCAGTACATTCTCTGAACTTGATAGTGTCAGTGCAGTACATTCTCTGAACTTGGTAGTGTCAGTGCTGTACATTCTCTGAACTTGGTAGTGTCAGTGCTGTACATTCTCTGAACTTGGTAGTGTCAGTGCAGTACATTCTCTGAACTTGGTAGTGTCAGTGCAGTACATTCTCTGAACTTGGTAGTGTCAGTGCAGTACATTCTCTGAACTCGGTAGTGTCAGTGCAGTACATTCTCTGGACTCGGTAGTGTCAGTGCAGTACATTCTCTGAACTTGGTAGTGTCAGTGCTGTACATTCTCTGAACTTGGTAGTGTCAGTGCAGTACATTCTGTGAACTCGGTCGTGTCAGTGCTGTAAATTCACTGAACTCAGTAGTGTCAGTGCTGTACATTCTCTGATCTCGCGAGTGTCTGTGCTGTACGTTCTCTGAACTAGGTATTGTCAGTGCTGTACATTCTCTGAATTCAGTATTGTCAGTGCCGTACGTTCTCTGAACTCGGTCGTGTCAGTGCTGTACATTCTCTGAACTCGGTATTCTCAGTGCTGTACATTCTCTGAACTTGGTATTATCTGTGCAGTACGTTCTCTGAACTCGGTAGTGTCAGTGCTGTACATTCTCTGAACTTGGTATTGTCAGTGCTGTACGTTCTCTGAACTCAGTATTTTCAGTGCAGTACATTCTCTGCACTTGGTAGTTTCAGTGCAGTACATTCTCTGAACTCAGTATTGTCAGTGCTGTACATTCTCTGAACTTGGTAGTGTCAGTGCAGTACATTCTCTGAACTTGGAAGTGTCAGTGCTGTACGTTCTCTGCACTCGGTAGTGTCAGTGCTGTAAATTCTCTGTACTCAGTATTGTCAGTGCTGTACATTCTCTCAACTTGGTAGTGTCAGTGCTGAACATTCTCTGAACTCGGTAGTGTCAGTGCTGTACATTCTCTGAACTTGGTATTGTCAGTGCTGTACATTCTCTGAGCTTGGTATTGTCAGTGCTGAACATTCTCTGAACTCGCGAGAGGCTGTGATGTACGTTCTCTGCACTTGGTATTGTCAGTGCTGTACATTCTCTGAACTTGGTATTGTCAGTGCTGTACGTTCTCTGAACTTGGTATTATCTGTGCTGTACGTTCTCTGAACTCGGTAGTGACAGTGCAGTACATTCTCTGAACTTGGTAGTGTCAGTGCTGTACATTCTCTGCACTCGGTAGTGTCAGTGCTGTACATTCTCAGAGCTTGGCAGTGTCAGTGCTGTAAATTCTCTGAACTCAGTATTGTCAGTGCTGTACATTCTCTGCACTCGGTAGTGTCAGTGCTGTAAATTCTCTGAACTCTGTATTGTCAGTGCTGTACATTCTCTCAACTTGGTAGTGTCAGTGCTGTACATTCTCGGAACTCAGTATTGTCAGTGCAGTACATTCTCTGAACTTGGAAGTGTCAGTGCTGTACGTTCTCTGCACTCGGTAGTGTCAGTGCTGTAAATTCTCTGTACTCAGTATTGTCAGTGCTGTACATTCTCTCAACTTGGTAGTGTCAGTGCTGAACATTCTCTGAACTCGGTAGTGTCAGTGCTGTACATTCTCTGAACTTGGTTGTCAGTGCTGTACATTCTCTGAACTTGGTATTGTCAGTGCTGTACATTCTCTGAACTCGCGAGAGGCTGTGCTGTACGTTCTCTGCACTTGGTATTGTCAGTGCTGTACATTCTCTGAACTTGGTATTGTCAGTGCTGTACGTTCTCTGAACTTGGTATTATCTGTGCTGTACGTTCTCTGAACTTGGTAGTGTCAGTGCTGTACATTCTCAGAACTTGGCAGTGTCAGTGCTGTAAATTCTCTGAACTCAGTATTTTCAGTGCTGTACATTCTCTGAACTAAGTATTGTCAGTGCTGTACATTCTCTGCACTTGGTAGTGTCAGTGCAGAACATTCTCTGGACTCGGTAGTGACAGTGCTGTACATTCTCTGAACTTGGTATTGTCAGTGCTGTACATTTTCTGAACTCGGGAGTGTCAGTGCTGTACATTCCCTGAACTCGGTAGTGACAGTGCTGTACATTCTCTGCACTTGGTATTCTCAGTGCTGTACATTCTCTGAACTTGGTAGTGTCAGTGCTGTACATTCTCTGAACTTGGTAGTGTCAGTGCTGTACATTCTCTGAACTTGGTAGTGTCAGTGCTGTACATTCTCTGAACTTGGTATTGTCAGTGCTGTACGTTCTCTGAACTCGGTAGTGTCAGTGCTGTACGTTTTCTGAACTTGGTAGTGTCAGTGCAGTACATTCTCTGAACTTCGTAGTGTCAGTGCTGTACATTCTCTGAACTTGGTAGTGTCAGTGTAGTACATTCTCTGAACTTGGTAGTGTCAGTGCTGTACATTCTCTGGACTCGGGAGTGTCAGTGCTGTACATTGTCTGAACTCGGTAGTGATAGTGCTGTACATTCTCTGAACTTGGTAGTGTCAGTGCTGTACATTCTCTGAACTCGGTAGTGTCAGTGCTGTAGATTCTCTGAACTCGGTTGTGTCAGTGCAGAACATTCTCTGGACTCGGTAGTGACAGTGCTGTACATTCTCTGAATTTGGTAGTGTCAGTGCTGTACGTCCTCTGAACTCGGTAGTGTCAGTGCTGTACAGTTTCTGAACTCGGGAGTGTCAGTGCTGTACATTCTCTGAACTCGGTAGTGACAGTGCTGTACATTCTCTGAACTTGGTATTGTCAGTGCTGTACGTTCTCTGAACTCGGGAGTGTCAGTGCTGTACATTCTCTGAACTCAGTATTTTCAGTGCTGTACATTCTCTGAACTCAGTATTGTCAGTGCTGTACATTCTCTGATCTCGATATTGTCAGTGATGTACATTCTCTGAACTCGGGAGTGTCAGTGCTGTACATTCTCTGAACTCAGTATTGTCAGTGCTGTGCATTCTCTGAACTTGGTAGTGTCAGTGCTGTACATTCTCTGATCTTGGTAGTGTCAGTGCTGTACATTCTCTGAACTCGGTATTGTCAGTGCTGTACATTCTCTGAACTCAGTATTGTCAGTGCTGTACATTCTCTGAACTCGGTAGTGTCAGTGCAGTACATTCTCTGGACTCGGTAGTGTCAGTGCAGTACATTCTCTGAACTTGGTAGTGTCAGTGCTGTACATTCTCTGAACTTGGTAGTGTCAGTGCAGTACATTCTGTGAACTCGGTCGTGTCAGTGCTGTAAATTCACTGAACTCAGTAGTGTCAGTGCTGTACATTCTCTGATCTCGCGAGTGTCTGTGATGTACGTTCTCTGAACTAGGTATTGTCAGTGCTGTACATTCTCTGAATTCAGTATTGTCAGTGCTGTACGTTCTCTGAACTCGCTCGTGTCAGTGCTGTACATTCTCTGAACTCGGTATTCTCAGTGCTGTACATTCTCTGAACTTGGTATTATCTGTGCAGTACGTTCTCTGAACTCGGTAGTGTCAGTGCTGTACATTCTCTGAACTTGGTATTGTCAGTGCTGTACGTTCTCTGAACTCAGTATTTTCAGTGCAGTACATTCTCTGCACTTGGTAGTTTCAGTGCAGTACATTCTCTGAACTCAGTATTGTCAGTGCTGTACATTCTCTGAACTTGGTAGTGTCAGTGCAGTACATTCTCTGAACTTGGAAGTGTCAGTGCTGTACGTTCTCTGCACTCGGTAGTGTCAGTGCTGTAAATTCTCTGTACTCAGTATTGTCAGTGCTGTACATTCTCTCAACTTGGTAGTGTCAGTGCTGAACATTCTCTGAACTTGGTATTGTCAGTGCTGTACATTCTCTGAACTTGGTATTGTCAGTGCTGTACATTCTCTGAACTTGGTATTGTCAGTGCTGAACATTCTCTGAACTCGCGAGAGGCTGTGATGTACGTTCTCTGCACTTGGTATTGTCAGTGCTGTACGTTCTCTGAACTTGGTATTATCTGTGCTGTACGTTCTCTGAACTCGGTAGTGACAGTGCAGTACATTCTCTGAACTTGGTAGTGTCAGTGCTGTACATTCTCTGCACTCGGTAGTGTCAGTGCTGTACATTCTCTGCACTCGGTATTGTCAGTGCTGTAAATTCTCTGAACTCAGTATTGTGAGTGCTGTACATTCTCTGAACTAAGTATTGTCAGTGCTGTACATTCTCTGCACTTGGCAGTGTCAGTGCAGAACATTCTCTGGACTCGGTAGTGACAGTGCTGTACATTCTCTGAATTTGGTAGTGTCAGTGCTGTACGTCCTCTGAACTCGGTAGTGTCAGTGCTGTACATTTTCTGAACTCGGTAGTGACAGTGCTGTACATTCTCTGAACTTGGTATTGTCAGTGCTGTACGTCCTCTGAACTCGGTAGTGTCAGTGCTGTACATTTTCTGAACTCGGGAGTGTCAGTGCTGTACATTCTCTGAACTCGGTAGTGACAGTGCTGTACATTCTCTGCACTTGGTAGTGTCAGTGCTGTACATTCTCTGAACTCAGTATTGTCAGTGCTGTACATTCTCTGAACTTGGTATTCTCAGTGCTGTACATTCTCTGAACTTGGTAGTGTCAGTGCTGTACGTTCTCTGAACTCGGTAGTGTCAGTGCTGTACATTCTCTGAACTCGGTAGTGACAGGGCAGTACATTGTCTGAACTTGATAGTGTCAGTGCAGTACATTCTCTGAACTTGATAGTGTCAGTGCAGTACATTCTCTGAACTTGGTAGTGTCAGTGCATTACATTCTCTGAACTTGGTAGTGTCAGTGCTGTACATTCTCTGAACTTGGTAGTGTCAGTGTAGTACATTCTCTGAACTTGGTAGTGTCAGTGCTGTACATTCTCTGGACTCGGGAGTGTCAGTGCTGTACATTGTCTGAACTCGGGAGTGACAGTGCTGTACATTCTCTGAACTTGGTAGTGTCAGTGCTGTACATTCTCTGAACTCGGTCGTGTCAGTGCTGTAGATTCTCTGAACTCGGTAGTGTCAGTGCTGTACGTTCTCTGAACTCGCGAGTGTCTGTGCTGTACTTTTTCTGAACTCGGGATTGTCAGTGCTGTACATTCTATGAACTCGGTAGTGACAGGGCAGTACATTGTCTGAACTTGATAGTGTCAGTGCAGTACATTCTCTGAACTTGATAGTGTCAGTGCAGTACATTCTCTGAACTTGGTAGTGTCAGTGCATTACATTCTCTGAACTTGGTAGTGTCAGTGCTGTACATTCTCTGAACTTGGTAGTGTCAGTGTAGTACATTCTCTGAACTTGGTAGTGTCAGTGCTGTACATTCTCTGGACTCGGGAGTGTCAGTGCTGTACATTGTCTGAACTCGGGAGTGACAGTGCTGTACATTCTCTGAACTTGGTAGTGTCAGTGCTGTACATTCTCTGAACTCAGTATTGTCAGTGCTGTACATTCTCTGAACTTGGAAGTGTCAGTGCTGTACGTTCTCTGCACTCGGTAGTGTCAGTGCTGTAAATTCTCTGTACTCAGTATTGTCAGTGCTGTACATTCTCTCAACTTGGTAGTGTCAGTGCTGAACATTCTCTGAACTTGGTATTGTCAGTGCTGTACATTCTCTGAACTTGGTATTGTCAGTGCTGTACATTCTCTGAACTTGGTATTGTCAGTGCTGAACATTCTCTGAACTCGCGAGAGGCTGTGATGTACGTTCTCTGCACTTGGTATTGTCAGTGCTGTACGTTCTCTGAACTTGGTATTATCTGTGCTGTACGTTCTCTGAACTCGGTAGTGACAGTGCAGTACATTCTCTGAACTTGGTAGTGTCAGTGCTGTACATTCTCTGCACTCGGTAGTGTCAGTGCTGTACATTCTCTGGACTCGGGAGTGTCAGTGCTGTACATTGTCTGAACTCGGGAGTGACAGTGCTGTACATTCTCTGAACTTGGTAGTGTCAGTGCTGTACATTCTCTGAACTCGGTCGTGTCAGTGCTGTAGATTCTCTGAACTCGGTAGTGTCAGTGCTGTACGTTCTCTGAACTCGCGAGTGTCTGTGCTGTACTTTTTCTGAACTCGGGATTGTCAGTGCTGTACATTCTATGAACTCAGTAGTGTGAGTGCTGAACATTCTCTGAACTCAGGAGTGTCAGTGCAGTACATTCTCTGGACTCGGTAGTGTGAGTGGTGTAAATTCTCTGAACTTGGTATTGTCAGTGCTGTACAGTCTGTGAAATCAGTATAGTCAGTGCTGTACATTCTCTGAACTCGGTATTGTCAGTGCTGTACAGTCTCTGAACTCACTATTGTCAGTGCTGTACATTCTCTGCACTCGGTAGTGTCAGTGCTGTAAATTCTCTGAACTCTGTATTGTCAGTGCTGTACATTCTCTCAACTTGGTAGTGTCAGTGCTGTACATTCTCTGAACTCAGTATTTTCAGTGCTGTACATTCTCTGAACTCAGTATTGTCAGTGCTGTACATTCTCTGATCTCGATATTGTCAGTGATGTACATTCTCTGAACTCGGGAGTGTCAGTGCTGTACATTCTCTGAACTCAGTATTGTCAGTGCTGTGCATTCTCTGAACTTGGTAGTGTCAGTGCTGTACATTCTCTGATCTTGGTAGTGTCAGTGCTGTACATTCTCTGAACTCGGTATTGTCAGTGCTGTACATTCTCTGAACTCGGTAGTGTCAGTGCAGTACATTCTCTGGACTCGGTAGTGTCAGTGCAGTACATTATCTGAACTTGGTAGTGTCAGTGCTGTACATTCTCTGAACTTGGTAGTGTCAGTGCAGTACATTCTGTGAACTCGGTCGTGTCAGTGCTGTAAATTCACTGAACTCAGTAGTGTCAGTGCTGTACATTCTCTGATCTCGCGAGTGTCTGTGATGTACGTTCTCTGAACTAGGTATTGTCAGTGCTGTACATTCTCTGAATTCAGTATTGTCAGTGCTGTACGTTCTCTGAACTCGCTCGTGTCAGTGCTGTACATTCTCTGAACTCGGTATTCTCAGTGCTGTACATTCTCTGAACTTGGTATTATCTGTGCAGTACGTTCTCTGAACTCGGTAGTGTCAGTGCTGTACATTCTCTGAACTTGGTATTGTCAGTGCTGTACGTTCTCTGAACTTGGTAGTGTCAGTGCAGTACATTCTCTGAACTTGGAAGTGTCAGTGCTGTACATTCTCTGCACTCGGTAGTGTCAGTGCTGTAAATTCTCTGTACTCAGTATTGTCAGTGCTGTACATTCTCTCAACTTGGTAGTGTCAGTGCTGAACATTCTCTGAACTTGGTATTGTCAGTGCTGTACATTCTCTGAACTTGGTATTGTCAGTGCTGTACATTCTCTGAACTTGGTATTGTCAGTGCTGAACATTCTCTGAACTCGCGAGAGGCTGTGATGTACGTTCTCTGCACTTGGTATTGTCAGTGCTGTACGTTCTCTGAACTTGGTATTATCTGTGCTGTACGTTCTCTGAACTCGGTAGTGACAGTGCAGTACATTCTCTGAACTTGGTAGTGTCAGTGCTGTACATTCTCTGCACTCGGTAGTGTCAGTGCTGTACATTCTCTGCACTCGGTATTGTCAGTGCTGTAAATTCTCTGAACTCAGTATTGTGAGTGCTGTACATTCTCTGAACTAAGTATTGTCAGTGCTGTACATTCTCTGCACTTGGCAGTGTCAGTGCAGAACATTCTCTGGACTCGGTAGTGACAGTGCTGTACATTCTCTGAATTTGGTAGTGTCAGTGCTGTACGTCCTCTGAACTCGGTAGTGTCAGTGCTGTACATTTTCTGAACTCGGTAGTGACAGTGCTGTACATTCTCTGAACTTGGTATTGTCAGTGCTGTACGTCCTCTGAACTCGGTAGTGTCAGTGCTGTACATTTTCTGAACTCGGGAGTGTCAGTGCTGTACATTCTCTGAACTCGGTAGTGACAGTGCTGTACATTCTCTGCACTTGGTAGTGTCAGTGCTGTACATTCTCTGAACTCAGTATTGTCAGTGCTGTACATTCTCTGAACTTGGTATTCTCAGTGCTGTACATTCTCTGAACTTGGTAGTGTCAGTGCTGTACGTTCTCTGAACTCGGTAGTGTCAGTGCTGTACATTCTCTGAACTCGGTAGTGACAGGGCAGTACATTGTCTGAACTTGATAGTGTCAGTGCAGTACATTCTCTGAACTTGATAGTGTCAGTGCAGTACATTCTCTGAACTTGGTAGTGTCAGTGCATTACATTCTCTGAACTTGGTAGTGTCAGTGCTGTACATTCTCTGAACTTGGTAGTGTCAGTGTAGTACATTCTCTGAACTTGGTAGTGTCAGTGCTGTACATTCTCTGGACTCGGGAGTGTCAGTGCTGTACATTGTCTGAACTCGGGAGTGACAGTGCTGTACATTCTCTGAACTTGGTAGTGTCAGTGCTGTACATTCTCTGAACTCGGTCGTGTCAGTGCTGTAGATTCTCTGAACTCGGTAGTGTCAGTGCTGTACGTTCTCTGAACTCGCGAGTGTCTGTGCTGTACTTTTTCTGAACTCGGGATTGTCAGTGCTGTACATTCTATGAACTCAGTAGTGTGAGTGCTGAACATTCTCTGAACTTGGTATTGTCAGTGCTGTACAGTCTGTGAAATCAGTATAGTCAGTGCTGTACATTCTCTGAACTCGGTATTGTCAGTGCTGTACAGTCTCTGAACAAACTATTGTCAGTGCTGTACATTCTCTGCACTCGGTAGTGTCAGTGCTGTAAATTCTCTGAACTCTGTATTGTCAGTGCTGTACATTCTCTCAACTTGGTAGTGTCAGTGCTGTACATTCTCTGAACTCAGTATTTTCAGTGCTGTACATTCTCTGAACTCAGTATTGTCAGTGCTGTACATTCTCTGATCTCGATATTGTCAGTGATGTACATTCTCTGAACTCGGGAGTGTCAGTGCTGTACATTCTCTGAACTCAGTATTGTCAGTGCTGTGCATTCTCTGAACTTGGTAGTGTCAGTGCTGTACATTCTCTGATCTTGGTAGTGTCAGTGCTGTACATTCTCTGAACTCGGTATTGTCAGTGCTGTACATTCTCTGAACTCAGTATTGTCAGTGCTGTACATTCTCTGAACTCAGTATTGTCAGTGCTGCACATTCTCTGAACTCGGTAGTGTCAGTGCTGTACATTCTCTGAACTCGGTAGTGTCAGTGCTGTACATTCTCTGAACTTGGTATTGTCAGTGCTGTACGTTCTCTGAACTCGGTAGTGTCAGTGCTGTACGTTCTCTGAACTCGGTAGTGACAGTGCAGTACATTCTCTGAACTTGGTAGTGTCAGTGCTGTACATTCTCTGAACTTGGTAGTGTCAGTGCTGTACATTCTCTGAACTCGGTAGTGTCAGTGCAGTACATTCTCTGGACTCGGTAGTGTCAGTGCAGTACATTCTCTGAACTTGGTAGTGTCAGTGCTGTACATTCTCTGAACTTGGTAGTGTCAGTGCAGTACATTCTGTGAACTCGGTAGTGTCAGTGCTGTAAATTCACTGAACTCAGTAGTGTCAGTGCTGTACATTCTCTGATCTCGCGAGTGTCTGTGCTGTACGTTCTCTGAACTAGGTATTGTCAGTGCTGTACATTCTCTGAATTCAGTATTGTCAGTGCTGTACGTTCTCTGAACTCGCTCGTGTCAGTGCTGTACATTCTCTGAACTCGGTATTCTCAGTGCTGTACATTCTCTGAACTTGGTATTATCTGTGCAGTACGTTCTCTGAACTCGGTAGTGTCAGTGCTGTACATTCTCTGAACTTGGTATTGTCAGTGCTGTACGTTCTCTGAACTCAGTATTTTCAGTGCAGTACATTCTCTGCACTTGGTAGTTTCAGTGCAGTACATTCTCTGAACTCAGTATTGTCAGTGCTGTACATTCTCTGAACTTGGTAGTCTCAGTGCAGTACATTCTCTGAACTTGGAAGTGTCAGTGCTGTACGTTCTCTGCACTCGGTAGTGTCAGTGCTGTAAATTCTCTGTACTCAGTATTGTCAGTGCTGTACATTCTCTCAACTTGGTAGTGTCAGTGCTGAACATTCTCTGAACTCGGTAGTGTCAGTGCTGTACATTCTCTGAACTTGGTTGTCAGTGCTGTACATTCTCTGAACTTGGTATTGTCAGTGCTGAACATTCTCTGAACTCGCGAGAGGCTGTGCTGTACGTTCTCTGCACTTGGTATTGTCAGTGCTGTACATTCTCTGAACTTGGTATTGTCAGTGCTGTACGTTCTCTGAACTTGGTATTATCTGTGCTGTACATTCTCAGAACTTGGCAGTGTCAGTGCTGTAAATTCTCTGAACTCAGTATTTTCAGTGCTGTACATTCTCTGAACTCAGTATTGTCAGTGCTGTACATTGTCTGCACTTGGTAGTGTCAGTGCAGAACATTCTCTGGACTCGGTAGTGACAGTGCTGTACATTCTCTGAACTTGGTATTGTCAGTGCTGTACATTTTCTGAACTCGGGAGTGTCAGTGCTGTACATTCCCTGAACTCGGTAGTGACAGTGCTGTACATTCTCTGCACTTGGTAGTGTCAGTGCTGTACATTCTCTGAACTCAGTATTGTCAGTGCTGTACATTCTCTGAACTTGGTATTCTCAGTGCTGTACATTCTCTGAACTTGGTAGTGTCAGTGCTGTACATTCTCTGAACTTGGTAGTGTCAGTGCTGTACATTCTCTGAACTTGGTATTGTCAGTGCTGTACGTTCTCTGAACTCGGTAGTGTCAGTGCTGTACGTTCTCTGAACTCGGTAGTGTCAGTGCAGTACATTCTCTGAACTTGGTAGTGTCAGTGCTGTACATTCTCTGAACTTGGTAGTGTCAGTGTAGTACATTCTCTGAACTTGGTAGTGTCAGTGCTGTACATTCTCTGGACTCGGGAGTGTCAGTGCTGTACATTGTCTGAACTCGGTAGTGATAGTGCTGTACATTCTCTGAACTTGGTAGTGTCAGTGCTGTACATTCTCTGAACTCGGTAGTGTCAGTGCTGTAGATTCTCTGAACTCGGTAGTGTCAGTGCAGAACATTCTCTGGACTCGGTAGTGACAGTGCTGTACATTCTCTGAATTTGGTAGTGTCAGTGCTGTACGTCCTCTGAACTCGGTAGTGTCAGTGCTGTACATTTTCTGAACTCGGGAGTGTCAGTGCTGTACAATCTCTGAACTCGGTAGTGACAGTGCTGTACATTCTCTGAACTTGGTATTGTCAGTGCTGTACATTCTCTGAACTCAGTATTGTCAGTGTTGTACATTCTCTGAACTTGGTATTCTCAGTGCTGTACATTCTCTGAACTCAGTATTGTCAGTGTTGTACATTCTCTGAACTTGGTATTCTCAGTGCTGTACATTCTCTGATCTTGGTAGTGTCAGTGCTCTGCATTCTCTGAACTTGGTAGTGTCAGTGCTGTACATTCTCTGAACTTGGTTTTGTCAGTGCTGTACGTTCTCTGAACTCGGTAGTGTCAGTGCTGTACGTTCTCTGAACTCGGTAGTGACAGTGCAGTACATTGTCTGAACTTGATAGTGTCAATGCAGTACATTCTCTGAACTTGATAGTGTCAGTGCAGTACATTCTCTGAACTTGGTAGTGTCAGTGCATTACATTCTCTGAACTTGGTAGTGTCAGTGCTGTACATTCTCTGAACTTGGTAGTGTCAGTGTAGTACAATCTCTGAACTTGGTAGTGTCAGTGCTGTACATTCTCTGGACTCGGGAGTGTCTGTGCTGTACATTTTCTGAACTCGGGATTGTCAGTGCTGTACATTCTATGAACTCCGTAGTGTGAGTGCTGAACATTCTCTGAACTCAGGAGTGTCAGTGCAGTACATTCTCTGGACTCGGTAGTGTGAGTGGTGTAAATTCTCTGAACTTGGTATTGTCAAAGCTGTACAGTCTGTGAAATCAGTATTGTCAGTGCTGTACATTCTCTGAACTCGGTATTGTCAGTGCTGTACAGTCTCTCAACTCAGTATTGTCAGTGCTGTACATTCTCTGCACTCGGTAGTGTCAGTGCTGTACATTCTCTCAACTTGGTAGTGTCAGTGCTGTACATTCTCTGAACTCAGTATTGTCAGTGCTGTACATTCTCTGAACACAGTATTGTCAGTGCTGTACATTCTCTGATCTCGATATTGTCAGTGATGTACATTCTCTGAACTCGGGAGTGTCTGTGCTGTACATTCTCTGAACTCAGTATTGTCAGTGCTGTACATTCTCTGAACTTGGTAGTGTCAGTGCTGTACGTTCTCTGCTCTTGGTAGTGTCAGTGCTGTACATTCTCTGAACTCGGTATTGTCAGTGCTGTACATTCTCTGAACTCAGTATTGTCAGTGCTGTACATTCTCTGAACTCAGTATTGTCAGTGCTGTACATTCTCTGCACTTGGTAGTGTCAGTGCTGTACATTCTCTGAACTCAGTATTGTCAGTGCTGTACATTCTCTGAACTCAGTATTGTCAGTGCTGTACATTCTCTGCACTTGGTAGTGTCAGTGATGTACATTCTCTGAACTCAGTATTGTCAGTGCTTTACATTCTCTGAACTCAGTAGTGTCAGTGCTGTACATTCTCTGCACTTGGTAGTGTCAGTGATGTACATTCTCTGAACTCGGCATTGTCAGTGCTGTACATTCTCTGAACTCAATATTTTCAGTGCAGAACATTCTCTGGACTCCGTAGTGACAGTGCTGTACATTCTCTGAACTGGGTAGTGTCAGTGCTGTACATTTTCTGAACTCGGGAGTGTCAGTGCTGTACATTCTCTGAACTTGGTATTGTCAGTGCTGTACGTTCTCTGAACTCGGTAGTGACAGTGCTGTACATTCTCTGAACTTGGTATTGTCAGTGCTGTACATTCTCTGAACTCGGTAGTGACAGTGCTGTACATTCTCTGAACTTGGTATTGTCAGTGCTGTATATTCTCTGAACTTGGTAGTGTCAGTGCTGTACATTCCCTGAACTCGGTATTGTCAGTGCTGTACATTCTCTGAACTCAGTATTGTCAGTGCTGTACATTCTCTGAACTCGGTATTGTCAGTGTTGTCCATTCTCTGAACTCCGTATTGTCAGTGCTGTACATTCTCTGAACTCGGTATTGTCAGTGCTGTACATTCTCTGAACTCGGTATTGTCAGTGCTGTCCATTCTCTGAACTCAGTATTGTCAGTGCTGTACATTCTCTGAACTTGGTAGTGTCAGTGCTGTACATTCTCTGAACTCAGTATTGTCAGTGCTGTACATTCTCTGAACTCGGTAGTGTCAGTGCTGTACTTTCTCTGAACTCGGTCGTGTCAATGCTGTACTTTCTCTGAGCTCAGTATTGTCAATGCTGTACTTTCTCTGAGCTCAGTATTGTCAGTGCTGTACATTCTCTGAACTTGGTAGTGTCAGTGCTGTACATTCTCTGAACTTGGTTTTGTCAGTGCTGTACGTTCTCTGAACTCGGTAGTGTCAGTGCTGTACGTTCTCTGTACTCGGTAGTGACAGTGCAGTACATTGTCTGAACTTGATAGTGTCAGTGCAGTACATTCTCTGAACTTGATAGTGTCAGTGCAGTACATTCTCTGAACTTGGTAGTGTCAGTGCAGTACATTCTCTGAACTTGGTAGTGTCAGTGCATTACATTCTCTGAACTTGGTAGTGTCAGTGCTCTACATTCTCTGAACTTGGTAGTGTCAGTGTAGTACAATCTCTGAACTTGGTAGTGTCAGTGCTGTACATTCTCTGGACTCGGGAGTGTCTGTGCTGTACATTTTCTGAACTCGGGATTGTCAGTGCTGTACATTCTATGAACTCAGTAGTGTGAGTGCTGAACATTCTCTGAACTCAGGAGTGTCAGTGCAGTACATTCTCTGGACTCGGTAGTGTGAGTGGTGTAAATTCTCTGAACTTGGTATTGTCAAAGCTGTACAGTCTGTGAAATCAGTATTGTCAGTGCTGTACATTCTCTGAACTCGGTATTGTCAGTGCTGTACAGTCTCTGAACTCAGTATTGTCAGTGCTGTACATTCTCTGCACTCGGTAGTGTCAGTGCTGTAAATTCTCTGAACTCTGTATTGCCAGTGCTGTACATTCTCTCAACTTGGTTGTGTCAGTGCTGTACATTCTCTGAACTCAGTATTGTCAGTGCTGTACATTCTCTGAACACAGTATTGTCAGTGCTGTACATTCTCTGATCTCGATATTGTCAGTGATGTACATTCTCTGAACTCGGGAGTGTCAGTGCTGTACATTCTCTGAACTCAGTATTGTCAGTGCTGTACATTCTCTGAACTTGGTAGTGTCAGTGCTGTACGTTCTCTGATCTTGGTAGTGTCAGTGCTGTACATTCTCTGGACTCGGTACTGACATTGCTGTACATTCTCTGCACTTGGTATTGTCAGTGCTGTACGTTCTCTGAACTCAGTATTGTCAGTGCTGTACATTCTCTGAACTTGGTAGCGTCAGTGTAGTACATTCTCTGAACTTGGTAGTGTCAGTGCTGTACATTCTCTGGACTCGGTACTGACAGTGCTGTACATTCTCTGCACTTGGTATTGTCAGTGCTGTACATTCTCTGCACTTGGTAGTGTCAGTGCTGTACATTCTCTGAACTCAGTATTGTCAGTGCTGTACATTCTCTGAACTTGGTATTCTCAGTGCTGTATATTCTCTGAACTTGCTAGTGTCACTGCTGTACATTGTCTGAACTTGGTAGTGTCAGTGTAGTACATTCTCTGAACTTGGTAGTGTCAGTGCTATACATTCTCTGGACTCGCGAGTGTCATTGCTGTACATTCTCTGAACTCGGGTGTGTCAGTGCTGTACATTGTCTGAACTCGGTAGTGACAGTGCTTTACATTCTCTGAATTCAGTATTGTCAGTGCTGTACATTCTCTGAACTCGGTAGTGTCAGTGCTGTACATTCTCTGAACTCGGGAGTGTCAGTGCTGTACATTCTCTGGACTCGGTAGTGTCAGTGCTGTAAATTCTCTGAACTCGGTATTGTCAGTGCTGTACATTCTCTGAACTTGGTAGTGTCAGTGCTGTACAGTCTCTGCACTCGGTAGTGTCAGTGCTGTAAATTCTCTGAACTCAGTATTGTCAGTGCTGTACATTCTCTGCACTTGGTAGTGTCAGTGCAGTACATTCTCTGAACTCAGTATTGTCGGTGCTGTACATTCTCTGATCTCGATATTGTCAGTGATGTACATTCTCTGAACTCGGGAGTGTCAGTGCTGTACATTCTCTGAACTCAGTATTGTCAGTGCTGTACGTTCTCTGATCTTGGTAGTGTCAGTGCTGTACATTCTCTGAACTCGGTATTGTCAGTGCTGTACATTCTCTGAACTCAGTATTGTCAGTGCTGTACATTCTCTGAACTCCGTATTGTCAGTGCTGTACTTTCTCTGAACTCGGTATTGTCAGTGCTGTACGTTCTCTGATCTTGGCAGTGTCAGTGCTGTACATTCTCTGAACTCGGTATTGTCAGTGCTGTACGTTCTCTGATCTTGGCAGTGTCAGTGCTGTACATTCTCTGAACTCAGTATTGTCAGTGCTGTACATTCTCTGCACTTGGTAGTGTCAGTGCAGAACATTCTCTGGACTCGGTCGTGACAGTGCTGTACATTCTCTGAACTTGGTATTGTCAGTGCTGTACATTCTCTGAACTCAGTATTGTCAGTGCTGTACATTCTCTGAACTCAGTATTGTCAGTGCTGTACATTCTCTGCACTTGGTAGTGTCAGTGCTGTACATTCTCTGAACTCAGTATTGTCAGTGCTGTACATTCTCTGAACTCAGTATTGTCAGTGCTGTACATTCTCTGCACTTGGTAGTGTCAGTGATGTACATTCTCTGAACTCAGTATTGTCAGTGCTGTACATTCTCTGAACTCAGTATTGTCAGTTCTGTAGATTCTCTGAACTTGGTTGTGTCATTGCTGTACATTCTCTGAACTTGGTTGTGTCAGTGCTGTATATTCTCTGAACTTGGTTGTGTCAGTGCTGTATATTCTCTGAACTTGGTAGTGTCAGTGCTGTATATTCTCTGAACTTGGTAGTGTCAGTGCTGTACATTCCCTGAACTCGGTATTGTCAGTGCTGTACATTCTCTGAACTCAGTATTGTCAGTGCTGTACATTCTCTGAACTCGGTATTGTCAGTGTTGTCCATTCTCTGAACTCCGTATTGTCAGTGCTGTACATTCTCTGAACTCGGTATTGTCAGTGCTGTACATTCTCTGAACTCGGTATTGTCAGTGCTGTCCATTCTCTGAACTCAGTATTGTCAGTGCTGTACATTCTCTGAACTTGGTAGTGTCAGTGCTGTACATTCTCTGAACTCAGTATTGTCAGTGCTGTACATTCTCTGAACTCGGTAGTGTCAGTGCTGTACTTTCTCTGAACTCGGTCGTGTCAATGCTGTACTTTCTCTGAGCTCAGTATTGTCAATGCTGTACTTTCTCTGAGCTCAGTATTGTCAGTGCTGTACATTCTCTGAACTTGGTAGTGTCAGTGCTGTACATTCTCTGAACTTGGTTTTGTCAGTGCTGTACGTTCTCTGAACTCGGTAGTGTCAGTGCTGTACGTTCTCTGCACTCGGTAGTGACAGTGCAGTACATTGTCTGAACTTGATAGTGTCAGTGCAGTACATTCTCTGAACTTGATAGTGTCAGTGCAGTACATTCTCCGAACTTGGTAGTGTCAGTGCATTACATTCTCTGAACTTGGTAGTGTCAGTGCTGTACATTCTCTGAACTTGGTAGTGTCAGTGTAGTACAATCTCTGAACTTGGTAGTGTCAGTGCTGTACATTCTCTGGACTCGGGAGTGTCTGTGCTGTACATTTTCTGAACTCGGGATTGTCAGTGCTGTACATTCTATGAACTCAGTAGTGTGAGTGCTGAACATTCTCTGAACTCAGGAGTGTCAGTGCAGTACATTCTCTGGACTCGGTAGTGTGAGTGGTGTAAATTCTCTGAACTTGGTATTGTCAAAGCTGTACAGTCTGTGAAATCAGTATTGTCAGTGCTGTACATTCTCTGAACTCGGTATTGTCAGTGCTGTACAGTCTCTGAACTCAGTATTGTCAGTGCTGTACATTCTCTGCACTCGGTAGTGTCAGTGCTGTAAATTCTCTGAACTCTGTATTGCCAGTGCTGTACATTCTCTCAACTTGGTTGTGTCAGTGCTGTACATTCTCTGAACTCAGTATTGTCAGTGCTGTACATTCTCTGAACACAGTATTGTCAGTGCTGTACATTCTCTGATCTCGATATTGTCAGTGATGTACATTCTCTGAACTCGGGAGTGTCAGTGCTGTACATTCTCTGAACTCAGTATTGTCAGTGCTGTACATTCTCTGAACTTGGTAGTGTCAGTGCTGTACGTTCTCTGATCTTGGTAGTGTCAGTGCTGTACATTCTCTGGACTCGGTAGTGTCAGTGCTGTACATTCTCTGGACTCGGTACTGACAGTGCTGTACATTCTCTGCACTTGGTATTGTCAGTGCTGTACATTCTCTGCACTTGGTAGTGTCAGTGCTGTACATTCTCTGAACTCAGTATTGTCAGTGCTGTACATTCTCTGAACTTGGTATTCTCAGTGCTGTATATTCTCTGAACTTGGTAGTGTCAGTGCTGTACATTGTCAGAACTTGGTAGTGTCAGTGTAGTACATTCTCTGAACTTGGTAGTGTCAGTGCTGTACATTCTCTGGACTCGCGAGTGTCATTGCTGTACATTCTCTGAACTCGGGTGTGTCAGTGCTGTACATTGTCTGAACTCGGTAGTGACAGTGCTTTACATTCTCTGAATTCAGTATTGTCAGCGCTGTACATTCTCTGAACTCGGTAGTGTCAGTGCTGTACATTCTCTGAACTCGGGAGTGTCAGTGCTGTACATTCTCTGGACTCGGTAGTGTCAGTGCTGTAAATTCTCTGAACTCGGTATTGTCAGTGCTGTACATTCTCTGAACTTGGTAGTGTCAGTGCTGTACAGTCTCTGCACTCGGTAGTGTCAGTGCTGTAAATTCTCTGAACTCAGTATTGTCAGTGCTGTACATTCTCTGCACTTGGTAGTGTCAGTGCAGTACATTCTCTGAACTCAGTATTGTCGGTGCTGTACATTCTCTGATCTCGATATTGTCAGTGATGTACATTCTCTGAACTCGGGAGTGTCAGTGCTTTACATTCTCTGAACTCCGTATTGTCAGTGCTCTACATTCTCTGAACTTGGTAGTGTCAGTGCTGTACATTCTCTGAACTCCGTATTGTCAGTGCTGTACGTTCTCTGATCTTGGTAGTGTCAGTGCTGTACATTCTCTGAACTCGGTATTGTCAGTGCTGTACATTCTCTGAACTCAGTATTGTCAGTGCTGTACATTCTCTGAACTCCGTATTGTCAGTGCTGTACATTCTCTGAACTCGGTATTGTCAGTGCTGTACGTTCTCTGATCTTGGCAGTGTCAGTGCTGTACATTCTCTGAACTCGGTATTGTCAGTGCTGTACGTTCTCTGATCTTGGCAGTGTCAGTGCTGTACATTCTCTGAACTCAGTATTGTCAGTGCTGTACATTCTCTGCACTTGGTAGTGTCAGTGCAGAACATTCTCTGGACTCGGTCGTGACAGTGCTGTACATTCTCTGAACTTGGTATTGTCAGTGCTGTACATTCTCTGAACTCAGTATTGTCAGTGCTGTACATTCTCTGAACTCAGTATTGTCAGTGCTGTACATTCTCTGCACTTGGTAGTGTCAGTGCTGTACATTCTCTGAACTCAGTATTGTCAGTGCTGTACATTCTCTGAACTCAGTATTGTCAGTGCTGTACATTCTCTGCACTTGGTAGTGTCAGTGATGTACATTCTCTGAACTCAGTATTGTCAGTGCTGTACATTCTCTGAACTCAGTATTGTCAGTTCTGTACATTCTCTGAACTTGGTTGTGTCATTGCTGTACATTCTCTGAACTTGGTTGTGTCAGTGCTGTATATTCTCTGAACTTGGTTGTGTCAGTGCTGTATATTCTCTGAACTTGGTAGTGTCAGTGCTGTATATTCTCTGAACTTGGTAGTGTCAGTGCTGTACATTCCCTGAACTCGGTATTGTCAGTGCTGTACATTCTCTGAACTCAGTATTGTCAGTGCTGTACATTCTCTGAACTCGGTATTGTCAGTGTTGTCCATTCTCTGAACTCCGTATTGTCAGTGCTGTACATTCTCTGAACTCGGTATTGTCAGTGCTGTACATTCTCTGAACTCGGTATTGTCAGTGCTGTCCATTCTCTGAACTCAGTATTGTCAGTGCTGTACATTCTCTGAACTTGGTAGTGTCAGTGCTGTACATTCTCTGAACTCAGTATTGTCAGTGCTGTACATTCTCTGAACTCGGTAGTGTCAGTGCTGTACTTTCTCTGAACTCGGTCGTGTCAATGCTGTACTTTCTCTGAGCTCAGTATTGTCAATGCTGTACTTTCTCTGAGCTCAGTATTGTCAGTGCTGTACATTCTCTGAACTTGGTTTTGTCAGTGCTGTACGTTCTCTGAACTCGGTAGTGTCAGTGCTGTACGTTCTCTGTACTCGGTAGTGACAGTGCAGTACATTGTCTGAACTTGATAGTGTCAGTGCAGTACATTCTCTGAACTTGATAGTGTCAGTGCAGTACATTCTCTGAACTTGGTAGTGTCAGTGCATTACATTCTCTGAACTTGGTAGTGTCAGTGCTGTACATTCTCTGAACTTGGTAGTGTCAGTGTAGTACAATCTCTGAACTTGGTAGTGTCAGTGCTGTACATTCTCTGGACTCGGGAGTGTCTGTGCTGTACATTTTCTGAACTCGGGATTGTCAGTGCTGTACATTCTATGAACTCAGTAGTGTGAGTGCTGAACATTCTCTGAACTTGGTATTGTCAAAGCTGTACAGTCTGTGAAATCAGTATTGTCAGTGCTGTACATTCTCTGAACTCGGTATTGTCAGTGCTGTACAGTCTCTGAACTCAGTATTGTCAGTGCTGTACATTCTCTGCACTCGGTAGTGTCAGTGCTGTAAATTCTCTGAACTCTGTATTGCCAGTGCTGTACATTCTCTCAACTTGGTTGTGTCAGTGCTGTACATTCTCTGAACTCAGTATTGTCAGTGCTGTACATTCTCTGAACACAGTATTGTCAGTGCTGTACATTCTCTGATCTCGATATTGTCAGTGATGTACATTCTCTGAACTCGGGAGTGTCAGTGCTGTACATTCTCTGAACTCAGTATTGTCAGTGCTGTACATTCTCTGAACTTGGTAGTGTCAGTGCTGTACGTTCTCTGATCTTGGTAGTGTCAGTGCTGTACATTCTCTGAACTCGGTACTGTCAGTGCTGTACATTCTCTGAACTCAGTATTGTCAGTGCTGTACATTCTCTGAACTCAGTATTGTCAGTGCTGTACATTCTCTGCACTTGGTAGTGTCAGTGCTGTACATTCTCTGAACTCAGTATTGTCAGTGCTGTACATTCTCTGAACTCAGTATTGTCAGTGCTGTACATTCTCTGCACTTGGTAGTGTCAGTGATGTACATTCTCTGAACTCAGTATTGTCAGTGCTTTACATTCTCTGAACTCAGTATTGTCAGTGCTGTACATTCTCTGCACTTGGTAGTGTCAGTGATGTACATTCTCTGAACTCAGCATTGTCATTGCTGTACATTCTCTGAACTCAGTATTTTCAGTGCAGAACATTCTCTGGACTCCGTAGTGACAGTGCTGTACATTCTCTGAACTGGGTAGTGTCAGTGCTGTACATTTTCTGAACTCGGGAGTGTCAGTGCTGTACATTTTCTGAACTCGGGAGTGTCAGTGCTGTACATTCTCTGAACTCGGGAGTGTCAGTGCTGTACGTTCTCTGAACTCGGTAGTGACAGTGCTGTACATTCTCTGAACTTGGTATTGTCAGTGCTGTACATTCTCTGAACTTGGTAGTGTCAGTGCTGTACATTCTCTGGACTCGGTACTGACATTGCTGTACATTCTCTGCACTTGGTATTGTCAGTGCTGTACGTTCTCTGAACTCAGTATTGTCAGTGCTGTACATTCTCTGAACTTGGTAGCGTCAGTGTAGTACATTCTCTGAACTTGGTAGTGTCAGTGCTGTACATTCTCTGGACTCGGTACTGACAGTGCTGTACATTCTCTGCACTTGGTATTGTCAGTGCTGTACATTCTCTGCACTTGGTAGTGTCAGTGCTGTACATTCTCTGAACTCAGTATTGTCAGTGCTGTACATTCTCTGAACTTGGTATTCTCAGTGCTGTATATTCTCTGAACTTGGTAGTGTCAGTGCTGTACATTGTCTGAACTTGGTAGTGTCAGTGTAGTACATTCTCTGAACTTGGTAGTGTCAGTGCTGTACATTCTCTGGACTCGGGTGTGTCAGTGCTGTACATTGTCTGAACTCGGTAGTGACAGTGCTTTACATTCTCTGAATTCAGTATTATCAGTGCTGTACATTCTCTGAACTCTGTAGTGTCAGTGCTGTACATTCTCTGAACTCGGGAGTGTCAGTGCTGTACATTCTATGAACTCAGTAGTGTCAGTGCTGTACATTCTCTGGACTCGGTAGTGTCAGTGCTGTAAATTCTCTGAACTCGGTATTGTCAGTGCTGTACATTCTCTGAACTTGGTAGTGTCAGTGCTGTACAGTCTCTGCACTCGGTAGTGTCAGTCCTGTCAATTCTCTGAACTCAGTATTGTCAGTGCTGTACATTCTCTGCACTTGGTAGTGTCAGTGCAGTACATTCTCTGAACTCAGTATTGTCGGTGCTGTACATTCTCTGATCTCGATATTGTCAGTGCTGTACATTCTCTGAACTCGGGAGTGTCAGTGCTGTACGTTCTCTGAACTCGGTAGTGACAGTGCTGTACATTCTCTGAACTTGGTATTGTCAGTGCTGTACATTCTCTGAACTTGGTAGTGTCAGTGCTGTACATTCTCTGGACTCGGTACTGACATTGCTGTACATTCTCTGCACTTGGTATTGTCAGTGCTGTACGTTCTCTGAACTCAGTATTGTCAGTGCTGTACATTCTCTGAACTTGGTAGCGTCAGTGTAGTACATTCTCTGGACTCGGTACTGACAGTGCTGTACATTCTCTGCACTTGGTATTGTCAGTGCTGTACATTCTCTGAACTTGGTAGTGTCAGTGCTGTACATTCTCTGGACTCGGGTGTGTCAGTGCTGTACATTGTCTGAACTCGGTAGTGACAGTGCTTTACATTCTCTGAATTCAGTATTATCAGTGCTGTACATTCTCTGAACTCTGTAGTGTCAGTGCTGTACATTCTCTGAACTCGGGAGTGTCAGTGCTGTACATTCTATGAACTCAGTAGTGTCAGTGCTGTACATTCTCTGGACTCGGTAGTGTCAGTGCTGTACAGTCTCTGCACTCGGTAGTGTCAGTCCTGTCAATTCTCTGAACTCAGTATTGTCAGTGCTGTACATTCTCTGCACTTGGTAGTGTCAGTGCAGTACATTCTCTGAACTCAGTATTGTCGGTGCTGTACATTCTCTGATCTCGATATTGTCAGTGCTGTACATTCTCTGAACTCGGGAGTGTCAGTGCTGTACGTTCTCTGAACTCGGTAGTGACAGTGCTGTACATTCTCTGAACTTGGTATTGTCAGTGCTGTACATTCTCTGAACTTGGTAGTGTCAGTGCTGTACATTCTCTGGACTCGGTACTGACATTGCTGTACATTCTCTGCACTTGGTATTGTCAGTGCTGTACGTTCTCTGAACTCAGTATTGTCAGTGCTGTACATTCTCTGAACTTGGTATTCTCAGTGCTGTATATTCTCTGAACTTGGTAGTGTCAGTGCTGTACATTGTCTGAACTTGGTAGTGTCAGTGTAGTACATTCTCTGAACTTGGTAGTGTCAGTGCTGTACATTCTCTGGACTCGGGTGTGTCAGTGCTGTACATTGTCTGAACTCGGTAGTGACAGTGCTTTACATTCTCTGAATTCAGTATTATCAGTGCTGTACATTCTCTGAACTCTGTAGTGTCAGTGCTGTACATTCTCTGAACTCGGGAGTGTCAGTGCTGTACATTCTATGAACTCAGTAGTGTCAGTGCTGTACATTCTCTGGACTCGGTAGTGTCAGTGCTGTAAATTCTCTGAACTCGGTATTGTCAGTGCTGTACATTCTCTGAACTTGGTAGTGTCAGTGCTGTACAGTCTCTGCACTCGGTAGTGTCAGTCCTGTCAATTCTCTGAACTCAGTATTGTCAGTGCTGTACATTCTCTGCACTTGGTAGTGTCAGTGCAGTACATTCTCTGAACTCAGTATTGTCGGTGCTGTACATTCTCTGATCTCGATATTGTCAGTGCTGTACATTCTCTGAACTCGGGAGTGTCAGTGCTGTACGTTCTCTGAACTCGGTAGTGACAGTGCTGTACATTCTCTGAACTTGGTATTGTCAGTGCTGTACATTCTCTGAACTTGGTAGTGTCAGTGCTGTACATTCTCTGGACTCGGTACTGACATTGCTGTACATTCTCTGCACTTGGTATTGTCAGTGCTGTACGTTCTCTGAACTCAGTATTGTCAGTGCTGTACATTCTCTGAACTTGGTAGTGTCAGTGCTGTACATTCTCTGGACTCGGTACTGACAGTGCTGTACATTCTCTGCACTTGGTATTGTCAGTGCTGTACATTCTCTGCACTTGGTAGTGTCAGTGCTGTACATTCTCTGAACTCAGTATTGTCAGTGCTGTACATTCTCTGAACTTGGTATTCTCAGTGCTGTATATTCTCTGAACTTGGTAGTGTCAGTGCTGTACATTGTCTGAACTTGGTAGTGTCAGTGTAGTACATTCTCTGAACTTGGTAGTGTCAGTGCTGTACATTCTCTGGACTCGGGTGTGTCAGTGCTGTACATTGTCTGAACTCGGTAGTGACAGTGCTTTACATTCTCTGAATTCAGTATTATCAGTGCTGTACATTCTCTGAACTCTGTAGTGTCAGTGCTGTACATTCTCTGAACTCGGGAGTGTCAGTGCTGTACATTCTATGAACTCAGTAGTGTCAGTGCTGTACATTCTCTGGACTCGGTAGTGTCAGTGCTGTAAATTCTCTGAACTCGGTATTGTCAGTGCTGTACATTCTCTGAACTTGGTAGTGTCAGTGCTGTACAGTCTCTGCACTCGGTAGTGTCAGTCCTGTCAATTCTCTGAACTCAGTATTGTCAGTGCTGTACATTCTCTGCACTTGGTAGTGTCAGTGCAGTACATTCTCTGAACTCAGTATTGTCGGTGCTGTACATTCTCTGATCTCGATATTGTCAGTGATGTACATTCTCTGAACTCGGGAGTGTCAGTGCTTTACATTCTCTGAACTCCGTATTGTCAGTGCTGTACATTCTCTGAACTTGGTAGTGTCAGTGCTGTACATTCTCCGAACTCTGGAGTGTCTGTGCTGTACATTCTCTGAACTCCGTATTGTCAGTGCTGTACATTCTCTGGACTCGGTACTGACATTGCTGTACATTCTCTGCACTTGGTATTGTCAGTGCTGTACGTTCTCTGAACTCAGTATTGTCAGTGCTGTACATTCTCTGAACTTGGTAGCGTCAGTGTAGTACATTCTCTGAACTTGGTAGTGTCAGTGCTGTACATTCTCTGGACTCGGTACTGACAGTGCTGTACATTCTCTGCACTTGGTATTGTCAGTGCTGTACATTCTCTGCACTTGGTAGTGTCAGTGCTGTACATTCTCTGAACTCAGTATTGTCAGTGCTGTACATTCTCTGAACTTGGTATTCTCAGTGCTGTATATTCTCTGAACTTGGTAGTGTCAGTGCTGTACATTGTCTGAACTTGGTAGTGTCAGTGTAGTACATTCTCTGAACTTGGTAGTGTCAGTGCTGTACATTCTCTGGACTCGCGAGTGTCATTGCTGTACATTCTCTGAACTCGGGTGTGTCAGTGCTGTACATTGTCTGAACTCGGTAGTGACAGTGCTTTACATTCTCTGAATTCAGTATTATCAGTGCTGTACATTCTCTGAACTCTGTAGTGTCAGTGCTGTACATTCTCTGAACTCGGGAGTGTCAGTGCTGTACATTCTATGAACTCAGTAGTGTCAGTGCTGTACATTCTCTGGACTCGGTAGTGTCAGTGCTGTAAATTCTCTGAACTCGGTATTGTCAGTGCTGTACATTCTCTGAACTTGGTAGTGTCAGTGCTGTACAGTCTCTGCACTCGGTAGTGTCAGTCCTGTCAATTCTCTGAACTCAGTATTGTCAGTGCTGTACATTCTCTGCACTTGGTAGTGTCAGTGCAGTACATTCTCTGAACTCAGTATTGTCGGTGCTGTACATTCTCTGATCTCGATATTGTCAGTGATGTACATTCTCTGAACTCGGGAGTGTCAGTGCTTTACATTCTCTGAACTCCGTATTGTCAGTGCTGTACATTCTCTGAACTTGGTAGTGTCAGTGCTGTACATTCTCCGAACTCTGGAGTGTCTGTGCTGTACATTCTCTGAACTCCGTATTGTCAGTGCTGTACGTTCTCTGAACTCGGTACTGTCAGTGCTGTACGTTCTCTGAACTTGGTAGTGTCAGTGCTGTACATTCTCTGAACTCGGTGTTGTCAGTGCTGTACATTCTCTGAACTTGGTAGTGTCAATGCTGTACATTCTCTGAACTTGGTAGTGTCAATGCTGTACATTCTCTGAACTTGGTAGTGTCAGTGCTGTGCATTCTCTGAACTCAGTATTGTCAGTGCTGTACATTCTCTGAACTCGGTACTGTCAGTGCTGTACGTTCTCTGAACTTGGTAGTGTCAATGCTGTTCATTCTCTGAACTCAGTGTTGTCAGTGCTGTACATTCTCTGATCTTGGTAGTGTCAGTGCTGTACATTCTCTGAACTTGGTTGTGTCATTGCTGCACATTCTCTGAACTTGGTAGTGTCAGTGCTGTACATTCTCTGAACTTGGTAGTGTCAGTGCTGTACATTCTCTGAACTTGGTTGTGTCATTGCTGTACATTCTCTGAACTTGGTTGTGTCAGTGCTGTACATTCTCTGAACTTGGTAGTGTCAGTGCTGTACATTCCCTGAACTCGGTATTGTCAGTGCTGTACATTCTCTGAACTCAGTATTGTCAGTGCTGTACATTCTCTGAACTCGGTATTGTCAGTGCTGTACATTCTCTGAACTCAGTATTGTCAGTGCTGTACATTCTCTGAACTCGGTAGTGTCAGTGCTGTACTTTCTCTGAACTCGGTCGTGTCAGTGCTGTACTTTGTCTGAGCTTAGTATTGTCAATGCTGTACTTGCTCTGAGCTCAGTATTGTCAGTGCTGTACATTCTCTGAACTCAGTAGTGTCAGTGCTGTACATTCTCTGAACTCAGTAGTGTCAGTGCTGTACATTCTCTGAACTCAGTAGTGTCAGTGCTGTACATTCTCTGAACTTAGTAGTGTCAGTGCTGTACATTCCCTGAACTCAGTATTGTCAGTGCTGTACATTCTCTGAACTCGATATTGTCAGTGCTGTACATTCTCTGAACTCGGGAGTGTCAGTGCTGTACGTTCTCTGAACTCGGTAGTGACAGTGCTGTACATTCTCTGAACTTGGTATTGTCAGTGCTGTACATTCTCTGAACTTGGTAGTGTCAGTGCTGTACATTCTCTGGACTCGGTACTGACATTGCTGTACATTCTCTGCACTTGGTATTGTCAGTGCTGTACGTTCTCTGAACTCAGTATTGTCAGTGCTGTACATTCTCTGAACTTGGTAGTGTCAGTGCTGTACATTCTCTGGACTCGGTACTGACAGTGCTGTACATTCTCTGCACTTGGTATTGTCAGTGCTGTACATTCTCTGCACTTGGTAGTGTCAGTGCTGTACATTCTCTGAACTCAGTATTGTCAGTGCTGTACATTCTCTGAACTTGGTATTCTCAGTGCTGTATATTCTCTGAACTTGGTAGTGTCAGTGCTGTACATTGTCTGAACTTGGTAGTGTCAGTGTAGTACATTCTCTGAACTTGGTAGTGTCAGTGCTGTACATTCTCTGGACTCGGGTGTGTCAGTGCTGTACATTGTCTGAACTCGGTAGTGACAGTGCTTTACATTCTCTGAATTCAGTATTATCAGTGCTGTACATTCTCTGAACTCTGTAGTGTCAGTGCTGTACATTCTCTGAACTCGGGAGTGTCAGTGCTGTACATTCTATGAACTCAGTAGTGTCAGTGCTGTACATTCTCTGGACTCGGTAGTGTCAGTGCTGTAAATTCTCTGAACTCGGTATTGTCAGTGCTGTACATTCTCTGAACTTGGTAGTGTCAGTGCTGTACAGTCTCTGCACTCGGTAGTGTCAGTCCTGTCAATTCTCTGAACTCAGTATTGTCAGTGCTGTACATTCTCTGCACTTGGTAGTGTCAGTGCAGTACATTCTCTGAACTCAGTATTGTCGGTGCTGTACATTCTCTGATCTCGATATTGTCAGTGATGTACATTCTCTGAACTCGGGAGTGTCAGTGCTTTACATTCTCTGAACTCCGTATTGTCAGTGCTGTACATTCTCTGAACTTGGTAGTGTCAGTGCTGTACATTCTCCGAACTCTGGAGTGTCTGTGCTGTACATTCTCTGAACTCCGTATTGTCAGTGCTGTACATTCTCTGGACTCGGTACTGACATTGCTGTACATTCTCTGCACTTGGTATTGTCAGTGCTGTACGTTCTCTGAACTCAGTATTGTCAGTGCTGTACATTCTCTGAACTTGGTAGCGTCAGTGTAGTACATTCTCTGAACTTGGTAGTGTCAGTGCTGTACATTCTCTGGACTCGGTACTGACAGTGCTGTACATTCTCTGCACTTGGTATTGTCAGTGCTGTACATTCTCTGCACTTGGTAGTGTCAGTGCTGTACATTCTCTGAACTCAGTATTGTCAGTGCTGTACATTCTCTGAACTTGGTATTCTCAGTGCTGTATATTCTCTGAACTTGGTAGTGTCAGTGCTGTACATTGTCTGAACTTGGTAGTGTCAGTGTAGTACATTCTCTGAACTTGGTAGTGTCAGTGCTGTACATTCTCTGGACTCGCGAGTGTCATTGCTGTACATTCTCTGAACTCGGGTGTGTCAGTGCTGTACATTGTCTGAACTCGGTAGTGACAGTGCTTTACATTCTCTGAATTCAGTATTATCAGTGCTGTACATTCTCTGAACTCTGTAGTGTCAGTGCTGTACATTCTCTGAACTCGGGAGTGTCAGTGCTGTACATTCTATGAACTCAGTAGTGTCAGTGCTGTACATTCTCTGGACTCGGTAGTGTCAGTGCTGTAAATTCTCTGAACTCGGTATTGTCAGTGCTGTACATTCTCTGAACTTGGTAGTGTCAGTGCTGTACAGTCTCTGCACTCGGTAGTGTCAGTCCTGTCAATTCTCTGAACTCAGTATTGTCAGTGCTGTACATTCTCTGCACTTGGTAGTGTCAGTGCAGTACATTCTCTGAACTCAGTATTGTCGGTGCTGTACATTCTCTGATCTCGATATTGTCAGTGATGTACATTCTCTGAACTCGGGAGTGTCAGTGCTTTACATTCTCTGAACTCCGTATTGTCAGTGCTGTACATTCTCTGAACTTGGTAGTGTCAGTGCTGTACATTCTCCGAACTCTGGAGTGTCTGTGCTGTACATTCTCTGAACTCCGTATTGTCAGTGCTGTACGTTCTCTGAACTCGGTACTGTCAGTGCTGTACGTTCTCTGAACTTGGTAGTGTCAGTGCTGTACATTCTCTGAACTCGGTGTTGTCAGTGCTGTACATTCTCTGAACTTGGTAGTGTCAATGCTGTACATTCTCTGAACTTGGTAGTGTCAATGCTGTACATTCTCTGAACTTGGTAGTGTCAGTGCTGTACATTCTCTGAACTCAGTATTGTCAGTGCTGTACATTCTCTGAACTCGGTACTGTCAGTGCTGTACGTTCTCTGAACTTGGTAGTGTCAATGCTGTTCATTCTCTGAACTCAGTGTTGTCAGTGCTGTACATTCTCTGATCTTGGTAGTGTCAGTGCTGTACATTCTCTGAACTTGGTTGTGTCATTGCTGCACATTCTCTGAACTCGGTAGTGTCAGTGCTGTACATTCTCTGAACTTGGTTGTGTCATTGCTGTACATTCTCTGAACTTGGTAGTGTCAGTGCTGTACATTCTCTGAACTTGGTAGTGTCAGTGCTGTACATTCTCTGAACTTGGTTGTGTCATTGCTGTACATTCTCTGAACTTGGTTGTGTCAGTGCTGTACATTCTCTGAACTTGGTAGTGTCAGTGCTGTACATTCCCTGAACTCGGTATTGTCAGTGCTGTACATTCTCTGAACTCAGTATTGTCAGTGCTGTACATTCTCTGAACTCGGTATTGTCAGTGCTGTACATTCTCTGAACTCAGTATTGTCAGTGCTGTACATTCTCTGAACTCGGTAGTGTCAGTGCTGTACTTTCTCTGAACTCGGTCGTGTCAGTGCTGTACTTTGTCTGAGCTTAGTATTGTCAATGCTGTACTTGCTCTGAGCTCAGTATTGTCAGTGCTGTACATTCTCTGAACTCAGTAGTGTCAGTGCTGTACATTCTCTGAACTCAGTAGTGTCAGTGCTGTACATTCTCTGAACTCAGTAGTGTCAGTGCTGTACATTCTCTGAACTTAGTAGTGTCAGTGCTGTACATTCCCTGAACTCAGTATTGTCAGTGCTGTACATTCTCTGAACTCAGTATTGTCAGTGCTGTACATTCTCTGAACTCAGTAGTGTCAGTGCTGTACATTCTCTGAACTTGGTAGTGTCAGTGCTGTACATTCTCTGAACTCGGTAGTGTCAGTGCTGTACATTCTCTGAACTCGGTAGTGTCAGTGCTGTACATTCTCTGAACTCGGTACTGTCAGTGCTGTACGTTCTCTGATCTTGGTAGTGTCAGTGCTGTACATTCTCTGAACTCGGTATTGTCAGTGCTGTACATTCTCTGAACTCAGTATTGTCAATGCTGTACATTCTCTGATCTCGATATTGTCAGTGCTGTACATTCTCTGAACTCAGTATTGTCAGTGCTGTACATTCTCTGCACTTGGTAGTGTCAGTGCTGTACATTCTCTGAACTCGGTACTGTCAGTGCTGTACATTCTCTGATCTCGATATTGTCAGTGCTTTCCTTTCTCTGCACTTGGTCGTGTCATTGCTGTACATTCTCTGAACTCGGGAGTGTCAGTGCTGTACATTCTCTGAACTCAGTATTGTCTGTGCTGTACATTCTCTGCACTTGGTCGTGTCAGTGCTGTACATTCTCTGAACTCGCTGGTGTCTGTGCTGTACATTCTCTGAACTCGGTATTGTCAGTGCTGTACATTCTCTGAACTCGGTATTGTCAGTGCTGTCCATTCTCTGAACTCAGTATTGTCAGTGCTGTACATTCTCTGAACTTCGTTGTGTCATTGCTGTACATTCTCTGAACTTGGTTGTGTCAGTGCTGTACATTCTCTGAACTTGGTAGTGTCAGTGCTGTACATTCCCTGAACTCGGTATTGTCAGTGCTGTACATTCTCTGAACTCAGTATTGTCAGTGCTGTACATTCTCTGAACTCGGTAGTGTCAGTGCTGTACTTTCTCTGAACTCGGTCGTGTCAATGCTGTACTTTGTCTGAGCTCAGTATTGTCAATGCTGTACTTTCTCTGAGCTCAGTATTGTCAGTGCTGTACATTCTCTGAACTCAGTAGTGTCAGTGCTGTACATTCTCTGAACTCAGTAGTGTCAGTGCTGTACATTCTCTGAACTTAGTAGTGTCAGTGCTGTACATTCCCTGAACTCAGTATTGTCAGTGCTGTACATTCTCTGAACTCAGTATTGTCAGTGCTGTACATTCTCTGAACTTGGTAGTGTCAGTGCTGTACATTCTCTGAACTCGGTACTGTCAGTGCTGTACATTCTCTGAACTCGGTACTGTCAGTGCTGTACGTTCTCTGATCTTGGTAGTGTCAGTGCTGTACATTCTCTGAACTCGGTATTGTCAGTGCTGTACATTCTCTGAACTCAGTATTGTCAATGCTGTACATTCTCTGATCTCGATATTGTCAGTGCTGTACATTCTCTGAACTCGGTATTGTCAGTGCTGTACATTCTCTGCACTTGGTCGTGTCATTGCTGTACATTCTCTGAACTCGGTACTGTCAGTGCTGTACATTCTCTGATCTCGATATTGTCTGTGCTGTACATTCTCTGCACTTGGTCGTGTCAGTGCTGTACATTCTCTGAACTCGCTGGTGTCTGTGCTGTACATTCTCTGAACTCGGGAGTGTCAGTGCTGTACATTCTCTGCACTCGGTAGTGTCAGTGCTGTAAATTCTCTGAACTCTGTATTGCCAGTGCTGTACATTCTCTCAACTTGGTTGTGTCAGTGCTGTACATTCTCTGAACTCAGTATTGTCAGTGCTGTACATTCTCTGAACACAGTATTGTCAGTGCTGTACATTCTCTGATCTCGATATTGTCAGTGATGTACATTCTCTGAACTCGGGAGTGTCAGTGCTGTACATTCTCTGAACTCAGTATTGTCAGTGCTGTACATTCTCTGAACTTGGTAGTGTCAGTGCTGTACGTTCTCTGATCTTGGTAGTGTCAGTGCTGTACATTCTCTGAACTCGGTACTGTCAGTGCTGTACATTCTCTGAACTCAGTATTGTCAGTGCTGTACATTCTCTGAACTCAGTATTGTCAGTGCTGTACATTCTCTGCACTTGGTAGTGTCAGTGCTGTACATTCTCTGAACTCAGTATTGTCAGTGCTGTACATTCTCTGAACTCAGTATTGTCAGTGCTGTACATTCTCTGCACTTGGTAGTGTCAGTGATGTACATTCTGTGAACTCAGTATTGTCAGTGCTTTACATTCTCTGAACTCAGTATTGTCAGTGCTGTACATTCTCTGCACTTGGTAGTGTCAGTGATGTACATTCTCTGAACTCAGCATTGTCATTGCTGTACATTCTCTGAACTCAGTATTTTCAGTGCAGAACATTCTCTGGACTCCGTAGTGACAGTGCTGTACATTCTCTGAACTGGGTAGTGTCAGTGCTGTACATTTTCTGAACTCGGGAGTGTCAGTGCTGTACATTTTCTGAACTCGGGAGTGTCAGTGCTGTACATTCTCTGAACTCGGGAGTGTCAGTGCTGTACGTTCTCTGAACTCGGTAGTGACAGTGCTGTACATTCTCTGAACTTGGTATTGTCAGTGCTGTACATTCTCTGAACTTGGTAGTGTCAGTGCTGTACATTCTCTGGACTCGGTACTGACATTGCTGTACATTCTCTGCACTTGGTATTGTCAGTGCTGTACGTTCTCTGAACTCAGTATTGTCAGTGCTGTACATTCTCTGAACTTGGTAGCGTCAGTGTAGTACATTCTCTGAACTTGGTAGTGTCAGTGCTGTACATTCTCTGGACTCGGTACTGACAGTGCTGTACATTCTCTGCACTTGGTATTGTCAGTGCTGTACATTCTCTGCACTTGGTAGTGTCAGTGCTGTACATTCTCTGAACTCAGTATTGTCAGTGCTGTACATTCTCTGAACTTGGTATTCTCAGTGCTGTATATTCTCTGAACTTGGTAGTGTCAGTGCTGTACATTGTCTGAACTTGGTAGTGTCAGTGTAGTACATTCTCTGAACTTGGTAGTGTCAGTGCTGTACATTCTCTGGACTCGCGAGTGTCATTGCTGTACATTCTCTGAACTCGGGTGTGTCAGTGCTGTACATTGTCTGAACTCGGTAGTGACAGTGCTTTACATTCTCTGAATTCAGTATTATCAGTGCTGTACATTCTCTGAACTCTGTAGTGTCAGTGCTGTACATTCTCTGAACTCGGGAGTGTCAGTGCTGTACATTCTATGAACTCAGTAGTGTCAGTGCTGTACATTCTCTGGACTCGGTAGTGTCAGTGCTGTAAATTCTCTGAACTCGGTATTGTCAGTGCTGTACATTCTCTGAACTTGGTAGTGTCAGTGCTGTACAGTCTCTGCACTCGGTAGTGTCAGTCCTGTCAATTCTCTGAACTCAGTATTGTCAGTGCTGTACATTCTCTGCACTTGGTAGTGTCAGTGCAGTACATTCTCTGAACTCAGTATTGTCGGTGCTGTACATTCTCTGATCTCGATATTGTCAGTGATGTACATTCTCTGAACTCGGGAGTGTCAGTGCTTTACATTCTCTGAACTCCGTATTGTCAGTGCTGTACATTCTCTGAACTTGGTAGTGTCAGTGCTGTACATTCTCCGAACTCTGGAGTGTATGTGCTGTACATTGTCTGAACTCCGTATTGTCAGTGCTGTACGTTCTCTGAACTCGGTACTGTCAGTGCTGTACGTTCTCTGAACTTGGTAGTGTCAGTGCTGTACATTCTCTGAACTCGGTGTTGTCAGTGCTGTACATTCTCTGAACTTGGTAGTGTCAATGCTGTACATTCTCTGAACTTGGTAGTGTCAATGCTGTACATTCTCTGAACTTGGTAGTGTCAGTGCTGTACATTCTCTGAACTCAGTATTGTCAGTGCTGTACATTCTCTGAACTCGGTACTGTCAGTGCTGTACGTTCTCTGAACTTGGTAGTGTCAATGCTGTTCATTCTCTGAACTCAGTGTTGTCAGTGCTGTACATTCTCTGATCTTGGTAGTGTCAGTGCTGTACATTCTCTGAACTTGGTTGTGTCATTGCTGCACATTCTCTGAACTCGGTAGTGTCAGTGCTGTACATTCTCTGAACTTGGTTGTGTCATTGCTGTACATTCTCTGAACTTGGTAGTGTCAGTGCTGTACATTCTCTGAACTTGGTAGTGTCAGTGCTGTACATTCTCTGAACTTGGTTGTGTCATTGCTGTACATTCTCTGAACTTGGTTGTGTCAGTGCTGTACATTCTCTGAACTTGGTAGTGTCAGTGCTGTACATTCCCTGAACTCGGTATTGTCAGTGCTGTACATTCTCTGAACTCAGTATTGTCAGTGCTGTACATTCTCTGAACTCGGTATTGTCAGTGCTGTACATTCTCTGAACTCAGTATTGTCAGTGCTGTGCATTCTCTGAACTCGGTAGTGTCAGTGCTGTACTTTCTCTGAACTCGGTCGTGTCAGTGCTGTACTTTCTCTGAGCTCAGTATTGTCAGTGATGTACATTCTCTGAACTCAGTAGTGTCAGTGCTGTACATTCTCTGAACTCAGTAGTGTCAGTGCTGTACATTCTCTGAACTCAGTCGTGTCAGTGCTGTACATTCTCTGAACTTAGTAGTGTCAGTGCTGTACATTCCCTGAACTCAGTATTGTCAGTGCTGTACATTCTCTGAACTCAGTATTGTCAGTGCTGTACATTCTCTGAACTCAGTAGTGTCAGTGCTGTACATTCTCTGAACTTGGTAGTGTCAGTGCTGTACATTCTCTGAACTCGGTAGTGTCAGTGCTGTACATTCTCTGAACTCGGTAGTGTCAGTGCTGTAGATTCTCTGAACTCGGTACTGTCAGTGCTGTACGTTCTCTGATCTTGGTAGTGTCAGTGCTGTACATTCTCTGAACTCGGTATTGTCAGTGCTGTACATTCTCTGAACTCAGTATTGTCAATGCTGTACATTCTCTGATCTCGATATTGTCAGTGCTGTACATTCTCTGAACTCGGTATTGTCAGTGCTGTACATTCTCTGCACTTGGTAGTGTCAGTGCTGTACATTCTCTGAACTCGGTACTGTCAGTGCTGTACATTCTCTGATCTCGATATTGTCAGTGCTTTCCTTTCTCTGCACTTGGTCGTGTCATTGCTGTACATTCTCTGAACTCGGGAGTGTCAGTGCTGTACATTCTCTGAACTCAGTATTGTCTGTGCTGTACATTCTCTGCACTTGGTCGTGTCAGTGCTGTACATTCTCTGAACTCGCTGGTGTCTGTGCTGTACATTCTCTGAACTCGGTATTGTCAGTGCTGTACATTCTCTGAACTCGGTATTGTCAGTGCTGTCCATTCTCTGAACTCAGTATTGTCAGTGCTGTACATTCTCTGAACTTCGTTGTGTCATTGCTGTACATTCTCTGAACTTGGTTGTGTCAGTGCTGTACATTCTCTGAACTTGGTAGTGTCAGTGCTGTACATTCCCTGAACTCGGTATTGTCAGTGCTGTACATTCTCTGAACTCAGTATTGTCAGTGCTGTACATTCTCTGAACTCGGTAGTGTCAGTGCTGTACTTTCTCTGAACTCGGTCGTGTCAATGCTGTACTTTGTCTGAGCTCAGTATTGTCAATGCTGTACTTTCTCTGAGCTCAGTATTGTCAGTGCTGTACATTCTCTGAACTCAGTAGTGTCAGTGCTGTACATTCTCTGAACTCAGTAGTGTCAGTGCTGTACATTCTCTGAACTTAGTAGTGTCAGTGCTGTACATTCCCTGAACTCAGTATTGTCAGTGCTGTACATTCTCTGAACTCAGTATTGTCAGTGCTGTACATTCTCTGAACTTGGTAGTGTCAGTGCTGTACATTCTCTGAACTCGGTACTGTCAGTGCTGTACATTCTCTGAACTCGGTACTGTCAGTGCTGTACGTTCTCTGATCTTGGTAGTGTCAGTGCTGTACATTCTCTGAACTCGGTATTGTCAGTGCTGTACATTCTCTGAACTCAGTATTGTCAATGCTGTACATTCTCTGATCTCGATATTGTCAGTGCTGTACATTCTCTGAACTCGGTATTGTCAGTGCTGTACATTCTCTGCACTTGGTCGTGTCATTGCTGTACATTCTCTGAACTCGGTACTGTCAGTGCTGTACATTCTCTGATCTCGATATTGTCTGTGCTGTACATTCTCTGCACTTGGTCGTGTCAGTGCTGTACATTCTCTGAACTCGCTGGTGTCTGTGCTGTACATTCTCTGAACTCGGGAGTGTCAGTGCTGTACATTCTCTGAACTCAGTATTGTCAGTGCTGTACATTCTCTGCACTTGGTAGTGTCAGTGCTGTACATTCTCTGAACTCAGTATTGTCAGTGCTGTACATTCTCTGAACTTGGTAGTGTCAGTGCTGTACATTCTCTGAACTCAGTATTGTCAGTGCTGTACATTCTCTGAACTTGGTAGTGTCAGTGCTGTGCATTCTCTGAACTCGGTATTGTCAGTGCTGTGCATTCTCTGAACTCGGTATTGTCAGTGCTGTACATTCTCTGAACTCGGTATTGTCAGTGCTGTACATTCTCTGAACTCGGTATTGTCAGTGCTGTACATTCTCTGAACTCGCTACTGTCAGTGCTGTACATTCTCTGAACTTGGTACTGTCAGTGCTGTACATTCTCTGAATTCGGTACTGTCAGTGCTGTACATTCTCTGAACTCGGTACTGTCAGTGCTGTCCATTCTCTGAACTCAGTATTGTCAGTGCTGTCCATTCTCTGAACTCAGTATTGTCAGTGCTGTCCATTCTCTGAACTCAGTACTTTCAGTGCTGTACATTCTCTGAACTCAGTATTGTCAGTGCTGTACATTCTCTGAACTCGGTATTGTCAGTGCTGTACTTTCTCTGAACTCAGTACTGTCAGTGCTGTACATTCTCTGAACTCAGTATTGTCAGTGCTGTACATTCTCTGAACTCAGTATTGTCAGTGCTGTCCATTCTCTGAACTCAGTACTTTCAGTGCTGTACATTCTCTGAACTCAGTATTGTCAGTGCTGTACATTCTCTGAACTTGGTATTGTCAGTGCTGTACTTTCTCTGAACTCAGTACTGTCAGTGCTGTACATTCTCTGAACTCAGTCGTGTCAGTGCTGTACATTCTCTGAACTCGGTATTGTCAGTGCTGTACTTTCTCTGAACTCAGTACTGTCAGTGCTGTACATTCTCTGAACTTGGTAGTGTCAGTGCTGTACTTTCTCTGTACTCAGCACTGTCAGTGCTGTACATTCTCAACTCGGTAGTGTCACTGCTGTACATTCTCTGAACTCGGTATTGTCAGTGCTGTACTTTCTCTGTACTCGGTCATGTCAGTGCTGTTAATTCTCTGAGCTCGGTAGTGTCAGTGCTGTACATTCTCTGAACTCGGTATTGGCAGTGCTGCACATTCTCTGAACTCGGTATTGTCAGTGCTGAACATTCTCTGAACTCAGTATTGTCAGTGCTGTACATTCTCTGAACTCGAAATTGTCAGTGCTGTCCATTCTCTGAACTCGGTATTGTCAGTGCTGTACATTCTCTGAACTCAGTATTGTCAGTGCTGTACATTCTCTGAACTCGGTACTGTCAGTGCTGTACATTCTCTGAACTCGGTATTGTCAGTGCTGTACATTCTCTGAACTCGGTGGTCTGATTAGCAAGTTTGCAGACGACACTAAGATTGGTGGAGTAGCAGATAGTGAAGGGGACTGTCAGAGAATACAGCAGAATATAAATAGATTGGAGAGTTGGGCTGAGAAATGGCAGATGGAGTTCAATCAGGGCAAATGCGAGGTGATGCATTTTGGAAGATCCAATTCAAGAGTGAACTGTACAGTAAATAGAAAAGTCCTGGGGAAAATTGATCTCCAGCGAGATTTGGGTGTTCAGGTCCATTGTTCCCTGAAGGTGGCCACGCAGGTCAATAGAGTGGTCAAGGAGGCATACGGCATGCTTTCCTTCATCGGACGGGATATTGAGTATTAGGGCTGGCAGGTCATGTTACAGTTGTATAAGACTTTGGTTCGGCCACATTTGGAATACTGCGTGCAGTTCTGGTCTCCACATTACCAAAAGGATGTAGATGCTTTGGAGAGTGTGCAGAGGAGGTTCACCAGGATGTTGCCTGGTATGGAGGGCGCTAGCTATGAAGAGAGGTTGAGTAGATTAGGATTATTTTCATTAGAAAGACGGAGGTTGAGGGGGGACCTGATTGAGGTGTACAAAATCATGAGCGGTATAGACAGGGTGGATTGCAACAAGCTTTTTCCCAGAGTGGGGGATTCAAATACTTGGGGTCACGAGTTCAAAGTGAGAGGGGAAAAGTTTAGGAGGGATATGCGTGGAAAGTTCTTTACGCAGAGGGTGGTGGGTGCCTGGAACACGTTGCCAGCAGAGGTGGTAGATGCGGGCACGATAACGTCTTTTAAGATGTATCTAGACAGATACATGAATGGGCAGGAAGCAAAGAGATACAGACCCTTAGAAAATAGGCGACATGTTTAGATAGAGGATCTGTATCGGCGCAGGCTTGGAGGGCCGAAGGGCCTGTTCCTGTGCTGTAATTTTCTTTGTTCTTTGTTCTACATTCTTTGAACTGGATCGTGTCAGTGCTTTACATTCTCTGAACTCGGTAGTGTCTACCCTGACATCAGAACATACGGCACTGACACAACAAAGTACAAAGAAGACAGTGAAGAGACTGATGGAATGATGGAGCAGTGGGGAGGCTGATGGAGCAGTGGGGAGGCTGATGGAGCAGTGGGGAGGCTGATGGAGCAGTGGGGAGGCTGATGGAGCAGTGGGGAGGCTGATGGAGCAGTGGAGAGGCTGATGGAGCAGTGGGGAGGCTGATGGAGCAGTGGGGAGGCTGATGGAGCAGTGGGGAGGCTGATGGAGCAGTGGGGAGGCTGATGGAGCAGTGGGGAGGCTGATGGAGCAGTGGAGAGGCTGATGGAGCAGTGGGGAGGCTGATGGAGCAGTGGGGAGGCTGATGGAGCAGTGGGGAGGCTGATGGAGCAGTGGGGAGGCTGATGGAGCAGTGGAGAGGCTGATGGAGCAGTGGAGAGGCTGATGGAGCAGTGGGGAGGCTGATGGAGCAGTGGGGAGGCTGATGGAGCAGTGGGGAGGCTGATGGAGCAGTGGGGAGGCTGATGGAGTGAGGGATCAGTGGAGGAGGGTGATGGAGAGGAAGCAGTGGGGAGGGAGGTGGAGTGAAGGAGCAGTGGGGAGGCTGATGGAGTAGTGGGGAGGCTGATGGAGTGAGGGATCAGTGGAGGAGGGTGATGAAATCAGAAAGCAGTGGGGAGAAGGAATTGGTGTCATGGAGCAGCATCGAAGGATGGAGTCAGGGTCAATTATCCAGATTCTGAATATGAAACACAGGTTTGATTTATACCAAAGCTTCATCATAGCATCAACATGGTTAAGGGAGGAGACTGTTGGAAGGCATGATCAGGTGATTGCAGTCTGCAGAGGGTGATCTACATCCAGTTCCTTGGTGACCGCGTAGAAGTGTTCTCCAACGGTTTGTTGAAGTTTGCAGACCAGCCTCAAATCAGAATCCCATGAACCCAAATGTTGGTGCTTTGATATTATAGTCACGTGTTTGAGAGACTGCATAGTTCCAGTTCATTGCCTTTCATGAATGATGTATTTCTGATTTTCAGATAGTCCTGGCCATGGAGTAGGGGCACTGATCTACCAGAATGATTACTTTGTAAGTACTGTTTGTACATTGACACAGATTCATTTCATTTTTGCTCATTTGGCAGGTCAAACTTTTCCCTTTAGTTTATACTTTAATTCCATGGGGGACTCTAATATTGTTAAAACATTGAAATGGATTTGGCTGCACTGATAAATCAACCATGATCATTCTGCAGGTGGGAATTGGCTACAATGGTTTTCCAAGAGGGAATCTCTACAGTCGATATCTTCGGGATTGCCAGGAGAATGGTGCTAATCAGTCACAGAATAGGACCTCAAGATCACAGGGATGCAGCACAGGCTTTATCATCTGTGCTGAGGCCAATGCTCTTTACTTCAGGTCAGTGGTGGGTCAATTCAACAGCAACAACAATTCTGTAACTCTTCTCCTACAGAGATGGACTGCAGAGGAAGTTACAGGGCAGCAACAACAACTTGCATTTAAATAGCACCTTTCATATTCTAAAATGTCCCAAGGCACTTCACAGGAAAATTTTAAGCACATTAGGACAGGTGACTAAAAACTTTGGCTCCTTAGGTTTTCAGAGCATTTTAAGGAGGAGAGTGAGGTAGAGAGCTGCAGACGTTTAGAGAGGTAATTCCAGAGCTTAGGGCCCAGGCACCTGAAGGTTTAGATGCCAATAGTGGGGCAAAGGTAATCGGGGATGTTTAAGGCCAGAAATGAAGGAGCGCAGAGTACTGGGAGGGTTGTGGGGATGGAGAAGGTTACTGAGATAGGGAGGGGTGAAGCCATGGAGGGATTTGAATGTAAAACCTGAGGCGTCCTGGATAAAGAGCCAATGTACATCAGTCAGCACAGAGATGAGAGGTGAATGGCACTTGGTGAGAGTCAAGATAGGGGTAGCAGAATTTTGGATAAGCTGAAGGTTCAGAGGATTGCAGATAAGAGGCCAGTCAGGAATGCATTACAATAATAACAACAACAACTTATATTTATATAGCACCTTTCTTCTTTGGCCTCCTTGTCTCGGGAGACGATGGGTAAGCGCCTGGAGGTGGTCAGTGGTTTGCGGAGCAGCGCCTGGAGTGGCGAGAAAGGCCAATTCCAGAGTGACAGACTCTTCCACAGGTGCTGCAGATAAAATTGGTTGACAGGGCTGTTACACAGTTGGCTCTCCCCTTGCGCTTCTGTCTTTTTTCCTGCCAAATGCTAAGTCTCTTCGACTCGCCACACTTTAGCCCCGTCTTTATGGCTGCCCGCCAGCTCTGGCTATCACTGGCAACTGACTCCCACGACTTGTGGTCAATGTCACAGGACTTCATGTCGCGTTTGCAGATGTCTTTAAAGCGGAGACATGGCCGGCCGGTGGGTCTGATACCAGTGGCGAGCTCGCTGTACAATGTGTCTTTGGGGATCCTGCCATCTTCCATGCGGCTCACATGGCCAAGCCATCTCAAGCGCTGCTGGCTCAGTAGGGTGTATATGCTGGGGATGTTGGCCGCCTCGAGGACTTCTGTGTTGGAGATACGGTCCTGCCACCTGATGCCAAAGATTCTCCGGTGGCAGCGAAGATAGAATGAGTTGAGATGTTGCTCTTGGCTGACGTACAATGTCCAGGCCTCGCTGCCATAGAGCAAGGTACTGAGGACACAGGCTTGATACACTTGGACTTTTGTGTTCCATGTCAGTGTGCCATTTTCCCACATTCTCTTGGCCAGTCTGGACATAGCAGTGGAAGCCTTTCCCATGCGCTTGTTGAATTCTGCATTGAGAGACAGGTTACTGGTGATAGTTGAGCCTAGGTAGGTGAACTCTTGAACCACTTCCAGAGCGTGGTCGCTGATATTGATGGATGGAGCATTTCTGACGTCCTGTCCCATGATGTTCGTTTTCTTGAGGCTGATGGTTAGGCCAAATTCGTTACAGGCAGCCGCAAACCTGTCGATGAGATTCTGCAGACACTCTTCAGTATGAGATGTTAAAGCAGCATCGTCAGCAAAGAGGAGTTCCCAGATGAGGACTTTCCGTACTTTGGTCTTCGCTCTTAGACGGGCAAGGGCACCTTTAATGTATCAAAATGTCCCAAGGGGCATTATAAAACAAAAATATGACACCAAACCACATAAGAAGTATTAGAGCAGATGATCAAAAATATGCTAAAGAGGTAGGTTTTAAGGTAATGAGAAGCTTTTTATGTTGTCTGATGCAACATAAATGAGATGCATGAGGTTCATTTGATTGAAGAACTCAAGCAGGATTATTAACAGCTAACAACTATGTACAGTGCAGAGCTAACTATTTACAGGTCTTGCCTCTTGGTGTTACAGTTACAGACTGAGACTGGCATGTAGTCTCATCTTAAGGGGACATCACTTCTTTCCAAAGATAGGGCTCGTATGCTAAAAGCAAAAACATATAAAATTAGATAGAACCATAGAATAATTACAACACAGAAGGAGGTCATTCAGCCCATCATGTCTGTGCCAACCAAAAAACTAGACTCCCAATCTAATCCCACCTTCCAGCTCCTGGTCCATAGCCTTGCAGATTACAGCACTTCAGGTGTAGGTCCAGGTACCTTTTAAATGAGTTGAGTGTTTCTGCTTCCACCACCGTTCCTGGCAGTGAATTCCAGGCACCCACCACCTCTGGGTGAAAAAGGTTTTCCTCATGTCTCCTCTACCAATCACCTTAAATCTGTGCTCCCTGATAATTGACCTCTCTGCTAGGGGAAACCGGTCCTTCCTGTCTACTCTATCTAGGCCCCTCATAATTTTGTACACCTCAATTAAGTCACCCCTCAGCCTCCTCTGTTGTAAGGAAAACAACCCGAGCTGATCCAATCTTTCCTCATAGCTGCAAATTTCAAGCCCTGTCAACATTCTTGTAAATCTCCTCTGTAACTCTCTCCAGAGTAATTATGTCCTTCCTGTAACGTGGTGACCAGAACTGAATGCAATACTCCAGCTGTGGCCTAACCAGCATTTTATACAATTCCTGCATTACATCCCTGCTTTTGTATTCCATACCTCAGCCAATAAAGGAAAGCATTCCATATCTATCTGTCCTGTCCTTCTCCCCCTCTCAATATCCTCCCATTTATTGTGTATTCCCTCGCTTTGTTTGCCCTCCCCAAATGCATTACCTCACACTTCTCTGGATTGAATTCCATTTGCCGCTTTTCCATCCACTCAGTCAACCCATTGATATCATTCTGGAGTCTATGGCTATCCGCTTCACTATCAACTACATGGCCAATTTTTGTGTCATCAGCAAATTTCCCAATCATGCCTCCCACATTTAAGTCCAAATCATTAATATATACCACAAACAGCAAGGGACCCAACACTGAGCCCTGTGGAATACCACTGGAAACCACTTTCCATTGGCAAAAACATTTGTCGACTACTACCTTCTTTTTCCTGTCACTGAGCCAATTTTTGGATCCAACATAGAAAATAGGAGCAGGAGTAGGCCATTTGACCCTTCGAGCCATTCATTATGTTCAAGGCTGATCATCCAACTCAGAACCTGTTCCCGCTTTCTCCCCGTATCCTTTGATCCCTTTCACCCAAGAGCTATATCTAACTCCTTCTTGAAAACATACAATGTTTTGGCCTCAACTGCTTTCTGTGGTAGTGAATTCCACAGGCTCACCACTCTCTGGGTGAAGTATTTTCTCTTCATCTCAGTCCTGAAAGGTTTACCCCGTATCCTTAGACTATGACCCCTGGTTCTGGACTCACCCACCATCGGGAACATCCTTTCTGCATCTACCCTGCCAAGTTCTTTTCGAATTTTATAGCTTTCTATGAGATCCCCCCTCACTCTTCTGAACTCCAGCGAATATAATCCTAACCGACTCAATCTCTCCTCATACGTCAGACCTGCCATCCCAGGAATCAGTCTGGTAAACCTTCGCTGCACTCCCTCTATAGCAAGAACATCCTTCCTCAGATAAGGATACCAAAACTGCACACAATATTCCAGGTGTGGCCTCACCAAGTCCCTGTATAATTGTAGCAAGACATCCCTGCTCCTGTACTCGAATCCTCTTGCTATGAAGGTCAACATACCATTTGCCTTTTTTACCGCCTGTTGCACCTGCATGCATATCTTCAGCGACTGATGTACAAGAACACCCAGGTCTCGTTGCATATTTCACTCTCTCAGTTTATAGCCGTTCAGATAATAATCTGTCTTCCTGTTTTTGCTACAAAAGTGGATAATCTCACATTTATCCACATTATACTGCATCTGCCATGCATTAGCCTACTCACTCAACTTGTCCAAATCACCCTGAAGCCTCTCTGCATCCTCCTCACAACTCACCCTCCCACTCAGTTTTGTGTCATCTGCAAATTTGGAGATATTACATTTAGTTCCCTCATCTAAATCATTAATGTATATTGTGAATAGCTGGGGTCCCAGCACCGATCCCTGCAGTACCCCACTAGTCACTGCCTGCCATTCAGAAAAACACCTGTTTATTCCTACTCTTTGTTTCCTGTCTGCCAACCAATTTTCTATCCATCGCAATACACTACCCCCAATCCCATGCGCTTTAATTTTACACACTAATCTCTTATATGGGACTTTGTCGAAAGCCTTCTGAAAGTCCAAATAAACCACATCCACTGGCTCCCCCTCATCAACTCTACTAGTTACATCCTCGAAGAATTCTAGTAGATTTGACAAGCATGATTTCCCTTTTGTAAATCCATGCTGACTCTGTCCAACTCTACCACTGTTCTCTAAGTGCTCTGCTATAAATATCTTTTATAATGGACTCTAGAATTTTCTCCACTACGAACGTCAGGCTGACTGGTCTATAATTCCCTGTTTTCTCTCTACCTCCCTTTTTAAATAGTGGGGTTACATTAGCTACCCTCCAATCTGTAGAAACTGTTCCAGAGTCTATAGAATCTTGGAAGATGACCACCAATGCATCCACTATTTCTAGGGCCACTTCCTTCAGTACTCTGGGATGCATACCATCAGGCCCTGGGGATTTATCGGCCTTCAATCCCATCAACTTCCCCAACACCATTTCTCTACTAATACTGATTTTTTTTAGTTCCTCTCTCTCACTAAGTCCTGTGTTCCCCAACATTTCTGGTATGATATTTGTGTCCTCCTTTGTGAAGACAGAATCAGAGTATGTGTTTAGTTGGTCAGCCATTTCTTTGTTTCTCATAATAAATGCCCCTGTTTCTGACTGTAAGGGACCTACATTTGTCTTCACCAATCTTTTTCTCTTCACATACCTATAGAAACTGTTACAGTCAGTTTTTATGTTCCCCGCAAGCTTGCTCTCATACTCTATTTTCCCCTTTTTAATCAATCCCTTGGTCCTCCTTTGCTGAATTCTAAACTGCTCCCAATCCTCAGGTCTGTTGTTTTTTCTGGCAAATTTGTATGCCTCTTCCTTGAATATAATGCTATCTCTAATTTCCCTTGTAAACCATGGTTTGGCTACCTTTCCCATTTTACTTTTGCGCCAGACAGGAATAAACAATTGTTGCAGTTCATCCATGCGCTCTTTGTTTGCCATTGCCTATCCACCGTCATCCCTTTAAGTAACATTTCCCAATCCATCATAGCCAACTCACGCCTCATACCTTCGTAGTTTCCTTTATTAAGATTCAGGATCCTAGTCTCAGAATCGGCTACGTCACTCTCCATCTTGATGAAGAATTCTGTCATATTATGATCGCTCATCCCCAAGGGGTCTCGCACCACTAGATTGTCAATTATTCTTCTCTCATTACACAATACCCAATCTGGAGTGGCCTGTTCTCTAGTTGATTCTGCAATGTATTGATCCAGAAAACAATCCCGTATGCACTCTATAAATTCCTCCTCTGCAGTATTGTGACTAATTTGATTTTCCCAATCTATATGCAGATTAACGTCACACATAATTACAGACGTTCCTTTATCGCATGCATCTCTAATTTCCTGTTTAATACCATTCCCAACATCGCCACTACTGTGTGGGGGTCTATATACAACCCCCACTAATGTTTTTTGCCCCTTAGAGTTTCTCAGCCCTACCCATACAGATTCCACATCATCAGAGCTAATATCTTTCCTCACTATTGTGTTAATTTCCTCTTTAACCAGCAATGCAACTCCACTGCTTTTTGCTTTTTGTCTGTCCTTCCTAAATACTGAATACCCCTGGTTGTTCATTTCCCATCCCTGGTCACCTTACAGCCATGTCTCCGTAATCCCGACTATATCGTACCCGTTCGCATCTATTTGCCCGATTAATTCATCCACTTTATTGCGAATACTCCGCGTGTTAAGGCACAAAGCCTTAAGGCTTGTCTTTTTAACATTATTTGTCCCTGTCCCACTATTTTTCACAGTAGCCCTGTTTGATTCTGGCCTTTGATCTCTCTGCCTATCACTTTTCTTATTCCCCTTACTGTCTTTTGTTCTTGTCTTTGATTTCCTCCCCCCCCCCCCCCCCCCCTCTGACTCCTTGCAAAGGTTCCCATCCCCCTGCCATTTTACTTTAAACCCTCCCCATCCACTCTAGCAAATACTCCCCCGAGGACATCAGTCTCGGTCCTTCCCAGGTGTAACCCGTCCAGTTTGTACTGGTCCCACCTCCCCCAGAACCAGTCCCAATGTCCCTTCCACATTCCTCTGTATCCCATTGGCTTTTAGTTTTCTGGCCAGTCTGCCATGTGGGATAACATCAAAATTATTTACACATGGATAGAGATTATGAAATTTACAAAACTAGAGGCTTAAAAGTCCATATATTTTCTCGGATATTTGGCAACTCTTGCTCGGTGAGTTTGCGTCTCATCTGTTGCTGTTCTTTCTGAAGTTTCTCCCTCTCTTCCAGTCAGCTTGCTGATATACCTTTCTCAAGTTGACCACCTTTGAGGCCTTGTCATTCTTAGAACGATCCAGCACCTCATCTCAAAAAAACCAACAGACAATTCTTCAACTTATTCCTCCTCTACCTCTTCAGGTCGTTGCGTGTCCTTCACCTCTCCTCATCCTCCATGTCGGAAGGCTTGGAGCACAAGGCTGAGGACTTGTTGGAAGAAGAGGACTTGGTCTCTTGGAGATACCCGTCCGTTCTGGCTCGTTGTTGGCGGTTTGCTATAGAGCAGAAGTTAAGGCACGGCCTATTTGTGCTGTTGCTGCATTTCCAGACTGCACCGTTTTAATGCTAGTCAGAGTTTGTGAGTGGGTTTCAGTCCTTGGAGATTTCCTCTTGGCAGTGCTCTCGTGGATAGTCAGGATATTGAGGTCCTTACACACTGGTAGTCCTGCCACTGCTGGTCCGCTCATGTCTACTGGGTAGAATGTTTGTGGTTTCCATGCCGACTTGCAATATCTGCATTGCATTGTTAGTGTGCCAGTTTTATCATTGATCTCCAACGACTCAGGTACATATGTTTGAGGATTCGGATTGGTAGGATATTTGCACTAGCACCAGTGTCAATCTTGACCTTGAGTGTATGACCATCTTTCTTTGGGCATGTGATGTTGAGAGTGGTGAAAGCTTTCAATTGTTTGACTTCATCAATATGATGTGTCAAGTTCACAATGTGGAATGTTTGCTTGTCTTCTGACTGAAAATTACTTCTCTCTGGGTTTTATCTCAGGTCTGTTTTGCTGTGGAGCTCATGAATTGGCTTGCAATTATGCAGGTCTCTGCCACTTTCCTTGCTGCTGTTGCTGTGTTGCTTCACCTGTCTTCTGTTGGCTCATGTCCTACCGTGGCTTCTGGCTGTATCTTCAGAGCCAGAATTCTGCATAGAAGGGCCCAATGCCCTTTTTCACTGCATGCCTTGCACAGGTCTTGAAATGCAGGGCAATTTTGCCATGAGTGGGACAGACCACACTTACCACACAGCTTGCTTTCTCTTTTCGACCTGGTTATAATGCCAATACTGTTGGCTACACCTAGTGCTTGCAGGTGCTGTTGTCCAACTACAATGGCTTCGTATTTCCTACCATTTTCCAGCAGTGCATCAATGCTGTGCCCTTTTTCCCTGGCAAGGTCTTTTTGGAATACTTCAATGGGTGTTAATACAATCACCAGCTCCATTCGTCAGTTTGACAGCTCAAATTCTGAAAAATCACACTCATTGCCCTGGCTATGGCATCTACTGATGAACTGGTCCATTGATTCCTGTGGCAGTTGCCTGGAGGACATCAATTCAAGGCGCTGAAATCGAAAATTTACTCTGAATCTGTGTTGATCTTCCAGCACTTTCCATATCCTTGCAGGATCTTTCTGGTCCTCTTCAGATATGCCTGTGGTGTTGATTCTGTGTAATCCCTCATTTCCAATTGCTATCATTATTTTTACAGCTTGCTTTTCTAGTTCAGTAAGTACTTGTTCTGTGAGGCATAAATGCATTTTTTGAACAATTGGAACTCAGGTAGGCCTTCAATGGCCTTTCAGTTCATGCTGGGAAGTTTGGTTTCCATGTTCACGCTGTTCTTTTGCTTTAAAACATGCTTTAAGACCTTGCTTCTATGACTCTGAACTGCTTTCCATTCAAAAAAAGTTCTCTTCTTTAAACTGGCTGGTTTGATTGACTGGAGCAGCTTCTCTGTTTATCTAGCTTCCAGCACTCTGTTCATACTGTGCAGTAGGCATTTCAAGTACTTTCTTTTTACGAGGATTTGTTTATACAGCCGTTCAAAAGACAATTCTTCATGCTTGAGTGGTTTTGTGAGTTTGTTTTCAACTCAGGCTGGTTGAATGAAAGCTCTTCACACTGGAGTGATTTAATGGTTTATTTTCATAGTTTCAGCGGCTCGAATGGAGGATTCCCATGCTTTTTATTCTCGGGTGCCTCCTGTAATGGCGTGGACATGATCAACCTGGGGGAGCCTTTGAAAACAATTGAACAGACTGAGATATGGAATGGGTTTTCCCTGCTTTTTTCATTTACTGAGCCTTCAAAAAAAAACACTTTTCAAGCACCTCAAAGCTTTATTTTTAACTGGGGTTCCTGTACTGACTCAGCCGCTGACAGTGATTGATTTGCAGCCTGTCATTCAGCTCTGTCTTCTACAGCTGGAGGTGAGTTTTTTTCTTCTTTACACTGTTTGAACCAGTGTCTCTTTTAACTTTCTTTTAGCGAGAGTTTTTAAAGCTGTTTTCCTGTGGTCTTCAGTCTTAGATTCTGCCTGCTCACTACAGCTGCCACCATGTTATAAGAAGCTTTTTATGTTGTCTGATGCAACGTGAATGAGATGCGTGGAGTTTAGTTGACTGAATATCTCAAACAGTTTTATTAAACAGCTCACAAGTATATACAGTGTAGAGCTAACTATTTACAGAACTTGTTACAGAATGAGACTCTGGCTCTGGGTCACATGACTGCATCCTGTTACTCATCTCATTAGCATATTAAGATCTTAAAGGGACTTCACTCTTAAAGGCAATCACACAACATTAAGGAGTGCCTTAAAGGAGGAATATGAGGTAGTGAGGTTTCGGGAGGGAATTCCAGAGCTTAGAGCCCAGGCAGCTGGAGGTACAACCACCCATGGGTAGAGCAATTAAAATCAGAGATGCTCTCAAGAGGCCTTGGAGGGTTGTAGGACTGGGGGACATGACAGAGGGAGGGTGAGGTGAGGCAATTGAGGGATTTGAAAACAAGGACAAGAATTTTAAACTCAAGACGTTGCTTAATCAGGAGCCAATGTAAGTTAGCAACCACAGCGATGATGGGTAAAGAGGACTTGGTGTGAGTTAGGACATGGGCAACAGAGTTTTGGATGCGTCACGTTTACCAGAGGCCAGCCAGGAGTGCATTAGCATACACAAGTCTGGAGGCAACAAAGGCACGAATGAGGGTTTCAACAACAGATGAGCTGAGGCAGGGGCAGTGTCAGGTGACATTAAGGAGTTGGAATAGGCAGTTTTGGTGATGGTGCCAAGTTGTGTTTGGAAACTTTTATCGGGGCCAAATATGACATCAAGTTTGCAAACAGTCTGGCTAAGCCTCAGACAGGAGCTAGGGAGAGGGAGGAATTTGTATTGAGGGATAGCGTTTGTGACGGGGACCAAAGAGGTTGGTGATGGGGCAGTAGTTTGTCTTCCCAATATTTAATTGGAGGAAGTTTCTACTCATCCAGTACTGGATGTTGGACATGCAGTCAGATACCTAAAGCACAGTGGAGGAGCCAAGAAAAGTGGTGGTGAGGTAGAGCTGGGTGTTGTCAGTATACATATGGAAACTGACATGGTGTTTTCGGAAGATGTCACTGAGGGGCAGTATATAGAAGACAAATAGGAGGAGGCCAAGGATAGATCTTTGGGGACACAAGAGGATTAGTGGGGGAGCAAGAAAGGAAGCCATTACAAGTGATACTCTGGCTATGATTAGATGAATAATCATGGAACCAAGACAAGAGAGAGCAGTCCCACTCAGCTGGACAACAGTGGAGAGGCATTAGTGGATGAGAGGATCATGTGGTCAACCATACCAAAGGCTGCAGAAAGGCCGAGAAGGATGAGGAGAGATAGTTTGCCTTTGTCACAGTCACATTGGATGTCATTTGTTACTTTGATAAGAGCTGTTTTGGTGTGGCAGAGGCAGAAAACTGGAGGGATTCCGATTTTGTTGGCTGTACGTCCAGCTCATCCATGACTGGCAGAGACTGGACTGCATTGAGGACTGTCTCAGTGACAACATTCTCCCTGGAGTACAGTTCTAGGTAGTGCTCCACCCAGCGGTCCATTTGCTTGCGTTGGTCAGTGATTATGTCCCCTGATTTAGATTTGAGGGGGGCGATCTTCTTGATGGTTGGCCCAAAAGCTCTCTTAATGCCATCATACATTCCTCTGATGTTTCCGGTGTCAGAGGCCAGCTGAATATGACTGCATAGGTGTTGCCAGTAGTCATTTGTGCAGCGCCTGGCTGTTCTTTGTGCAGTGCTTCTGGCTGCTTTAAGTGCTACGGATGTTATCTCGCTGGGGGCTTTCTTGTAGTTCAACAGTGCAGTGCACTTAGCGGCTATGACAGGTTCCAGCTCTTCAGAGTGAGATTGAAACCAGTCTGCATTCTGCTTCACACGTTTGCCAAAGGTGGTCATTGCTGAGTCATGGATGGCGTCTCTGATGTGGGCCCACTCGGTCTCTGCATCCCCTGTAGGAGTGTTTTGAAGGGCTTTTTCAAGTGAATTTAGAAACTTATGTAACAGCTGTGGATAAGAAATTCTGCTCGTGTTGATGCGTGGGCAGCCCTTCTGCTTGGAGTGATGCAGCTTCTTTGGTTTGAGTCTAACCTTGCTGCACACCAGGGAGTGGTCGGTGTCGCAGTCCGCACTGTGGAAGCTGCGTGTGATTTGAACACTTTAAAGAGGCTCGCCTTGTGATGATGAGGTCCAGCTGGTGCCAACAACGTGACCTTGGGTGCCTCCAAGAAACCTGGTGACAGGGTTTAGTGTGAAAGAATGAGTTGGTGATGCAGAGGTTATGATCGGTACACAACTCGAGCAGTCTCTGTCCATTCTCATTCATCCCAGTAATGCAACTCCCCCACCCCTTTTACATCCCCCTCTATCCCGCCTGAAGCTTCTAAATCCCGGAACATTTAGCTGCCAATCCTGTTCTTCCCTCAACCAAGTCTCTGTAATAGCAACAACATCATAGTTCCAAGTACTAATCCAAGCTCTAAGTTCATCTGCCTTACTTGTTATACTTCTCACATTGAAACAAATGCACTTCAGACCACCAGTCCCACTGTGCTCAGCAACATCTCCCTGCCTGCTCTTCCTCTTAGTCTGACTGGCCTTATTTACTAGTTCCCCCTCAGTTATTTCACTTGCTGTCCTACTGCTCTGGTTCCCACCCCCCCTGCCACACTAGTTTAAACCCTCCCGAGTGACGCTAGCAAACCTCGCAACCAGGATATTTGTGCCCCTCCAGTTTAGATGCAACCCATCCTTCTTGTACAGGTCCCACCTGTCCCTGAAGAGATCCCAATGATCCAGATATCTGAAACCCTCCCTTCTACACCAGTTGTTCAGCCACGTGTTTAGCTGCACTATCTTCCTATTTCTAGCCTCACTGGCACGTGGCACAGGGAGTAATCCCGAGATTACAACCCTAGAGGTCCTGTCTTTTAACTTTCTACCTAACTCCCTGAACTCCCCCTGCAGGACCTCGTCACTCTTCCTGCCTATGTCGTTGGTAATGATGTGTACCACAACCTCTGGCTGTTCACCCTCCCCCTTCAGAATGTCCCCTGTCCGTTCAGAGACATCCTATAGGTCCAACCTGCTCAACCTTTCCTTACAAGACAACCCCTTCATCTCAGGAATACACCGCTTGAACCTTCTTTGAATTGCTTCCAATGCAAGTATGTCCCTCCTTAAATAAGGAGAACAAAACTGTACACAGAACTCTAGGTGCAGTCTGACAAATGCCATGCACAGTTGTAGCAAGACTTCCCTTTAATACTCCATCCCCTTTGCATAAAGGCCAACATTGTATTTGCCTTCCTGATTACTTGCTGCACCTGCATGCTCACTTTTTGTGATTCATGTTCAAGGAAACCAGGTTCTTCTGAACCACAGCATTTTTTTAATTTTTTTTTAATTTAGAGATACAGCACTGAAACAGGCCCTTCGGCCCACCGAGTCTGTGCCGACCAACAATCACCCATTTATACTAACCCTACAGCAATCCCACATTCCCTATCACCTCCCTACACTAGGGACAATTTACAATGGCCAATTTACCTATCACCTGCAAGTCTTTGGCTGTGGGAGGAAACCGGAGCACCCGGCGAAAACCCACGCAGACACAGGGAGAACTTGCAAACTCTACACAGGCAGTACCCAGAATCGAACCCGGGTCCCTGGAGCTGTGAGGCTGCGGTGCTAACCACTACGCCACTGTGCCGCCCTATATTGCTGTATCATGTATTGCAATGGTAACCATGTAGTGCAAAGGCTTCGCCTTGCAGTCTTTCTCCATTTAAATAATATTCTGTTTTTTTATTCTTCCAAACAAAGTGGACAACCTCACATTTTCCCATATTATACTCTGCCATGCAGGCCCCCACCTGCCAAGAATGAGGCACATTAATTTTGTCATATGAACATTGATTTTGAACTGTTGCTGGAGAGAGGAAATGACTTGATGAACAGATCAGCTGTGGCTGGAAAAAACATTTGCATACCAACAGACAGTGCTTGTGTAGACAAAGGACCATTCCCTGATACATTCAACCCACAATGGATGTTGATCACCTGGTAGTGAGGGGGTGGGAAGCACATGACAGGGCCTGCTGGGGTAATGGGGCCAGGACTGGTTGGACCAGCTGGTCACATGACTAAATGGCTGTTCCAGGCTTATTTAAACTAGCCACAGAGAGTTTGAACTCAGAACAGACTGTTTGCTCCTGGACTGAGAAGATCTCTCCTATCTGCTCCCTTCTATTTCTGACAAGCCTCAGAATCCACTGAAGACTCATGAACCTCAAGAGAGAAAAGTCTCCTACAGCGAACAAGGTTTAAGAAGAATACTGGGCCCCAACGAAAAGCAAGATCTCCGTACAATCAAGAACTCTACTGTGAGCTCGAAGAGCCATAACAAAAACTCTTCAGATATCGCCTCAAAACTTTCCACGTTATTTTTCTTCTACTCTTTTCTGTCTCTATTTGCATGTGTGCATCACATATGCATGCTAGCGTGGGCGTATTGTGCATCTGTAGGCGTCAACTAAATTAGGGTTTAAGTTCAAGTTTAACCTTTTCTTCTTTAAACCTAAGAAAACTTCTTTTTGCTGGGACCTTTCCAGAATCTTGGGAATTTTGGAATTTTACAACCAATGCATCCACTATCTCTGCAGCCACTTCTTTGAAGACCCTCAGATGCAGGCCATCAGGTCCAGGGGACTTGTCAGCCTTTAGTCCCATTAGTTTTCCTAGTACTTTTTCTCTAATGATAGTGATTTTAAGTTTCTCACTCCCTTTTGCCTCCTAATTTTCTACTTTTCTTGGGATACCTTTTTGTGTCCACTACTGTGAAGACAGATACAAAATACTTGTTCAATGCCTCTGCCATTTCTTTGTTCCTTATTATTAATTCCCCAGTCTCACCCTCTAAGGGACCAATGCTTACTTTAGCTACTCTTTTCATTTTTATACATTTGTAAAAGCTTTTACTGTCTGTTTTTATATTTCTTGCTAGTTTTCTCTTATACTCCAATTTCTCCCTCTTTATTTTTATGAGTCATCCTTTGTTGGTTTCTAAACTTTTCCCAGTCTTCTGGCCTACCACTAATCTTCACCGTATTGAACGCATTTTCTTTCAATTTGATACCATCCTTAACTTCCTTAGTTAGCCGTGGAGAGATGGACTTAGTCAGAGATGGGCATTGTTTCCAAGGTGGAAGTAGGTGGTCTTGTTGATGGAGGGGCTATGGGGGCAGAAGCTTAGCTGATGGTTAAATAGGACTCCAAGGTTGCAAACAGTCTGGTTCAGCTGAGACAGTGGACAGAATCACAACAAGGGGACTGAGTTTGTGTCAGAGGCCAAAATCATTGCGTTGTCCAACACCTTGCCCTAGCTCCTGTCCAGTTATGCCTGACAAGTCAGCACATATAGCACCTCCTCTGGCCTAGTCTCTAAAGTCTACATGCTGCCAATATCTGAGCTGTGCTTGGGAGTCAAATCGAGTGATGGTGCATCTTGTGGGAGGGTGGCATCTTTCACTCATTGAGGAGTGTCAATATTCTGGGCAGCTAAAATGAAAGAAAGGGCCAATGGTTAGCTTGTGGTGTGAGGAAGAGCAGAGAGACCATTGGACAAGTCCTGTCCCTCTTCTTAGCTGCTGCCAGTGCTAAAGGATCACGATGCAACTCTGGATACTGTAAATGGGAGGTTCCATTTTTGTCATCCGCTGATTGTTGGCATAGTTGTGTGACGACTTGAACACCCATTCTACACCAGAAATGGAATGCAGTATTCAGGCAGTGCAGCAGTGAAGCAGTTTGTGTCTGGTGTCCCATTCAAAGAAAGCATCCATTCTCTATGCAATATCATCTGCAACATACTTACTGCTCATTGATCCCATTTCTTCTGGGGATTCAGATGTTCTTTTTTTAAATTATTCTCAGGGATGTGGCCGACTCGCAAAGCTGCATTTCTTAACTGTCCCAAGTTGCCAAGAGAAGGTGGTAGTGAGTGTCTTCACTCAAACATTGAGTGGTTTGAAACAACTGAGCAGTTGACTATGGCCATTCACAGGGCAGTTAACAGTCAGCCACACTGCTGTGAGACTGCAGTTAAATATCTGCCAGTCCAGGGTGAGGATAGCAAGCTCCCTTCCCTAATGAACAATAATGAAAAGGCTGGGTTGACTTTTACTTATTTTCTTAAACTGAATGCAAATTCTTCAATTGCCATGGTGGGATTTAAACACACGAGTTCAGGAAACTTTAACCCCTAAGAATGCGCAGGTTGAGATTGGGTGGGTAATCAGAATAAAAGAAACTGAAATGTGATGGCATCTGACGCCAAAATGAAAATATCAGAGACTATCAGAGGCACGTGTGTGTCTGTGTGTGCAATACATGTTCATGGGAGTTAGTGCAAACAGAAGCACAGCATTTAACATCAATAACACAGGAGGGTCAGTAATTATCACAGCATTTAACATCAATAGCACAGGAGGGTCAGTAATTATCACAGCATTTAACATCAATAACACAGGAGGGTCAGTAATTATCACAGCATTAAACATCGATAACACAGGAGGGTCAGTAATTATCACAGCATTTAACATCGATAATACAGGAGGGTCAGTAATTATCACAGCATTTAACATCGATAATACAGGAGGGTCAGTAATTATCACAGCATTTAACATCAATAACACAGGAGGGTCAGTAATTATCACAGCATTTAACATCAATAGCACAGGAGGGTCAGTAATTATCACAGCATTTAACATCAATAACACAGGAGGGTCAGTAATTATCACAGCATTTAACATCAATAACACAGGAGGGTCAGTAATTATCACAGCATTTAACATCGATAATACAGGAGGGTCAGTAATTATCACAGCATTTAACATCAATAACACAGGAGGGTCAGTAATTATCACAGCATTTAACATCGAGAGCACAGGAGGGTCAGTAATTATCACAGCATTTAACATCAATAGCACAGGAGGGTCAGTAATTATCACAGCATTTAACATCGAGAGCACAGGAGGGTCAGTAATTATCACAGCATTTAACATCGAGAGCACAGGAGGGTCAGTAATTATCACAGCATTTAACATCAATAACACAGGAGGGTCAGTAATTATCACAGCATTTAACATCGATAACACAGGAGGGTCAGTAATTATCACAGCATTTAACATCAATAACACAGGAGGGTCAGTAATTATCACAGCATTTAACATCGATAACACAGGAGGGTCAGTAATTATCACAGCATTTAACATCAATAACACAGGAGGGTCAGTAATTATCACAGCATTTAACATCGATAACACAGGAGGGTCAGTAATTATCACAGCATTTAACATCAATAACACAGGAGGGTCAGTAATTATCACAGCATTTAACATCGATAACACAGGAGGGTCAGTAATTATCACAGCATTTAACATCGATAACACAGGAGGGTCAGTAATTATCACAGCATTTAACATCAATAACACAGGAGGGTCATTAATTATCACAGCATTTAACATCAATAACTCAGGAGGGTCAGTAATTATCACAGCATTTAACATCAATAACACAGGAGGGTCAGTAATTATCACAGCATTTAACATCGATAACACAGGAGGGTCAGTAATTATCACAGCATTAAACATCGATAACACAGGAGGGTCAGTAATTATCACAGCATTTAACATCGATAGCACAGGAGGGTCAGTAATTATAACAGCATTTAACATCAATAACACAGGAGGGTCAGTAATTATCACAGCATTTAACATCGATAACACAGGAGGGTCAGTAATTATCACAGCATTTAACATCGATAGCACAGGAGGGTCAGTAATTATAACAGCATTTAACATCGATAACACAGGAGGGTCAGTAATTATCACAGCATTTAACATCGATAACACAGGAGGGTCAGTAATTATCACAGCATTTAACATCAATAACACAGGAGGGTCAGTAATTATCACAGCATTTAACATCAATAACTCAGGAGGGTCAGTAATTATCACAGCATTTAACATCGATAACACAGGAGGGTCAGTAATTATCACAGCATTTAACATCGATAACACAGGAGGGTCAGTAATTATCACAGCATTTAACATCAATAACACAGGAGGGTCATTAATTATCACAGCATTTAACATCAATAACACAGGAGGGTCAGTAATTATCACAGCATTTAACATCAATAACACAGGAGGGTCAGTAATTATCACAGCATTTAACATCGATAGCACGGGAGGGTCAGTAATTATCACAGCATTTAACATCAATAACACAGGAGGGTCAGTAATTATCACAGCATTTAACATCAATAACACAGGAGGGTCAGTAATTATCACAGCATTTAACATCGATAGCACGGGAGGGTCAGTAATTATCACAGCATTTAACATCGATAACACAGGAGGGTCATTAATTATCACAGCATTTAACATCAATAGCACAGGAGGGTCAGTAATTATCACAGCATTTAACATCAATAACACAGGAGGGTCAGTAATTATCACAGCATTTAACATCGATAACACAGGAGGGTCAGTAATTATAACAGCATTTAACATCAATAACACAGGAGGGTCAGTAATTATCACAGCATTTAACATCAATAACACAGGAGGGTCAGTAATTATCACAGCATTTAACATCGATAACACAGGAGGGTCAGTAATTATCACAGCATTAAACATCGATAGCACAGGAGGGTCAGTAATTATCACAGCATTTAACATCGATAGCACAGGAGGGTCAGTAATTATCACAGCATTTAACATCGATAACACAGGAGGGTCAGTAATTATCACAGCATTAAACATCGATAGCACAGGAGGGTCAGTAATTATCACAGCATTTAACATCGATAACAGGAGGGTCAGTAATTATCACAGCATTTAACATCAATAGCACAGGAGGGTCAGTAATTATCACAGCATTTAACATCAATAACACAGGAGGGTCAGTAATTATCACAGCATTTAACATCAATAGCACAGGAGGGTCAGTAATTATCACAGCATTTAACATCAATAACACAGGAGGGTCAGTAATTATCACAGCATTTAACATCAATAACACAGGAGGGTCAGTAATTATCACAGCATTTAACATCAATAGCACAGGAGGGTCAGTAATTATCACAGCATTTAACATCAATAACACAGGAGGGTCAGTAATTATCACAGCATTTAACATCAATAGCACAGGAGGGTCAGTAATTATCACAGCATTTAACATCAATAACACAGGAGGGTCAGTAATTATCACAGCATTTAACATCAATAACACAGGAGGGTCAGTAATTATCACAGCATTTAACATCAATAACACAGGAGGGTCAGTAATTATCACAGCATTTAACATCAATAGCACAGGAGGGTCAGTAATTATCACAGCATTTAACATCAATAACACAGGAGGGTCAGTAATTATCACAGCATTTAACATCGATAACACAGGAGGGTCAGTAATTATCACAGCATTTAACATCGATAACACAGGAGGGTCAGTAATTATCACAGCATTTAACATCAATAACACAGGAGGGTCATTAATTATCACAGCATTTAACATCAATAACACAGGAGGGTCAGTAATTATCACAGCATTTAACATCAATAACACAGGAGGGTCAGTAATTATCACAGCATTTAACATCGATAGCACGGGAGGGTCAGTAATTATCACAGCATTTAACATCAATAACACAGGAGGGTCAGTAATTATCACAGCATTTAACATCAATAACACAGGAGGGTCAGTAATTATCACAGCATTTAACATCGATAGCACGGGAGGGTCAGTAATTATCACAGCATTTAACATCGATAACACAGGAGGGTCATTAATTATCACAGCATTTAACATCAATAGCACAGGAGGGTCAGTAATTATCACAGCATTTAACATCAATAACACAGGAGGGTCAGTAATTATCACAGCATTTAACATCGATAACACAGGAGGGTCAGTAATTATAACAGCATTTAACATCAATAACACAGGAGGGTCAGTAATTATCACAGCATTTAACATCAATAACACAGGAGGGTCAGTAATTATCACAGCATTTAACATCGATAACACAGGAGGGTCAGTAATTATCACAGCATTAAACATCGATAGCACAGGAGGGTCAGTAATTATCACAGCATTTAACATCGATAGCACAGGAGGGTCAGTAATTATCACAGCATTTAACATCGATAACACAGGAGGGTCAGTAATTATCACAGCATTAAACATCGATAGCACAGGAGGGTCAGTAATTATCACAGCATTTAACATCGATAACAGGAGGGTCAGTAATTATCACAGCATTTAACATCAATAGCACAGGAGGGTCAGTAATTATCACAGCATTTAACATCAATAACACAGGAGGGTCAGTAATTATCACAGCATTTAACATCAATAGCACAGGAGGGTCAGTAATTATCACAGCATTTAACATCAATAACACAGGAGGGTCAGTAATTATCACAGCATTTAACATCAATAGCACAGGAGGGTCAGTAATTATCACAGCATTTAACATCAATAACACAGGAGGGTCAGTAATTATCACAGCATTTAACATCAATAGCACAGGAGGGTCAGTAATTATCACAGCATTTAACATCAATAACACAGGAGGGTCAGTAATTATCACAGCATTTAACATCAATAACACAGGAGGGTCAGTAATTATCACAGCATTTAACATCAATAACACAGGAGGGTCAGTAATTATCACAGCATTTAACATCAATAGCACAGGAGGGTCAGTAATTATCACAGCATTTAACATCAATAACACAGGAGGGTCAGTAATTATCACAGCATTTAACATCGATAACACAGGAGGGTCAGTAATTATCACAGCATTTAACATCGATAGCACAGGAGGGTCAGTAATTATCACAGCATTTAACATCGATAACACAGGAGGGTCAGTAATTATCACAGCATTTAACATCAATAACACAGGAGGGTCAGTAATTATCACAGCATTTAACATCGATAACACAGGAGGGTCAGTAATTATCACAGCATTTAACATCAATAACACAGGAGGGTCAGTAATTATCACAGCATTTAACATCAATAACACAGGAGGGTCAGTAATTATCACAGCATTTAACATCAATAACACAGGAGGGTCAGTAATTATCACAGCATTTAACATCAATAACACAGGAGGGTCAGTAATTATCACAGCATTTAACATCAATAACACAGGAGGGTCAGTAATTATCACAGCATTTAACATCAATAGCACAGGAGGGTCAGTAATTATCACAGCATTTAACATCAATAACACAGGAGGGTCAGTAATTATCACAGCATTTAACATCGATAACACAGGAGGGTCAGTAATTATCACAGCATTTAACATCGATAACACAGGAGGGTCAGTAATTATCACAGCATTTAACATCAAAAGCACAGGAGGGTCAGTAATTATCACAGCATTTAACATCAATAGCACAGGAGGGTCAGTAATTATCACAGCATTTAACATCAATAGCACAGGAGGGTCAGTAATTATCACAGCATTTAACATCAATAGCACAGGAGGGTCAGTAATTATCACAGCATTTAACATCAATAACACAGGAGGGTCAGTAATTATCACAGCATTTAACATCGATAACACAGGAGGGTCAGTAATTATCACAGCATTTAACATCAATAGTGCACTGGGTCAGGATATTAACACAGCTACAGCATGGGCTAGATACAGAGTAAAGCTCCTTCTAAACTCTCCCATTAAGTACTCTGAGGGCCGGGAGAACACTCTGATTGTGGCTGGGTTTATGAACTCGCGTATCTTTACTGCTAGAATGATCCTAACGTTATCTTCATTTCAGATTCTTGCAATAATTCTCCTGTCGTAAACTCACTTGTTAAGTTTTAAATAAAACTAATGTCTAAATTTTGCTTTAATTTTGTGTTTGTACTCCAGGTCTGAACAAATTCTGAAGGATGCTGTGATGTACAGCAGCAGTTACCCCTGCACCGAGTGCTTGGCTTTAATTAAAGCAACCAAAGGCATCACAGAAGTCATTTGTGTGAAACCCAAGAATAAGCAAGATTTGGATTCTTTTCCAGAGGGCATCTCCCTCACTGTGGTAAGTGGAGGTAGTAACAAACACCTACATGTACTCAGGATTCCTCAATAATTCATTAAAGAAACCATTTACTCAGTCCCGCTCTTGCCCAAGGGGCAAATGCCTTGGCTGGTATAGGCTGAGCTAGGTGGGCCACAAGTTCCCAGTTTTAGGCCCCAGCCTCTGTTCAGTTAGCTGACCTCAGCCAGTCCACCACATCCTTCTGCACGGAGCGGCAGGGGAATCAGAGAGCAAGTTGTATCCGGGCTCCCCTTGTAGACAGGACTCCCCGCCATATACAGGGTACAGAGTGGTACTGCCCTCAATCATAAAGAGACTTATGACCACCTGACCTAAAAGGAAAATACTCCAACTGTAACTTTAGAGGAAGGAGATAATAACAGCCATCACACTCATCACATATGACAGACATACATCTCAGTGTACTATACAGAAGGAAAGGGAGACAGGCAAGAGGCAATGGCAAAGCAATGCTGCTGAGGGAGGGAGTTCCAGAGTGGCGATTCGTAGATGATGGAACAAGGAAGCAGAGATAGGCGCATGTCAGAGAGCTGAAGCAGGGTCAGAGAGCAGGGTCAGAGAACTGGAGCAAGGTCAAAGAGCTGGAGCAGAGTCAGAGAGCAGGAGAGATCACGCAGGGTCAGAGAGCAGGAGAGATCACGCAGGATCAAAGAGCTGGAGCAGAGTCAGAGAGCTGGAGCAAGGTCAGAGAGCTGGAGCAGGGTCAAAGAGCTGGAGCGATCTCGCAGGGTCAAAGAGCTGGAGCGATCACGCAGGGCCAGAGAGCAGGAGCAGGGTCAGAGAACTGGAGCGATCTCGCAGGGTCAGAGAGCAGGAGAGATCACGCAGGGTCAGAGAGCAGGAGCGATCCCGCAGGGTCAGAGAGCAGGAGAGATCTCGCAGGATCAAAGAGCTGGAGCAGAGTCAGAGAGCAGGAGCAGGGTCAGAGAGCAGGAGAGATCACACAGGGTCAGAGAGCTGAAGCAGGGTCAGAGAGCTGGAACGATCACGCAGGGTCAGAGAGCAGGAGCAGGGTCAGAGAGCAGGAGAGATCTCGCAGGGTCAGAGAGCTGGAGCGATCTCGCAGGGTCAGAGAGCTGGAGCGATCTCGCAGGGTCAGAGAGCTGGAGCGATCTCGCAGGGTCAGAGAGCTGGAGCGATCACGCAGGGTCAGAGAGCTGGAGCGATAGCGCAGGATCAAAGAACTGGAGCGATCTCGCAGGGTCAGAGAGCTGGAGAGATCTCGCAGGGTCAGAGAGCTGGAGCGATCTCGCAGGGTCAGAGAGCTGGAGAGATCTCGCAGGGTCGGAGAGCTGAAGCAGGGTCAGAGAGCAGGAGCGATCACGCAGGGTCATAGAGCAGGAGCAGGGTCAGAGAGCTGGAGAGATCTCGCAGGGTCAGAGAGCTGGAGCGATCTCACAGGGTCAGAGAGCTGAAGCAGGGTCAGAGAGCTGGAGAGAGCACACAGGGTCAGCGAGCAGGAGAGATCGCGCAGGGTCAGAGAGCAGGAGCAGGGTCAGAGAGCTGGAGCGATCTCGCAGGATCAAAGAGCTGGAGCAGGGTCAGAGAGCTGGAGAGATCTCGCAGGGTCAGAGAGCTGGAGCGATCTCGCAGGGTCAGAGAGCTGGAGAGATCACGCAGGGTCAGAGATCTGGAGAGATCACGTAGGGTCAGAGAGCTGGAGAGATCTCGCAGGGTCAGAGAGCTGGAGCGATCTCGCAGGATCAAAGAGCTAGAGCTGGGTCAGAGAGCTGGAGAGATCTCGCAGGGTCAGAGAGCTGGAGAGATCTCGCAGGGTCAGAGAGATGGAGAGATCACGCAGGATCAAAGAGTTGGAGCTGGGTCAGAGAGCTGGAGAGATCTCGCAGGGTCAGAGAGCTGGAGAGATCACGCAGGGTCAGAGAGCTGGAGCAGGGTCAGGGAGCTGGAGAGATCTCGCAGGGTCAGAGAGCTGGAGAGATCACGTAGGGTCCGAGAGCAGGAGCAGGGTCAGAGACCTGGAGCGATCACGCAGGGTCAGAGAGCTGGAGCGATCACGCAGGGTCAGAGAGCAGTAGCAGGGTCAGAGAGCAGGATAGATCACGCAGGGTCGGAGAGCTGGAGTGATCTCGCAGGGTCAGAGAGCAGGAGCAGGGTCAGAGAGCTGGAGCGATCTCGGAGGGTCAGAGAGCTGGAGCGATCTCGCAGGGTCAGAGAGCTGAAGCAGGGTCAGAGAGCTGGAGAGATCACGCAGGGTCAGAGAGCAGGAGCAGGGCCAGGGAGCTGGAGTGATCACGCAGGGTCAGAGAGCGGGAGAGATCACACAGGGTCAGAGAGCTGGAGAGATCACGCAGGGTCAGAGAGCTGGAGCAGTGTCAGAGAGCTGGAGAGATCACGCAGGGTCAGAGAGCTGGAGCGATCCCGCAGGGTCAGAGAGCAGGAGCAGGGTCAGAGAGCTGGAGAGATCTCGCAGGGTCAGAGAGCTGGAGCGATCTCGCAGGGTCAGAGAGCTGGAGCAGGGTCAGAGAGCTGGAGAGATCTCGCAGGGTCAGAGAGCTGGAGCGATCTCGCAGGGTCAGAGAGCTGGAGCAGGGTCAGAGAGCTGGAGAGATCTCGCAGGGTCAGAGAGCTGGAGCGATCTCGCAGGGTCAGAGAGCTGGAGCAGGGTCAGAGAGCAGGAGAGATCTCGCAGGGTCAGAGAGCTGGAGAGATCTCGCAGGGTCAGAGAGCTGGAGAGATCTCGCAGGGTCAGAGAGCTGGAGAGATCTCGCAGGGTCGGAGAGCTGAAGCAGGGTCAGAGAGCAGGAGCGATCACGCAAGGTCATAGAGCAGGAGCAGGGTCAGAGAGCAGGAGCGATCACGCAGGGTCAGAGAGCAGGAGCAGGGTCAGAGAGCTGGAGATATCTCGCAGGGTCAGAGAGCTGGAGCGATCTCACAGGGTTAGAGAGCTGAAGCAGGGTCAGCGAGCAGGAGAGATCGCGCAGGGTCAGAGAACAGGAGCAGGGTCAGAGAGCTGCAGCGATCTCGCAGGGTCAGAGAGCAGCAGATATCTCGCAGGATCAAAGAGCTGGAGCAGGGTCAGAGAGCTGGGGAGATCTCGCAGGGTCAGAGAGCTGGAGAGATCTCGCAGGGTCAGAGAGCTGGAGAGATCACGCAGGGTCTGAGAGCTGGAGAGATCTCGCAGGGTCAAAGAGCTGGAGCGATCTCGCAGGATCAAAGAGCTGGAGCAGGGTCAGAGAGCTGGAGAGATCTCGCAGGATCAAAGAGCTGGAGCTGGGTCAGAGAGCTGGAGAGATCTCGCAGGGTCAGAGAGCTGGAGAGATCACGCAGGGTCAGAGAGCTGGAGCAAGGTCAGAGAGCTGGAGAGATCTCGCAGGGTCAGAGAGCTGGAGCGATCTCGCAGGATCAAAGAGCTGGAGCTGGGTCAGGGAGCTGGAGAGATCTCGCAGGGTCAGAGAGCTAAGAGATCACGTAGGGTCCGAGAGCAGGAGCAGGGTCAGGGAGCAGGAGAGATCTCGCAGGGTCAGAGAGCTGGAGAGATCACGCAGGGTCAGAGAGCTGGAGCAGGGTCAGAGAGCAGGAGAGATGTCGCAGGGTCAGAGAGCTGGAGTGATCACGCAGGGTCAGAGTGCTGGAGAGATCACGCAGGGTCAGAGAGCTGGAGAGATCACGCAGGGTCAGAGAGCTGGAGCAGGGTCAGGGAGCTGGAGAGATCTCGCAGGGTCAGAGAGCTGGAGAGATCACGCAGGGTCAGAGAGCTGGAGCAGGGTCAGGGAGCTGGAGAGATCTCGCAGGGTCAGAGAGCTGGAGAGATCACGTAGGGTCCGAGAGCAGGAGCAGGGTCAGAGAGCTGGAGCGATCACGCAGGGTCAGAGAGCTGGAGCGATCACGCAGGGTCAGAGAGCAGTAGCAGGGTCAGAGAGCAGGATAGATCACGCAGGGTCGGAGAGCTGGAGTGATCTCGCAGGGTCAGAGAGCAGGAGCAGGGTCAGAGAGCTGGAGCGATCTCGGAGGGTCAGAGAGCTGGAGCGATCTCGCAGGGTCAGAGAGCTGAAGCAGGGTCAGAGAGCTGGAGAGATCACGCAGGGTCAGAGAGCAGGAGCAGGGCCAGGGAGCTGGAGCGATCACGCAGGGTCAGAGAGCAGGAGAGATCACACAGGGTCAGAGAGCTGGAGAGATCACGCAGGGTCAGAGAGCTGGAGCAGGGTCAGAGAGCAGGAGAGATCACGCAGGGTCAGAGAGCTGGAGCGATCCCGCAGGGTCAGAGAGCAGGAGCAGGGTCAGAGAGCTGGAGAGATCTCGCAGGGTCAGAGAGCTGGAGAGATCTCGCAGGGTCAGAGAGCTGGAGCGATCTCGCAGGGTCAGAGAGCTGGAGCGATCTCGCAGGATCAGAGCTGCAGCGATCGCACAGGGTCAGAAGGCTGGAGCGATCACGCAGGGTCAGAGAGCTGGAGCAGGGTCAGAGAGCTGGATCGATCACGCAGGGTCAGAGAGCAGGAGAGAGCACGCAGGGTCAGAGAGCAGGAGAGATCGAGCAGGGGCAGGGTCAGAGAGCAGGAGAGATCGAGCAGGGGCAGGGTCAGAGAGCTGGAGAGATCGAGCAGGGGCAGGGTCAGAGAGCTGGAGCGATCACGCAGGGTCAGAGAGCTGGAGAGATCTCGCAGGGTCAGAGAGCTGGAGAGATCACGCAGGGTCAGAGAGCTGGAGCAGGGTCAGAGAGCAGGAGAGATGTCGCAGGGTCAGAGAGCTGGAGAGATGTCGCAGGGTCAGAGAGCTGGAGAGATGTCGCAGGGTCAGAGAGCTGGAGAGATGTCGCAGGGTCAGAGAGCTGGAGAGATGTCGCAGGGTCAGAGAGCTGGAGAGATGTCGCAGGGTCAGAGAGCTGGAGCGATCATGCAGGGTCAAAGAGCAGGTGCAGGGTCAGAGAGCAGGAGAGGTGTCGCAGGGTCAGAGAGCAGGAGAGGTGTCGCAGGGTCAGAGAGCTGGAGAGTGCACGCAGGGTCAGAGAGCTGGAGAGATCACGCAGGGTCAGAGAGCTGGAGCAGGGTCAGAGAGCAGGAGAGGTGTCGCAGGGTCAGAGAGCTGGAGCGATCACGCAGGGTCAGAGAGCTGGAGCAGGGTCAGAGAGCAGGAGAGATGTCACTGGGTCAGAGAGCTGGAGCGATCACGCAGGGTCAGAGAGCTGGAGCGATCACGCAGGGTCAGAGAGCTGGAGCGATCACGCAGGGTCAGAGAGCTGGAGCGATCACGCAGGGTCAGAGAGCTGGAGAGATCACGCAGGGTCAGAGAGCTGGAGCAGGGTCAGAGAGCAGGAGAGATGTCGCAGGGTCAGAGAGCTGGAGCGATCACGCAGGGTCAGAGCTGGAGAGATCACGCAGGGTCAGAGAGATGTCGCCGGGTCAGAGAGCTGGAGCGATCGCGCAGGGTCAGAGAGCTGGAGCGATCGCGCAGGGTCAGAGAGCTGGAGCGATCAGGCAGGGTCAGAGAGCTGGAGCGATCAGGCAGGGTCAGAGAGCTGGAGCGATCAGGCAGGGTCAGAGAGCTGGAGCGATCACGCAGGGTCAGAGAGCTGGAGCGATCACGCAGGGTCAGAGAGCTGGAGCGATCACGCAGGGTCAGAGAGCTGGAGCGATCACGCAGGGTCAGAGAGCTGGAGCGATCACGCAGGGTCAGAGAGCTGGAGAGATCACGCAGGGTCAGAGAGCAGGAGCAGGGTCAGAGAGCAGGAGAGATGTCGCAGGGTCAGAGAGATGGAGAGATGTCGCAGGGTCAAAGAGCAGGAGAGATGTCGCAGGGTCAAAGAGCAGGAGAGATGTCGCAGGGTCAAAGAGCAGGAGAGATGTCGCAGGGTCAAAGAGCAGGAGAGATGTCGCAGGGTCAAAGAGCAGGAGAGATGTCGCAGGGTCAAAGAGCAGGAGAGATGTCGCAGGGTCAAAGAGCAGGAGAGATGTCGCAGGGTCAGAGAGCTGGCGTGTTCATGCAGGGTCAGAGAGCAGGAGCAGGGTCAGAGAGCAGGAGCGATGACGCAGGGTCAGAGAGCTGGAGCGATCACGCAGGGTCAGAGAGCAGGAGCAGGGTCAGAAAGCTGGAGAGATCTCGCAGGGTCAGAGAGCTGGAGCGATCTCGCAGGGTCAGAGAGCTGGAGCAGTGTCAGAGAGCTGGAGCGATCACGCAGGGTCAGAGAGCTGAAGCAGGGTCAGAGAACAGGAGAGAGCACGCAGGGTCAGAGAGCTGAAGCAGGGTTAGGGAGCTGGAGCGATCACGCAGGGTCAGAGAGCTGGAGCGATCGCACAGGGTCTGAGAGCTGAAGCAGTGTCAGAGAGCTGGAGCGATCACGCAGGGTCAGAGAGCTGAAGCAGGGTCAGAGAGCAGGAGAGAGCACGCAGGGTCAGAGAGCTGAAGCAGGGTTAGGGAGCTGGAGCGATCACGCAGGGTCAGAGAGCATGAGAGATCGAGCAGGGGCAGGGTCAGAGAGCTGGAGCGATCACGCAGGGTCAGAGAGCAGGAGCAGTGTCAGAGAGCAGGAGAGATCACGCAGGGTCAGAGAGCTGGAGCGATCACGCAGGGTCAGAGAGCAGGAGCAGGGTCAGAGAGCAGGAGAGATGTCGCAGGGTCAGAGAGCTGGAGCGATCACGCAGGGTCAGAGAGCTGGAGCGATCACGCAGGGTCAGAGAGCTGGAGCGATCACGCAGGGTCAGAGAGCTGGAGCGATCACGCAGGGTCAGAGAGCTGGAGCGATCACGCAGCGTCAGATAGCTGGAGAGATCACGCAGGGTCAGAGAGCTGGAGTGATCTCGCAGGGTCAGAGAGCAGGAGCGATCACGCAGCGTCAGATAGCTGGAGAGATCACGCAGGGTCAGAGAGCTGGAGCGATCACGCAGGGTCAGAGAGCTGGAGCAGGGTCAGAGAGCAGGAGTGATCACGCAGGGTCAGAGAGCTGGAGCAGGGTCAGAGAGCAGGAGCGATCGAGCAGAGTAAGAGAGCTGAAGCAGGGTCAGAGAGCTGGAGCGATCACGCAGGGTCAGAGAGCAGGAGCAGGGTCAGAGGGCAGGAGAGAGCATGCAGGGTCAGAGAGCTGAAGCAGGGTTAGAGAGCTGGAGCGAGCACGCAGGGTCAGAGAGCAGGAGCAGGGTCAGAGAGCTGGAGAGATCTCGCAGGGTCAGAGAGCTGGAGCGATCACGCAGGGTCAGAGAGCAGGAGCAGGGTCAGAGAGCTGGAGAGATCAAGCAGGGTCCGAGAGCAGGAGCAAGGTCAGAGAGCAGGACTGATCACGCAGGGTCAGAGAGCTGGAGCGATCAAGCAGGGTCCGAGAGCAGGAGCAGGGTCAGAGAGCAGGAGTGATCACGCAGGGTCAGAGAGCTGGAGCGATCACGCAGGGTCAGAGAGCTGGAGTGATCAAGCAGGGTCCGAGAGCAGGAGCAGGGTCAGAGAGCAGGAGTGATCACGCAGGGTCAGAGAGCTGGAGCGATCACGCAGGGTCAGAGAGCTGGAGCGATCACGCAGGGTCAGAGAGCTGGAGCAAGGTCAGAGAGCTGGAGAGATCTCGCAGGGTCAGAGAGCTGGAGCGATCTCGCAGGATCAAAGAGCTGGAGCTGGGTCAGAGAGCTGGAGAGATCTCGCAGGGTCAGAGAGCTGGAGAGATCACGCAGGGTCAGAGAGCTGGAGCAGGGTCAGGGAGCTGGAGAGATCTCGCAGGGTCAGAGAGCTGGAGAGATCACGTAGGGTCCGAGAGCAGGAGCAGGGTCAGAGAGCTGGAGCGATCACGCAGGGTCAGAGAGCTGGAGCGATCACGCAGGGTCAGAGAGCAGTAGCAGGGTCAGAGAGCAGGATAGATCACGCAGGGTCGGAGAGCTGGAGTGATCTCGCAGGGTCAGAGAGCAGGAGCAGGGTCAGAGAGCTGGAGCGATCTCGGAAGGTCAGAGAGCTGGAGCGATCTCGCAGGGTCAGAGAGCTGAAGCAGGGTCAGAGAGCTGGAGAGATCACGCAGGGTCAGAGAGCAGGAGCAGGGCCAGGGAGCTGGAGCGATCACGCAGGGTCAGAGAGCAGGAGAGATCACACAGGGTCAGAGAGCTGGAGAGATCACGCAGGGTCAGAGAGCTGGAGCAGGGTCAGAGAGCAGGAGAGATCACGCAGGGTCAGAGAGCTGGAGGGATCCCGCAGGGTCAGAGAGCAGGAGCAGGGTCAGAGAGCTGGAGAGATCTCGCAGGGTCAGAGAGCTGGAGCGATCACGCAGAGTCAGAGAGCTGGAGCGATCTCGCAGAGTCAGAGAGCTGGAGCGATCTCGCAGGGTCAGAGAGCTGGAGCGATCTCGCAGGGTCAGAGAGCTGGAGCGATCTCGCAGGGTCAGAGAGCTGGAGCGATCTCGCAGGATCAGAGCTGCAGCGATCGCACAGGGTCAGAAGGCTGGAGCGATCACGCAGGGTCAGAGAGCTGGAGCAGGGTCAGAGAGCTGGATCGATCACGCAGGGTCAGAGAGCAGGAGAGAGCACGCAGGGTCAGAGAGCAGGAGAGAGCACGCAGGGTCAGAGAGCAGGAGCGATCACGCAGGGTCAGAGAGCAGGAGAGATCGAGCAGGGGCAGGGTCAGAGAGCTGGAGAGATCGAGCAGGGGCAGGGTCAGAGAGCTGGAGCGATCACGCAGGGTCAGAGAGCAGGAGAGATCTCGCAGGGTCAGAGAGCTGGAGAGATCACGCAGGGTCAGAGAGCTGGAGCAGGGTCAGAGAGCAGGAGAGATGTCGCAGGGTCAGAGAGCTGGAGTGATCACGCAGGGTCAGAGTGCTGGAGAGTTCACGCAGGGTCAGAGAGCAGGAGCAGGGTCAGAGAGCTGGAGAGATGTCGCAGGGTCAGAGAGCTGGAGAGATGTCGCAGGGTCAGAGAGCTGGAGAGATGTCGCAGGGTCAGAGAGCTGGAGAGATGTCGCAGGGTCAGAGAGCTGGAGAGATGTCGCAGGGTCAGAGAGCTGGAGAGATGTCGCAGGGTCAGAGAGCTGGAGCGATCACGCAGGGTCAGAGAGCTGGAGCGATCATGCAGGGTCAAAGAGCAGGTGCAGGGTCAGAGAGCAGGAGAGGTGTCGCAGGGTCAGAGAGCTGGAGAGTGCACGCAGGGTCAGAGAGCTGGAGCAGGGTCAGAGAGCAGGAGAGGTGTCGCAGGGTCAGAGAGCTGGAGCGATCACGCAGGGTCAGAGAGCTGGAGCAGGGTCAGAGAGCAGGAGAGATGTCACTGGGTCAGAGAGCTGGAGCGATCACGCAGGGTCAGAGAGCTGGAGCGATCACGCAGGGTCAGAGAGCTGGAGCGATCACGCAGGGTCAGAGAGCTGGAGAGATCACGCAGGGTCAGAGAGCTGGAGCAGGGTCAGAGAGCAGGAGAGATGTCGCAGGGTCAGAGAGCTGGAGCGATCACGCAGGGTCAGAGAGCTGGAGCGATCACGCAGGGTCAGAGAGCTGAAGCAGGGTCAGAGAGCAGGAGAGAGCACGCAGGGTCAGAGAGCAGGAGCGATCACGCAGGGTCAGAGAGCAGGAGAGATCGAGCAGGGGCAGGGTCAGAGAGCTGGAGCGATCACGCAGGGTCAGATAGCAGGAGCAGTGTCAGAGAGCAGGAGAGATCACGCAGGGTCAGAGAGCTGGAGCGATCACGCAGGGTCAGAGAGCAGGAGCAGGGTCAGAGAGCAGGAGAGATGTCGCAGGGTCAGGGAGCTGGAGCGATCACGCAGGGTCAGAGAGCTGGAGAGATCACGCAGGGTCAGAGAGCTGGAGCAGGGTCAGAGAGCAGGAGAGATGTCGCAGGGTCAGAGAGCTGGAGCGATCACGCAGCGTCAGATAGCTGGAGAGATCACGCAGGGTCAGAGAGCTGGAGCAGGGTCAGAGAGCAGGAGCGATCACGCAGGGTCAGAGAGCTGGAGCAGGGTCAGAGAGCAGGAGCGATCGAGCAGAGTAAGAGAGCTGAAGCAGGGTCAGAGAGCTGGAGCGATCACGCAGGGTCAGAGAGCAGGAGCAGGGTCAGAGAGCAGGAGAGAGCATGCAGGGTCAGAGAGCTGAATCAGGGTTAGAGAGCTGGAGCGAGCACGCAGGGTCAGAGAGCAGGAGCAGGGTCAGAGAGCTGGAGAGATCTTGCAGGGTCAGAGAGCTGGAGCGATCACGCAGGGTCAGAGAGCAGGAGCAGGGTCAGAGAGCTGGAGAGATCAAGCAGGGTCCGAGAGCAGGAGCAAGGTCAGAGAGCAGGAGTGATCACGCAGGGTCAGAGAGCTGGAGCGATCAAGCAGGGTCAGAGAGCTGGAGTGATCAAGCAGGGTCCGAGAGCAGGAGCAGGGTCAGAGAGCAGGAGTGATCACGCAGGGTCAGAGAGCTGGAGCGATCACGCAGGGTCAGAGAGCTGGAGCGATCACGCAGGGTCAGAGAGCTGAAGCAGGGTCATAGAGCAGGAGAGAGCACGCAGAGTCAGAGAGCAGGAGAGAGCACGCAGGGTCAGAGAGCAGGAGAGAGCACGCAGGGTCAGAGAGCTGAAGCAGGGTTAGGGAGCTGGAGCGATCACGCAGGGTCAGAGAGCAGGAGAGATCAGGCAGGGGCAGGGTCAGAGAGCTGGAGCGATCACACAGGGTCAGAGAGCAGGAGCAGGGTCAGAGAGCTGGAGAGATCACGCAGGGTCAGAGAGCTGGAGCGATCACGCAGGGTCAGAGAGCAGGAGAGATCACGCAGGGTCAGATAGCTGGAGTGATGTCGCAGGGTCAGAGAGCTGGAGAGATCACGCAGGGTCAGAGAGCAGGAGCAGGGTCAGAGAGCAGGAGAGATGTCGCATGGTCAGAGAGCTGGAGCGATCATGCAGGGTCAGAGAGCTGGAGCGATCATGCAGGGTCAGAGAGCTGGAGCGATCACGCAGGGTCAGAGAGCTGGAGCGATCACGCAGGGTCAGAGAGCTGGAGCGATCACGCAGGGTCAGAGAGCTGGAGCGATCACTCAGGGTCAGAGAGCTGGAGCGATCACGCAGGGTCAGAGAGCAGGAGCAGTGTCAGTGAGCAGGAGCGATCACGCAGGGTCAGAGAGCAGGAGCAGTGTCCGAGAGCAGGAGCGATCACGCAGGGTCATAGAGCAGGAGCAGGGTCAGAGAGCTGGAGAGATCACGCAGGGTCAGAGAGCAGGAGCAGGGTCAGAGAGCAGGAGCGATCACGCAGGGTCAGAGAGCTGGAGTGATCACGCAGGGTCAGAGAGCAGGAGCAGGGTCAGAGAGCTGGGGCGATCACGCAGGGTCAGAGAGCTGAAGAAGGGTCAGAGAGCTGGAGAGATCACGCAGGGTCAGAGAGCAGGAGAGATCGCGCAGGGTCAGAGAGCTGGAGCGATCGCGCAGGGTCAGAGAGCTGGAGCGATCGCGCAGGGTCAGTGAGCTGGATCGATCTCGCAGGGTCAGAGAGCTGGAGAGATCACGCAGGGTCAGAGAGCAGGAGCAGGGTCAGAAATCAGGAGAGATCACGCAGGGTCAGAGAGCTGGAGAGATCCCGCAGGGTCAGAGAGCTGGCACAGGGTCAGAGAGCAGGAGCAGGGTCAGAGAGCAGGAGAGATCACGCAGGGTCAGAGAGCTAGAGCGATCACGCAGCGTCATAGAGCTGGAGCGATCACGCAGGGTCAGAGAGCAGGAGCAGGGTCAGAGAGCTGGAGAGATCTCGCAGGGTCAGACAGCTGGAGAGATCTCGCAGGGTCAGAGAGCAGGAGCAGGGTCAGAGAGCAGGAGAGAGCACGCAGGGTCAGAGAGCTGGAGAGATCTCGCAGGGTCAGAGAGCAGGAGCAGGGTCAGAGAGCAGGAGAGAGCACGCAGGGTCAGAGAGCTGAAGCAGGGTCAGGGAGCAGGAGCGATCACGCAGGGTCAGAGAGCTGGAGAGATGTCGCAGGGTCAGAGAGCTGGAGCGATCTCGCAGGGTCAGAGAGCTGGAGCGATCTCGCAGGGCCAGAGAGCTGGTGCGATCGAGCAGGGTCAGAGAGCTGGAGAGCTGAAGCAGGGTCAGAGAGCTGGAGAGAGCACGCAGCGTCAGAGAGCTGAAGCAGGGTCAGAGAGCAGGAGCGATCACGCAGGGTCAGAGAGCTGGAGAAATCACGCAGGGTCAGAGAGCTGGAGAGATCACGCAGGGTCAGAGAGCAGGAGCAGGGTCAGAGAGCAGGAGTGATCACGCAGGGTCAGAGAGCTGGTGCAATCACGCAGGGTCAGAGAGCTGGAGCGATCAACAGGGTCAGAGAGCTGGAGTGATCAAGCAGGGTCAGACAGCAGGAGCAGGGTCAGAGAGCAGCAGAGATCACGCAGGGTCAGAGAGCAGGAGCAGGGTCAGAGAGCTGGAGAGATCACGCAGGGTCAGAGAGCTGGAGCGATCACGCAGGGTCAGAGAGCAGGAGAGATCACGCAGGGTCAGATAGCTGGAGTGATGTCGCAGGGTCAGAGAGCAGGAGAGATGTCGCATGGTCAGAGAGCAGGAGAGATGTCGCATGGTCAGAGAGCAGGAGCGATCACGCAGGGTCAGAGAGCTGGAGCGATCACGCAGGGTCAGAGAGCTGGAGCGATCACGCAGGGTCAGAGAGCTGGAGAGATCACTCAGGGTCCGAGAGCTGGAGCGATCACGCAGGGTCAGAGAGCAGGAGCAGTGTCAGAGAGCAGGAGCGATCACGCAGTGTCAGAGAGCTGGAGCGATCACGCAGGGTCAGAGAGCAGGAGCAGTGTCCGAGAGCAGGAGCGATCACGCAGGGTCAGAGAGCTGAAGCAGGGTCATAGAGCAGGAGCAGGGTCAGAGAGCTGGAGAGATCACGCAGGGTCAGAGAGCAGGAGCAGGGTCAGAGAGCAGGAGCGATCACGCAGGGTCAGAGAGCTGGAGTGATCACGCAGGGTCAGAGAGCAGGAGCAGGGTCAGAGAGCTGGGGCGATCACGCAGGGTCAGAGAGCTGAAGAAGGGTCAGAGAGCAGGAGAGATCGCGCAGGGTCAGAGAGCAGGAGAGATCGCGCAGGGTCAGAGAGCTGGAGCGATCGCGCAGGGTCAGAGAGCTGGATCGATCTCGCAGGGTCAGAGAGCTGGAGAGATCACTCAGGGTCAGAGAGCAGGAGCAGGGTCAGAAATCAGGAGAGATCACGCAGGGTCAGAGAGCTGGAGAGATCCCGCAGGGTCAGAGAGCTGGCACAGGGTCAGAGAGCTGGCACAGGGTCAGAGAGCAGGAGCAGGGTCAGAGAGCAGGAGAGATCACGCAGGGTCAGAGAGCTGGAGCGATCACGCAGTGTCATAGAGCTGGAGCGATTACGCAGGGTCAGAGAGCAGGAGCAGGGTCAGAGAGCAGGAGAGAGCACGCAGGGTCAGAGAGCTGGAGCGATCTCGCAGGGTCAGAGAGCTGGAGAGATCTCGTAGGGTCAGACAGCTAAAGAGATCTCGCAGGGTCAGAGAGCAGGAGCAGGGTCAGAGAGCAGGAGAGAGCACGCAGGGTCAGAGAGCTGAAGCAGGGTCAGGGAGCAGGAGCGATCACGCAGGGTCAGAGAGCTGGAGAGATGTCGCAGGGTCAGAGAGCTGGAGAGATCTCGCAGGGTCAGAGAGCAGGAGCAGGGTCAGAGAGCAGGAGAGAGCACGCAGGGTCAGAGAGCTGAAGCAGGGTCAGGGAGCAGGAGCGATCACGCAGGGTCAGAGAGCTGGAGAGATGTTGCAGGGTCAGAGAGCTGGAGCGATCTCGCAGGGTCAGAGAGCTGGAGCGATCTCGCAGGGTCAGAGAGCTGGTGCGATCGAGCAGGGTCAGAGAGCTGGAGAGCTGAAGCAGGGTCAGAGAGCAGGAGCGATCACGCAGGGTCAGAGAGCTGGAGAAATCACGCAGGGTCAGAGAGCTGGAGAGATCACGCAGGGTCAGAGAGCAGGAGCAGGGTCAGAGAGCAGGAGTGATCACGCAGGGTCAGAGAGCTGGTGCAATCACGCAGGGTCAGAGAGCTGGAGCGATCAACAGGGTCAGAGAGCTGGAGTGATCAAGCAGGGTCAGACAGCAGGAGCAGGGTCAGAGAGCAGCAGAGATCACGCATGGTCAGAGAGCAGGAGCAGGGTCAGAGAGCTGGAGAGATCACGCAGGGTCAGAGAGCTGGAGCGATCACGCAGGGTCAGAGAGCAGGAGAGATCACGCAGGGTCAGATAGCTGGAGTGATGTCGCAGGGTCAGAGAGCAGGAGAGATGTCGCATGGTCAGAGAGCAGGAGCGATCGTGCAGGGTCAGAGAGCTGGAGCGATCACGCAGGGTCAGAGAGCTGGAGAGATCACTCAGGGTCAGAGAGCTGGAGCGATCACGCAGGGTCAGAGAGCAGGAGCAGTGTCAGAGAGCAGGAGCGATCACGCAGTGTCAGAGAGCTGGAGCGATCACGCAGGGTCAGAGAGCAGGAGCAGTGTCCGAGAGCAGGAGCGATCACGCAGGGTCAGAGAGCTGAAGCAGGGTCATAGAGCAGGAGCAGGGTCAGAGAGCTGGAGAGATCACGCAGGGTCAGAGAGCAGGAGCAGGGTCAGAGAGCAGGAGCGATCACGCAGGGTCAGAGAGCTGGAGTGATCACGCAGGGTCAGAGAGCAGGAGCAGGGTCAGAGAGCTGGGGCGATCACGCAGGGTCAGAGAGCTGAAGAAGGGTCAGAGAGCAGGAGAGATCGCGCAGGGTCAGAGAGCAGGAGAGATCGCGCAGGGTCAGAGAGCTGGAGCGATCGCGCAGGGTCAGAGAGCTGGATCGATCTCGCAGGGTCAGAGAGCTGGAGAGATCACTCAGGGTCAGAGAGCAGGAGCAGGGTCAGAAATCAGGAGAGATCACGCAGGGTCAGAGAGCTGGAGAGATCCCGCAGGGTCAGAGAGCTGGCACAGGGTCAGAGAGCTGGCACAGGGTCAGAGAGCAGGAGCAGGGTCAGAGAGCAGGAGAGATCACGCAGGGTGAGAGAGCTGGAGCGATCACGCAGTGTCATAGAGCTGGAGCGATTACGCAGGGTCAGAGAGCAGGAGCAGGGTCAGAGAGCAGGAGAGAGCACGCAGGGTCAGAGAGCTGGAGCGATCTCGCAGGGTCAGAGAGCTGGAGAGATCTCGTAGGGTCAGACAGCTAAAGAGATCTCGCAGGGTCAGAGAGCAGGAGCAGGGTCAGAGAGCAGGAGAGAGCACGCAGGGTCAGAGAGCTGAAGCAGGGTCAGGGAGCAGGAGCGATCACGCAGGGTCAGAGAGCTGGAGAGATGTCGCAGGGTCAGAGAGCTGGAGAGATCTCGCAGGGTCAGAGAGCAGGAGCAGGGTCAGAGAGCAGGAGAGAGCACGCAGGGTCAGAGAGCTGAAGCAGGGTCAGGGAGCAGGAGCGATCACGCAGGGTCAGAGAGCTGGAGAGATGTCGCAGGTTCAGAGAGCTGGTGCGATCGAGCAGGGTCAGAGAGCTGGAGCGATCACGCAGGGTCAGAGAGCAGGAGCAGGGTCAGAGAGCAGGAGAGAGCACGCAGCGTCAGAGAGCTGAAGCAGGGTCAGAGAGCAGGAGCGATCACGCAGGGTCAGAGAGCTGGAGAAATCAGGCAGGGTCAGAGAGCTGGAGAGATCACGCAGGGTCAGACAGCAGGAGCAGGGTCAGAGAGCAGCAGAGATCACGCAGGGTCAGAGAGCTGGATAGCTGAAGCAGGGTCAGAGAGCAGGAGCAGGGTCAGAGTGCAGGAGAGATCACGCAGGGTCAGAGAGCAGGAGCAGGGTCAGAGAGCAGGAGAGATCACGCAGGGTCAGAGAGCTGGATTGATCAAGCAGGGTCAGAGAGCAGGAGCAGGGTCAGAGTGCAGGAGAGATCATGCAGGGTCAGAGAGCAGGAGCAGGGTCAGAGTGCAGGAGAGATCACGCAGGGTCAGAGAGCAGGAGCAGGGTCAGAGAGCAAGAGTGATCACGCAGGGTCAGAGAGCAGGAGCAGGGTCAGAGAGCTGGAGCGATCATGCAGGGTCAGAGAGCTGGAGTGATCAAGCAGGGTCAGAGAGCAGGAGCAGTTTCAGAGAGCAGGAGAGATCACGCAGGGTCAGAGAGCTGGAGAGCTGAAGCAGGGTCAGAGAGCAGGAGCAGGGTCAGAGTGCAGGAGAGATCACGCAGGGTCAGAGAGCAGGAGCAGGGTCAGAGAGCAGGAGAGATCACGCAGGGTCAGAGAGCTGGATTGATCAAGCAGGGTCAGAGAGCAGGAGCAGGGTCAGAGTGCAGGAGAGATCACGCAGGGTCAGAGAGCAGGAGCAGGGTCAGAGAGCTGGAGAGATCACGCAGGGTCAGAGAGCTGGAGCAGGGTCAGAGAGCAGGAGAGATGTCGCAGGGTCAGAGAGCTGGAGCGATCACGCAGGGTCAGAGAGCTGGAGTAGGGTCAGAGAGCAGGAGAGATGTCGCAGGGTCAGAGAGCTGGAGAGATCACGCAGGGTCAGAGAGCTGGAGAGATCACGCAGGGTCAGAGAGCAAGAGCAGGAGCAGGTTCAGAGAGCTGGAGAGATCACGCAGGGTCAGAGAGCTGGAGAGATCACGCAGGGTCAGAGAGCTGGAGAGATCACGCAGGGTCAGAGAGCTGGAGAGATCACGCAGGGTCAGAGAGCTGAAGCAGGGTCAGAGAGCTGGAGAGATCACGCAGGGTCAGAGAGCTGGAGAGATCACGCAGGGTCAGAGAGCAAGAGCAGGAGCAGGTTCAGAGAGCTGGAGAGATCACGCAGGGTCAGAGAGCTGGAGAGATCACGCAGGGTCAGAGAGCAGGAGAGATCACGCAGGGTCAGAGAGCTGGAGAGATCACGCAGGGTCAGAGAGCTGAAGCAGGGTCAGAGAGCTGGAGTGATCACGCAGTTTCAGAGAGCAGGAGCAGGGTCAGAGAGCTGGAGCGATCAAGCAGGTTCAGAGAGCTGGAGCGATCACGCAGGGTCAGAGAGCTGGAGCGATCACGCAGGGTCAGAGAGCTGGAGAGATCACTCAGGGTCAGAGAGCTGGAGCGATCACGCAGGGTCAGAGAGCAGGAGCAGTGTCAGAGAGCAGGAGCGATCACGCAGTGTCAGAGAGCAGGAGCGATCACGCAGGGTCAGAGAGCTGAAGCAGGGTCATAGAGCAGGAGCAGGGTCAGAGAGCTGGAGAGATCACGCAGGGTCAGAGAGCAGGAGCAGGGTCAGAGAGCAGGAGCGATCACGCAGGGTCAGAGAGCTGGAGTGATCACGCAGGGTCAGAGAGCAGGAGCAGGGTCAGAGAGCTGGGGCGATCACGCAGGGTCAGAGAGCTGAAGAAGGGTCAGAGAGCAGGAGAGATCGCGCAGGGTCAGAGAGCTGGATCGATCTCGCAGGGTCAGAGAGCTGGATCGATCTCGCAGGGTCAGAGAGCTGGATCGATCTCGCAGGGTCAGAGAGCTGGAGAGATCACGCAGGGTCAGAGAGCAGGAGCAGGGTCAGAAATCAGGAGAGATCACGCAGGGTCAGAGAGTTGGAGAGATCCCGCAGGGTCAGAGAGCTGGCACAGGGTCAGAGAGCAGGAGCAGGGTCAGAGAGTAGGAGAGATCACGCAGGGTCAGAGAGCTGGAGCGATCACGCAGTGTCATAGAGCTGGAGCGATTACGCAGGGTCAGAGAGCAGGAGCAGGGTCAGAGAGCAGGAGAGAGCACGCAGGGTCAGAGAGCTGGAGCGATCTCGCAGGGTCAGAGAGCTGGAGAGATCTCGTAGGGTCAGACAGCTAAAGAGATCTCGCAGGGTCAGAGAGCAGGAGCAGGGTCAGAGAGCAGGAGAGAGTACGCAGGGTCAGAGAGCTGAAGCAGGGTCAGAGAGCTGGTGCGATCAAGCAGGGTCAGAGAGCTGGAGCGATCACGCAGGGTCAGAGAGCAGGAGCAGGGTCAGAGAGCAGGAGAGAGCACGCAGCGTCAGAGAGCTGAAGCAGGGTCAGAGAGCAGGAGCGATCACGCAGGGTCAGAGAGCTGGAGAAATCACGCAGGGTCAGAGAGCTGGAGAGATCACGCAGGGTCAGACAGCAGGAGCAGGGTCAGAGAGCAGCAGAGATCACGCAGGGTCAGAGAGTAGGAGAGATCACACAGGGTCAGAGAGCTGGAGTGATCAAGCAGGGTCAGAGAGCAGGAGCAGTGTCAGAGAGCAGGAGAGATCACGCAGGGTCAGAGAGCTGGAGAGCTGAAGCAGGGTCAGAGAGCAGGAGCAGGGTCAGAGTGCAGGAGAGATCACGCAGGGTCAGAGAGCAGGAGAGATCACGCAGGGTCAGAGAGCTGGATTGATCAAGCAGGGTCAGAGAGCAGGAGCAGGGTCAGATGCAGGAGAGATCACGCAGGGTCAGAGAGCAGGAGCAGGGTCAGAGTGCAGGAGAGATCACGCAGGGTCAGAGAGCAGGAGCAGGGTCAGAGAGCAAGAGTGATCACGCAGGGTCAGAGAGCTGGTGCAATCACGCAGGGTCAGAGAGCTGGAGCGATCACGCAGGTTCAGAGAGCAGGAGCAGGGTCAGAGAGCAGGAGAGATCACACAGGGTCAGAGAGCTGGAGCGATCACGCAGGGTCAGAGAGCTGGAGCAGGGTCAGAGAGCTGGAGAGATCACGCAGGGTCAGAGAGCAGGAGCAGGGTCAGAGAGCTGGAGCGATCATGCAGGGTCAGAGAGCAGGAGCAGGGTCAGAGAGCTGGAGAGATCACGCAGGGTCAGAGAGCTGGAGCGATCAACAGGGTCAGAGAGCAGGAGCAGGGTCAGAGAGCTGGTGAGATCACGCAGGGTCAGAGAGCAGGAGCGATCACGCGGGGTCAGAGAGCAGGAGCAGGGTCAGAGAGCTGGAGAGATCACGCAGGGTCAGAGAGCTGGAGCGATCACGCAGGGTCAGAGAGCAGGAGAGATCACGCAGGGTCAGATCGCTGGAGTGATGTCGCAGGGTCAGAGAGCTGGAGAGATCACGCAGGGTCAGAGAGCAGGAGCAGGGTCAGAGAGCAGGAGAGATGTCGCATGGTCAGAGAGCTGGAGCGATCATGCAGGGTCAGAGAGCTGGAGCGATCACGCAGTTTCAGAGAGCTGGAGCGATCACGCAGGGTCAGAGAGCTGGAGAGATCACTCGGTCAGAGAGCTGGAGCGATCACGCAGGGTCAGAGAGCAGGAGCGATCACGCAGTGTCAGAGAGCTGGAGCGATCACGCAGGGTCAGAGAGCAGGAGCAGTGTCCGAGAGCAGGAGCGATCACGCAGGGTCATAGAGCAGGAGCAGGGTCAGAGAGCTGGAGAGATCACGCAGGGTCAGAGAGCAGGAGCAGGGTCAGAGAGCAGGAGCGATCACGCAGGGTCAGAGAGCAGGAGCAGGGTCAGAGAGCTGGGGCGATCACGCAGGGTCAGAGAGCTGAAGAAGGGTCAGAGAGCTGGAGAGATCACGCAGGGTCAGAGAGCAGGAGCAGGGTCAGAGAGCAGGAGAGATCGCGCAGGGTCAGAGAGCAGGAGAGATCGCGCAGGGTCAGAGAGCTGGATCGATCTCGCAGGGTCAGAGAGCTGGAGAGATCACTCAGGGTCAGAGAGCTGGAGAGATCACTCAGGGTCAGAGAGCTGGAGCGATCACGCAGGGTCAGAGAGCAGGAGCAGTGTCAGAGAGCAGGAGCGATCACGCAGTGTCAGAGAGCTGGAGCGATCACGCAGGGTCAGAGAGCAGGAGCAGTGTCCGAGAGCAGGAGCGATCACGCAGGGTCAGAGAGCTGAAGCAGGGTCATAGAGCAGGAGCAGGGTCAGAGAGCTGGAGAGATCACGCAGGGTCAGAGAGCAGGAGCAGGGTCAGAGAGCAGGAGCGATCACGCAGGGTCAGAGAGCTGGAGTGATCACGCAGGGTCAGAGAGCAGGAGCAGGGTCAGAGAGCTGGGGCGATCACGCAGGGTCAGAGAGCTGAAGAAGGGTCAGAGAGCAGGAGAGATCGCGCAGGGTCAGAGAGCAGGAGAGATCGCGCAGGGTCAGAGAGCTGGAGCGATCGCGCAGGGTCAGAGAGCTGGATCGATCTCGCAGGGTCAGAGAGCTGGAGAGATCACTCAGGGTCAGAGAGCAGGAGCAGGGTCAGAAATCAGGAGAGATCACGCAGGGTCAGAGAGCTGGAGAGATCCCGCAGGGTCAGAGAGCTGGCACAGGGTCAGAGAGCTGGCACAGGGTCAGAGAGCTGGCACAGGGTCAGAGAGCAGGAGCAGGGTCAGAGAGCAGGAGAGATCACGCAGGGTCAGAGAGCTGGAGCGATCACGCAGTGTCATAGAGCTGGAGCGATTACGCAGGGTCAGAGAGCAGGAGCAGGGTCAGAGAGCAGGAGAGAGCACGCAGCGTCAGAGAGCTGGAGCGATCTCGCAGGGTCAGAGAGCTGGAGAGATCTCGTAGGGTCAGACAGCTAAAGAGATCTCGCAGGGTCAGAGAGCAGGAGCAGGGTCAGAGAGCAGGAGAGAGCACGCAGTGTCAGAGAGCTGAAGCAGGGTCAGGGAGCAGGAGCGATCACGCAGGGTCAGAGAGCTGGAGAGATGTCGCAGGTTCAGAGAGCTGGTGCGATCGAGCAGGGTCAGAGAGCTGGAGCGATCACGCAGGGTCAGAGAGCAGGAGCAGGGTCAGAGAGCAGGAGCGATCACGCAGGGTCAGAGAGCTGGAGAAATCAGGCAGGGTCAGAGAGCTGGAGAGATCACGCAGGGTCAGACAGCAGGAGCAGGGTCAGAGAGCAGCAGAGATCACGCAGGGTCAGAGAGCTGGATAGCTGAAGCAGGGTCAGAGAGCAGGAGCAGGGTCAGAGTGCAGGAGAGATCACGCAGGGTCAGAGAGCAGGAGCAGGGTCAGAGAGCAGGAGAGATCACGCAGGGTCAGAGAGCTGGATTGATCAAGCAGGGTCAGAGAGCAGGAGCAGGGTCAGAGTGCAGGAGAGATCATGCAGGGTCAGAGAGCAGGAGCAGGGTCAGAGTGCAGGAGAGATCACGCAGGGTCAGAGAGCAGGAGCAGGGTCAGAGAGCAAGAGTGATCACGCAGGGTCAGAGAGCTGGTGCAATCACGCAGGGACAGAGAGCTGGAGCGATCACGCAGGTTCAGAGAGCAGGAGCAGGGTCAGAGAGCAGGAGAGATCACACAGGATCAGAGAGCTGGAGCAGGGTCAGAGAGCTGGAGAGATCACGCAGGGTCAGAGAGCAGGAGCAGGGTCAGAGAGCTGGAGCGATCATGCAGGGTCAGAGAGCTGGAGTGATCAAGCAGGGTCAGAGAGCAGGAGCAGTTTCAGAGAGCAGGAGAGATCACGCAGGGTCAGAGAGCTGGAGAGCTGAAGCAGGGTCAGAGAGCAGGAGCAGGGTCAGAGTGCAGGAGAGATCACGCAGGGTCAGAGAGCAGGAGCAGGGTCAGAGAGCAGGAGAGATCACGCAGGGTCAGAGAGCTGGATTGATCAAGCAGGGTCAGAGAGCAGGAGCAGGGTCAGAGTGCAGGAGAGATCACGCAGGGTCAGAGAGCAGGAGCAGGGTCAGAGAGCTGGAGAGATCACGCAGGGTCAGAGAGCTGGAGCAGGGTCAGAGAGCAGGAGAGATGTCGCAGGGTCAGAGAGCTGGAGCGATCACGCAGGGTCAGAGAGCTGGAGTAGGGTCAGAGAGCAGGAGAGATGTCGCAGGGTCAGAGAGCTGGAGAGATCACGCAGGGTCAGAGAGCTGGAGAGATCACGCAGGGTCAGAGAGCAAGAGCAGGAGCAGGTTCAGAGAGCTGGAGAGATCACGCAGGGTCAGAGAGCTGGAGAGATCACGCAGGGTCAGAGAGCTGGAGAGATCACGCAGGGTCAGAGAGCTGGAGAGATCACGCAGGGTCAGAGAGCTGAAGCAGGGTCAGAGAGCTGGAGAGATCACGCAGGGTCAGAGAGCTGGAGAGATCACGCAGGGTCAGAGAGCAAGAGCAGGAGCAGGTTCAGAGAGCTGGAGAGATCACGCAGGGTCAGAGAGCTGGAGAGATCACGCAGGGTCAGAGAGCTGGAGAGATCACGCAGGGTCAGAGAGCAGGAGAGATCACGCAGGGTCAGAGAGCTGGAGAGATCACGCAGGGTCAGAGAGCTGAAGCAGGGTCAGAGAGCTGGAGTGATCACGCAGTTTCAGAGAGCAGGAGCAGGGTCAGAGAGCTGGAGCGATCAAGCAGGTTCAGAGAGCTGGAGCGATCACGCAGGGTCAGAGAGCTGGAGCGATCACGCAGGGTCAGAGAGCTGGAGAGATCACTCAGGGTCAGAGAGCTGGAGCGATCACGCAGGGTCAGAGAGCAGGAGCAGTGTCAGAGAGCAGGAGCGATCACGCAGTGTCAGAGAGCAGGAGCGATCACGCAGGGTCAGAGAGCTGAAGCAGGGTCATAGAGCAGGAGCAGGGTCAGAGAGCTGGAGAGATCACGCAGGGTCAGAGAGCAGGAGCAGGGTCAGAGAGCAGGAGCGATCACGCAGGGTCAGAGAGCTGGAGTGATCACGCAGGGTCAGAGAGCAGGAGCAGGGTCAGAGAGCTGGGGCGATCACGCAGGGTCAGAGAGCTGAAGAAGGGTCAGAGAGCAGGAGAGATCGCGCAGGGTCAGAGAGCTGGATCGATCTCGCAGGGTCAGAGAGCTGGATCGATCTCGCAGGGTCAGAGAGCTGGATCGATCTCGCAGGGTCAGAGAGCTGGAGAGATCACGCAGGGTCAGAGAGCAGGAGCAGGGTCAGAAATCAGGAGAGATCACGCAGGGTCAGAGAGCTGGAGAGATCCCGCAGGGTCAGAGAGCTGGCACAGGGTCAGAGAGCAGGAGCAGGGTCAGAGAGTAGGAGAGATCACGCAGGGTCAGAGAGCTGGAGCGATCACGCAGTGTCATAGAGCTGGAGCGATTACGCAGGGTCAGAGAGCAGGAGCAGGGTCAGAGAGCAGGAGAGAGCACGCAGGGTCAGAGAGCTGGAGCGATCTCGCAGGGTCAGAGAGCTGGAGAGATCTCGTAGGGTCAGACAGCTAAAGAGATCTCGCAGGGTCAGAGAGCAGGAGCAGGGTCAGAGAGCAGGAGAGAGTACGCAGGGTCAGAGAGCTGAAGCAGGGTCAGAGAGCTGGTGCGATCAAGCAGGGTCAGAGAGCTGGAGCGATCACGCAGGGTCAGAGAGCAGGAGCAGGGTCAGAGAGCAGGAGAGAGCACGCAGCGTCAGAGAGCTGAAGCAGGGTCAGAGAGCAGGAGCGATCACGCAGGGTCAGAGAGCTGGAGAAATCACGCAGGGTCAGAGAGCTGGAGAGATCACGCAGGGTCAGACAGCAGGAGCAGGGTCAGAGAGCAGCAGAGATCACGCAGGGTCAGAGAGTAGGAGAGATCACACAGGGTCAGAGAGCTGGAGTGATCAAGCAGGGTCAGAGAGCAGGAGCAGTGTCAGAGAGCAGGAGAGATCACGCAGGGTCAGAGAGCTGGAGAGCTGAAGCAGGGTCAGAGAGCAGGAGCAGGGTCAGAGTGCAGGAGAGATCACGCAGGGTCAGAGAGCAGGAGCAGGGTCAGAGAGCAGGAGAGATCACGCAGGGTCAGAGAGCTGGATTGATCAAGCAGGGTCAGAGAGCAGGAGCAGGGTCAGATGCAGGAGAGATCACGCAGGGTCAGAGAGCAGGAGCAGGGTCAGAGTGCAGGAGAGATCACGCAGGGTCAGAGAGCAGGAGCAGGGTCAGAGAGCAAGAGTGATCACGCAGGGTCAGAGAGCTGGTGCAATCACGCAGGGTCAGAGAGCTGGAGCGATCACGCAGGTTCAGAGAGCAGGAGCAGGGTCAGAGAGCAGGAGAGATCACACAGGGTCAGAGAGCTGGAGCGATCACGCAGGGTCAGAGAGCTGGAGCAGGGTCAGAGAGCTGGAGAGATCACGCAGGGTCAGAGAGCAGGAGCAGGGTCAGAGAGCTGGAGCGATCATGCAGGGTCAGAGAGCAGGAGCAGGGTCAGAGAGCTGGAGAGATCACGCAGGGTCAGAGAGCTGGAGCGATCAACAGGGTCAGAGAGCAGGAGCAGGGTCAGAGAGCTGGTGAGATCACGCAGGGTCAGAGAGCAGGAGCGATCACGCGGGGTCAGAGAGCAGGAGCAGGGTCAGAGAGCTGGAGAGATCACGCAGGGTCAGAGAGCTGGAGCGATCACGCAGGGTCAGAGAGCAGGAGAGATCACGCAGGGTCAGATCGCTGGAGTGATGTCGCAGGGTCAGAGAGCTGGAGAGATCACGCAGGGTCAGAGAGCAGGAGCAGGGTCAGAGAGCAGGAGAGATGTCGCATGGTCAGAGAGCTGGAGCGATCATGCAGGGTCAGAGAGCTGGAGCGATCACGCAGTTTCAGAGAGCTGGAGCGATCACGCAGGGTCAGAGAGCTGGAGAGATCACTCGGTCAGAGAGCTGGAGCGATCACGCAGGGTCAGAGAGCAGGAGCGATCACGCAGTGTCAGAGAGCTGGAGCGATCACGCAGGGTCAGAGAGCAGGAGCAGTGTCCGAGAGCAGGAGCGATCACGCAGGGTCATAGAGCAGGAGCAGGGTCAGAGAGCTGGAGAGATCACGCAGGGTCAGAGAGCAGGAGCAGGGTCAGAGAGCAGGAGCGATCACGCAGGGTCAGAGAGCAGGAGCAGGGTCAGAGAGCTGGGGCGATCACGCAGGGTCAGAGAGCTGAAGAAGGGTCAGAGAGCTGGAGAGATCACGCAGGGTCAGAGAGCAGGAGAGATCGCGCAGGGTCAGAGAGCAGGAGAGATCGCGCAGGGTCAGAGAGCTGGATCGATCTCGCAGGGTCAGAGAGCTGGAGAGATCACGCAGGGTCAGAGAGCAGGAGCAGGGTCAGAAATCAGGAGAGATCACGCAGGGTCAGAGAGCTGGAGAGATCCCGCAGGGTCAGAGAGCTGGCACAGGGTCAGAGAGCAGGAGCAGGGTCAGAGAGCAGGAGAGATCACGCAGGGTCAGAGAGCTAGAGCGATCACGCAGCGTCATAGAGCTGGAGCGATCACGCAGGGTCAGAGAGCAGGAGAGAGCACGCAGCGTCAGAGAGCTGGAGCGATCTCGCAGGGTCAGAGAGCTGGAGCGATCTCGCAGGGTCAGAGAGCTGGAGTGATCTCGCAGGGTCAGACAGCTGGAGAGATCTCGCAGGGTCAGACAGCTGGAGAGATCTCGCAGGGTCAGACAGCTGGAGAGATCTCGCAGGGTCAGAGAGCAGGAGCAGGGTCAGAGAGCAGGAGAGAGCACGCAGGGTCAGAGAGCTGAAGCAGGGTCAGGGAGCAGGAGCGATCACGCAGGGTCAGAGAGCTGGAGAGATCTCGCAGGGTCAGAGAGCTGGAGCGATCTCGCAGGGTCAGAGAGCTGGTGCGATCGAGCAGGGTCAGAGAGCTGGAGAGCTGAAGCAGGGTCAGAGAGCTGGAGCGATCACGCAGGGTCAGAGAGCAGGTGAGAGCACGCAGCGTCAGAGAGCTGAAGCAGGGTCAGAGAGCAGGAGCGATCACGCAGGGTCAGAGAGCTGGAGAAATCACGCAGGGTCAGAGAGCAGGAGCAGGGTCAGAGAGCAGGAGTGATCACGCAGGGTCAGAGAGCTGGTGCAATCACGCAGGGTCAGAGAGCTGGAGCGATCAACAGGGTCAGAGAGCTGGAGTGATCAAGCAGGGTCAGACAGCAGGAGCAGGGTCAGAGAGCAGCAGAGATCACGCAGGGTCAGAGAGCAGGAGCAGGGTCAGAGAGCTGGAGAGATCACGCAGGGTCAGAGAGCTGGAGCGATCACGCAGGGTCAGAGAGCAGGAGAGATCACGCAGGGTCAGATAGCTGGAGTGATGTCGCAGGGTCAGAGAGCTGGAGAGATGACGCAGGGTCAGAGAGCAGGAGCAGGGTCAGAGAGCAGGAGAGATGTCGCATGGTCAGAGAGCTGGAGCGATCACGCAGGGTCAGAGAGCTGGAGCGATCACGCAGGGTCAGAGAGCTGGAGAGATCACTCAGGGTCAGAGAGCTGGAGCGATCACGCAGGGTCAGAGAGCAGGAGCAGTGTCAGAGAGCAGGAGCGATCACGCAGTGTCAGAGAGCTGGAGCGATCACGCAGGGTCAGAGAGCAGGAGCAGTGTCCGAGAGCAGGAGCGATCACGCAGGGTCAGAGAGCTGAAGCAGGGTCATAGAGCAGGAGCAGGGTCAGAGAGCTGGAGAGATCACGCAGGGTCAGAGAGCAGGAGCAGGGTCAGAGAGCAGGAGCGATCACGCAGGGTCAGAGAGCTGGAGTGATCACGCAGGGTCAGAGAGCAGGAGCAGGGTCAGAGAGCTGGGGCGATCACGCAGGGTCAGAGAGCTGAAGAAGGGTCAGAGAGCAGGAGAGATCGCGCAGGGTCAGAGAGCAGGAGAGATCGCGCAGGGTCAGAGAGCAGGAGAGATCGCGCAGGGTCAGAGAGCTGGAGCGATCGCGCAGGGTCAGAGAGCTGGATCGATCTCGCAGGATCAGAGAGCTGGAGAGATCACGCAGGGTCAGAGAGCAGGAGCAGGGTCAGAAATCAGGAGAGATCACGCAGGGTCAGAGAGCTGGAGAGATCCCGCAGGGTCAGAGAGCTGGCACAGGGTCAGAGAGCAGGAGCAGGGTCAGAGAGCAGGAGAGATCACGCAGGGTCAGAGAGCTGGAGCGATCACGCAGCGTCATAGAGCTGGAGCGATCACGCAGGGTCAGAGAGCAGGAGCAGGGTCAGAGAGCAGGAGAGAGCACGCAGGGTCAGAGAGCTGGAGCGATCTCGCAGGGTCAGAGAGCTGGAGAGATCTCGCAGGGTCAGACAGCTGGAGAGATCTCGCAGGGTCAGAGAGCAGGAGCAGGGTCAGAGAGCAGGAGAGAGCACGCAGGGTCAGAGAGCTGAAGCAGGGTCAGGGAGCAGGAGCGATCACGCAGGGTCAGAGAGCTGGAGAGATGTCGCAGGGTCAGAGAGCTGGAGCGATCTCGCAGGGTCAGAGAGCTGGTGCGATCGAGCAGGGTCAGAGAGCTGGAGAGCTGAAGAAGGGTCAGAGAGCTGGAGCGATCACCCAGAGTCAGAGAGCAGGAGAGAGCACGCAGCGTCAGAGAGCTGAAGCAGGGTCAGAGAGCAGGAGCGATCACGCAGGGTCAGAGAGCTGGAGAAATCACGCAGGGTCAGAGAGCTGGAGAGATCACGCAGGGTCAGAGAGCAGGAGCAGGGTCAGAGAGCAGGAGTGATCACGCAGGGTCAGAGAGCTGGTGCAATCACGCAGGGTCAGAGAGCTGGAGCGATCAACAGGGTCAGAGAGCTGGAGTGATCAAGCAGGGTCAGACAGCAGGAGCAGGGTCAGAGAGCAGCAGAGATCACGCAGGGTCAGAGAGCAGGAGCAGGGTCAGAGAGCTGGAGAGATCACGCAGGGTCAGAGAGCTGGAGCGATCACGCAGGGTCAGAGAGCAGGAGAGATCACGCAGGGTCAGATAGCTGGAGTGATGTCGCAGGGTCAGAGAGCTGGAGAGATGACGCAGGGTCAGAGAGCAGGAGCAGGGTCAGAGAGCAGGAGAGATGTCGCATGGTCAGAGAGCTGGAGCGATCACGCAGGGTCAGAGAGCTGGAGCGATCACGCAGGGTCAGAGAGCTGGAGAGATCACTCAGGGTCAGAGAGCTGGAGCGATCACGCAGGGTCAGAGAGCAGGAGCAGTGTCAGAGAGCAGGAGCGATCACGCAGTGTCAGAGAGCTGGAGCGATCACGCAGGGTCAGAGAGCAGGAGCAGTGTCCGAGAGCAGGAGCGATCACGCAGGGTCAGAGAGCTGAAGCAGGGTCATAGAGCAGGAGCAGGGTCAGAGAGCTGGAGAGATCACGCAGGGTCAGAGAGCAGGAGCAGGGTCAGAGAGCAGGAGCGATCACGCAGGGTCAGAGAGCTGGAGTGATCACGCAGGGTCAGAGAGCAGGAGCAGGGTCAGAGAGCTGGGGCGATCACGCAGGGTCAGAGAGCTGAAGAAGGGTCAGAGAGCAGGAGAGATCGCGCAGGGTCAGAGAGCAGGAGAGATCGCGCAGGGTCAGAGAGCAGGAGAGATCGCGCAGGGTCAGAGAGCTGGAGCGATCGCGCAGGGTCAGAGAGCTGGATCGATCTCGCAGGATCAGAGAGCTGGAGAGATCACGCAGGGTCAGAGAGCAGGAGCAGGGTCAGAAATCAGGAGAGATCACGCAGGGTCAGAGAGCTGGAGAGATCCCGCAGGGTCAGAGAGCTGGCACAGGGTCAGAGAGCAGGAGCAGGGTCAGAGAGCAGGAGAGATCACGCAGGGTCAGAGAGCTGGAGCGATCACGCAGCGTCATAGAGCTGGAGCGATCACGCAGGGTCAGAGAGCAGGAGCAGGGTCAGAGAGCAGGAGAGAGCACGCAGGGTCAGAGAGCTGGAGCGATCTCGCAGGGTCAGAGAGCTGGAGAGATCTCGCAGGGTCAGACAGCTGGAGAGATCTCGCAGGGTCAGAGAGCAGGAGCAGGGTCAGAGAGCAGGAGAGAGCACGCAGGGTCAGAGAGCTGAAGCAGGGTCAGGGAGCAGGAGCGATCACGCAGGGTCAGAGAGCTGGAGAGATGTCGCAGGGTCAGAGAGCTGGAGCGATCTCGCAGGGTCAGAGAGCTGGTGCGATCGAGCAGGGTCAGAGAGCTGGAGAGCTGAAGAAGGGTCAGAGAGCTGGAGCGATCACCCAGAGTCAGAGAGCAGGAGAGAGCACGCAGCGTCAGAGAGCTGAAGCAGGGTCAGAGAGCAGGAGCGATCACGCAGGGTCAGAGAGCTGGAGAAATCACGCAGGGTCAGAGAGCTGGAGAGATCACGCAGGGTCAGAGAGCAGGAGCAGGGTCAGAGAGCAGGAGTGATCACGCAGGGTCAGAGAGCTGGTGCAATCCGCAGGGTCAGAGAGCTGGAGCGATCAACAGGGTCAGAGAGCTGGAGTGATCAAGCAGGGTCAGACAGCAGGAGCAGGGTCAGAGAGCAGCAGAGATCACGCAGGGTCAGAGAGCAGGAGCAGGGTCAGAGAGCTGGAGAGATCACGCAGGGTCAGAGAGCTGGAGCGATCACGCAGGGTCAGAGAGCAGGAGAGATCACGCAGGGTCAGATAGCTGGAGTGATGTCGCAGGGTCAGAGAGCTGGAGAGATGACGCAGGGTCAGAGAGCAGGAGCAGGGTCAGAGAGCAGGAGAGATGTCGCATGGTCAGAGAGCTGGAGCGATCATGCAGGGTCAGAGAGCTGGAGCGATCACGCAGGGTCAGAGAGCTGGAGAGATCACTCAGGGTCAGAGAGCTGGAGAGATCACTCAGGGTCAGAGAGCTGGAGCGATCACGCAGGGTCAGAGAGCAGGAGCAGTGTCAGAGAGCAGGAGCGATCACGCAGTGTCAGAGAGCTGGAGCGATCACGCAGGGTCAGAGAGCAGGAGCAGTGTCCGAGAGCAGGAGCGATCACGCAGGGTCAGAGAGCTGAAGCAGGGTCATAGAGCAGGAGCAGGGTCAGAGAGCTGGAGAGATCACGCAGGGTCAGAGAGCAGGAGCAGGGTCAGAGAGCTGGGGCGATCGAGCAGGGTCAGAGAGCTGGAGCGATCACGCAGGGTCAGAGAGCTGGAGAAATCATGCAGGGTCAGAGAGCTGGAGAGATCACGCAGGGTCAGAGAGCAGGAGCAGGGTCAGAGAGCAGGAGAGCTGAAGCAGGGTCAGAGAGCAGGAGCGATCACGCAGGGTCAGAGAGCTGGAGCGATCACGCAGGGTCAGAGAGCAGGAGCAGGGTCAGAGAGCAGGAGAGAGCACGCAGGGTCAGAGAGCTGGAGCGATCTCGCAGGGTCAGAGAGCTGGAGAGATCTCGCAGGGTCAGACAGCTGGAGAGATCTCGCAGGGTCAGAGAGCAGGAGCAGGGTCAGAGAGCAGGAGAGAGCACGCAGGGTCAGAGAGCTGAAGCAGGGTCAGGGAGCAGGAGCGATCACGCAGGGTCAGAGAGCTGGAGAGATGTCGCAGGGTCAGAGAGCTGGAGCGATCTCGCAGGGTCAGAGAGCTGGTGCGATCGAGCAGGGTCAGAGAGCTGGAGAGCTGAAGAAGGGTCAGAGAGCTGGAGCGATCACCCAGAGTCAGAGAGCAGGAGAGAGCACGCAGCGTCAGAGAGCTGAAGCAGGGTCAGAGAGCAGGAGCGATCACGCAGGGTCAGAGAGCTGGAGAAATCACGCAGGGTCAGAGAGCTGGAGAGATCACGCAGGGTCAGAGAGCAGGAGCAGGGTCAGAGAGCAGGAGTGATCACGCAGGGTCAGAGAGCTGGAGCGATCAACAGGGTCAGAGAGCTGGAGTGATCAAGCAGGGTCAGACAGCAGGAGCAGGGTCAGAGAGCAGCAGAGATCACGCAGGGTCAGAGAGCAGGAGCAGGGTCAGAGAGCTGGAGAGATCACGCAGGGTCAGAGAGCTGGAGCGATCACGCAGGGTCAGAGAGCAGGAGAGATCACGCAGGGTCAGATAGCTGGAGTGATGTCGCAGGGTCAGAGAGCTGGAGAGATGACGCAGGGTCAGAGAGCAGGAGCAGGGTCAGAGAGCAGGAGAGATGTCGCATGGTCAGAGAGCTGGAGCGATCACGCAGGGTCAGAGAGCTGGAGCGATCACGCAGGGTCAGAGAGCTGGAGAGATCACTCAGGGTCAGAGAGCTGGAGCGATCACGCAGGGTCAGAGAGCAGGAGCAGTGTCAGAGAGCAGGAGCGATCACGCAGTGTCAGAGAGCTGGAGCGATCACGCAGGGTCAGAGAGCAGGAGCAGTGTCCGAGAGCAGGAGCGATCACGCAGGGTCAGAGAGCTGAAGCAGGGTCATAGAGCAGGAGCAGGGTCAGAGAGCTGGAGAGATCACGCAGGGTCAGAGAGCAGGAGCAGGGTCAGAGAGCAGGAGCGATCACGCAGGGTCAGAGAGCTGGAGTGATCACGCAGGGTCAGAGAGCAGGAGCAGGGTCAGAGAGCTGGGGCGATCACGCAGGGTCAGAGAGCTGAAGAAGGGTCAGAGAGCAGGAGAGATCGCGCAGGGTCAGAGAGCAGGAGAGATCGCGCAGGGTCAGAGAGCAGGAGAGATCGCGCAGGGTCAGAGAGCTGGAGCGATCGCGCAGGGTCAGAGAGCTGGATCGATCTCGCAGGATCAGAGAGCTGGAGAGATCACGCAGGGTCAGAGAGCAGGAGCAGGGTCAGAAATCAGGAGAGATCACGCAGGGTCAGAGAGCTGGAGAGATCCCGCAGGGTCAGAGAGCTGGCACAGGGTCAGAGAGCAGGAGCAGGGTCAGAGAGCAGGAGAGATCACGCAGGGTCAGAGAGCTGGAGCGATCACGCAGCGTCATAGAGCTGGAGCGATCACGCAGGGTCAGAGAGCAGGAGCAGGGTCAGAGAGCAGGAGAGAGCACGCAGGGTCAGAGAGCTGGAGCGATCTCGCAGGGTCAGAGAGCTGGAGAGATCTCGCAGGGTCAGACAGCTGGAGAGATCTCGCAGGGTCAGAGAGCAGGAGCAGGGTCAGAGAGCAGGAGAGAGCACGCAGGGTCAGAGAGCTGAAGCAGGGTCAGGGAGCAGGAGCGATCACGCAGGGTCAGAGAGCTGGAGAGATGTCGCAGGGTCAGAGAGCTGGAGCGATCTCGCAGGGTCAGAGAGCTGGTGCGATCGAGCAGGGTCAGAGAGCTGGAGAGCTGAAGAAGGGTCAGAGAGCTGGAGCGATCACCCAGAGTCAGAGAGCAGGAGAGAGCACGCAGCGTCAGAGAGCTGAAGCAGGGTCAGAGAGCAGGAGCGATCACGCAGGGTCAGAGAGCTGGAGAAATCACGCAGGGTCAGAGAGCTGGAGAGATCACGCAGGGTCAGAGAGCAGGAGCAGGGTCAGAGAGCAGGAGAGATCGCGCAGGGTCAGAGAGCTGGTGCAATCCGCAGGGTCAGAGAGCTGGATCGATCTCGCAGGATCAGAGAGCTGGAGAGATCACGCAGGGTCAGAGAGCAGGAGCAGGGTCAGAAATCAGGAGAGATCACGCAGGGTCAGAGAGCTGGAGAGATCCCGCAGGGTCAGAGAGCTGGCACAGGGTCAGAGAGCAGGAGCAGGGTCAGAGAGCAGGAGAGATCACGCAGGGTCAGAGAGCTGGAGCGATCACGCAGCGTCATAGAGCTGGAGCGATCACGCAGGGTCAGAGAGCAGGAGCAGGGTCAGAGAGCAGGAGAGAGCACGCAGGGTCAGAGAGCTGGAGCGATCTCGCAGGGTCAGAGAGCTGGAGAGATCTCGCAGGGTCAGACAGCTGGAGAGATCTCGCAGGGTCAGAGAGCAGGAGCAGGGTCAGAGAGCAGGAGAGAGCACGCAGGGTCAGAGAGCTGAAGCAGGGTCAGGGAGCAGGAGCGATCACGCAGGGTCAGAGAGCTGGAGAGATGTCGCAGGGTCAGAGAGCTGGAGCGATCTCGCAGGGTCAGAGAGCTGGTGCGATCGAGCAGGGTCAGAGAGCTGGAGAGCTGAAGAAGGGTCAGAGAGCTGGAGCGATCACCCAGAGTCAGAGAGCAGGAGAGAGCACGCAGCGTCAGAGAGCTGAAGCAGGGTCAGAGAGCAGGAGCGATCACGCAGGGTCAGAGAGCTGGAGAAATCACGCAGGGTCAGAGAGCTGGAGAGATCACGCAGGGTCAGAGAGCAGGAGCAGGGTCAGAGAGCAGGAGTGATCACGCAGGGTCAGAGAGCTGGTGCAATCCGCAGGGTCAGAGAGCTGGAGCGATCAACAGGGTCAGAGAGCTGGAGTGATCAAGCAGGGTCAGACAGCAGGAGCAGGGTCAGAGAGCAGCAGAGATCACGCAGGGTCAGAGAGCAGGAGCAGGGTCAGAGAGCTGGAGAGATCACGCAGGGTCAGAGAGCTGGAGCGATCACGCAGGGTCAGAGAGCAGGAGAGATCACGCAGGGTCAGATAGCTGGAGTGATGTCGCAGGGTCAGAGAGCTGGAGAGATCACGCAGGGTCAGAGAGCAGGAGCAGGGTCAGAGAGCAGGAGAGATGTCGCATGGTCAGAGAGCTGGAGCGATCACGCAGGGTCAGAGAGCTGGAGCGATCACGCAGGGTCAGAGAGCTGGAGAGATCACTCAGGGTCAGAGAGCTGGAGAGATCACTCAGGGTCAGAGAGCAGGAGCAGGGTCAGAGAGCTGGAGAGATCACGCAGGGTCAGAGAGCTGGAGCGATCACGCAGGGTCAGAGAGCAGGAGAGATCACGCAGGGTCAGATAGCTGGAGTGATGTCGCAGGGTCAGAGAGCAGGAGAGATGTCGCATGGTCAGAGAGCAGGAGAGATGTCGCATGGTCAGAGAGCAGGAGCGATCACGCAGGGTCAGAGAGCTGGAGCGATCACGCAGGGTCAGAGAGCTGGAGCGATCACGCAGGGTCAGAGAGCTGGAGAGATCACTCAGGGTCCGAGAGCTGGAGCGATCACGCAGGGTCAGAGAGCAGGAGCAGTGTCAGAGAGCAGGAGCGATCACGCAGTGTCAGAGAGCTGGAGCGATCACGCAGGGTCAGAGAGCAGGAGCAGTGTCCGAGAGCAGGAGCGATCACGCAGGGTCAGAGAGCTGAAGCAGGGTCATAGAGCAGGAGCAGGGTCAGAGAGCTGGAGAGATCACGCAGGGTCAGAGAGCAGGAGCAGGGTCAGAGAGCTGGGGCGATCGAGCAGGGTCAGAGAGCTGGAGCGATCACGCAGGGTCAGAGAGCTGGAGAAATCATGCAGGGTCAGAGAGCTGGAGAGATCACGCAGGGTCAGAGAGCAGGAGCAGGGTCAGAGAGCAGGAGAGCTGAAGCAGGGTCAGAGAGCAGGAGCGATCACGCAGGGTCAGAGAGCTGGAGAAATCACGCAGGGTCAGAGAGCTGGAGAGATCACGCAGGGTCAGAGAGCAGGAGTGATCACGCAGGGTCAGAGAGATGGTGCAATCAAGCAGTGTCAGACAGCAGGAGCAGGGTCAGAGAGTAGGAGAGATCACGCAGGGTCAGAGAGTAGGAGAGATCACACAGGGTCAGAGAGCTGGAGTGATCAAGCAGGGTCAGAGAGCAGGAGAGATCACGCGGGGTCAGAGAGCAGGAGTGATCACGCAGGGTCAGAGAGCTGGTGCAAGATTGCAGGGTCAGACAGCAGGAGCAGGGTCAGAGAGCAGCAGAGATCACGCAGGGTCAGAGAGTAGGAGAGATCACACAGGGTCAGAGAGCTGGAGTGATCAAGCAGGGTCAGAGAGCAGGAGAGATCACGCGGGGTCAGAGAGCAGGAGCAGGGTCAGAGTGCAGGAGTGATCACGCAGGGTCAGAGAGCTGGTGCAATCACGCAGGGTCAGAGAGCTGGAGCGATCAACAGGGTCAGAGAGCAGGAGCAGGGTCAGAGAGCTGGTGAGATCACGCAGGGTCAGAGAGCAGGAGCGATCACGCGGGGTCAGAGAGCAGGAGCAGGGTCAGAGAGCTGGAGTGATCAAGCAGGGTCAGAGGGCAGGAGCAGGGTCAGAGAGCTGGCGTGTTCTCGCAGGGTCAGAGAGCTGGAGCAGGGTCAGAAATCAGGAGAGATCACGCAGGGTCAGAGAGCTGAAGCAGGGTCAGAGAGCTGGAGCGATCTCGCAGGGTCAGAGAGCTGGAGTGATCTCGCAGGGTCAGAGAGCTGGAGCAGGGTCAGAGAGCTGGAGAATTTGGACATGGAAGAAGGCAATGGGATGAAGGAGCTAATAAATTGATTATCCAGACCACAAGACACCAGTGGAAGATGATAAGGAAGGCAAAGTGGAGATAGGAGGTAATTTCAGGTGTTCGTCATTTACAATCATCATTAAGAACATCATTTAGGTACTGGTCATACTCAGAAGAACACTGTTTTATTTGTTCATGCTGTTGTTAATAATCGAGTTTGAGATACAGCTGATTAATAGCTCTATTCAGAAGTCCTACAGGGGGATATTCCTCAATTTGACAGGGGTTTCTTGACAGTGAAACTCTCCCCTCACCCCTCTCCTCTCTACCCCCCACCCCCCCCCCCGCCCCACTCTCTCTTCCCCCACTCTCTCTTCCCCCACTCTCTCTTCCCCCACTCTCTCTTCCCCCACTCTCTCTTCCCCCCTCTCTCTTTTCCCCTCTCTCTTTTCCCCCTCTTCTCTTTTTCCCCCCTCCTCTCTCTTTCCCCCTCTGCTCCCCCCTCTCTCCTCCCCCTCTCTTCTCCCTCCTCTCTCTTCCCTCCTCCTCTGTCTTCCCCCTTCCTCTCTCTTCCCCATCTCTCTTTCCCCCCTCCTGTTTCTTTTCCCCCTCCTCTCTCTTCCCACCTCTCTGCCCCCTCCTCTCTCTTTCTCCCCTTTCTCTTTCTCTCTTCTCTCCTCCCCCCTCTCTCTGGCCCCCCTCTTCCCCCGCCTCCTGTCTCTTCCCCCCCCCCCCCGCCTCCTCTCTCTTCCCCCCCCCCCGCCTCCTCTCTCTTCCCCCCCCCCCCGCCTCCTCTCTCTTCCCCCCCCGCCTCCTCTCTCTTCCCCCCCCGCCTCCTCTCTCTTCCCCCCCCCCGCCTCCTCTCTCTTCCCCCCCCCCGCCTCCTCTCTCTTCCCCCCCCCGCCTCCTCTCTCTTCCCCCCCCCGCCTCCTCTCTCTTCCCCCCCCCCGCCTCCTCTCTCTTCCCCCCCCCCGCCTCCTCTCTCTTCCCCCCCCCCGCCTCCTCTCTCTTCCCCCCCCCCGCCTCCTCTCTCTTCCCCCCCCCCGCCTCCTCTCTCTTCCCCCCCCCGCCTCCTCTCTCTTCCCCCCCCCCGCCTCCTCTCTCTTCCCCCCCCCCGCCTCCTCTCTCTCTTCCCCCCCCCCGCCTCCTCTCTCTCTTCCCCCCCCCCCGCCTCCTCTCTCTTCCCCCCCCCGCCTCCTCTCTCTTCCCCCCCCGCCTCCTCTCTCTTCCCCCCCCCGCCTCCTCTCTCTTCCCCCCCCCGCCTCCTCTCTCTTCCCCCCCCCGCCTCCTCTCTCTTCCCCCCCCGCCTCCTCTCTCTTCCCCCCCCCGCCTCCTCTCTCTTCCCCCCCCCCGCCTCCTCTCTCTTCCCCCCCCCGCCTCCTCTCTCTTCCCCCCCCCGCCTCCTCTCTCTTCCCCCCCCCGCCTCCTCTCTCTTCCCCCCCCGCCTCCTCTCTCTTCCCCCCCGCCTCCTCTCTCTTCCCCCCCGCCTCCTCTCTCTTCCCCCCCGCCTCCTCTCTCTTCCCCCCCGCCTCCTCTCTCTTCCCCCCCGCCTCCTCTCTCTTCCCCCCCGCCTCCTCTCTCTTCCCCCCCGCCTCCTCTCTCTTCCCCCCCGTCTCCTCTCTCTTCCCCCCCGCCTCCTCTCTCTTCCCCCCGCCTCCTCTCTCTTCCCCCCGCCTCCTCTCTCCTTCCCCCCGCCTCCTCTCTCCTTCCCCCCGCCTCCTCTCTCCTTCCCCCCGCCTCCTCTCTCCTTCCCCCCGCCCCCTCTCTCCTTCCCCCCGCCCCCTCTCTCCTTCCCCCCGCCTCCTCTCTCCTTCCCCCCGCCTCCTCTCTCCTTACCCCCCGCCTCCTCTCGTTTCTTCCCCCCACGCTCCTCTCGTGCTAAATGGGATACATTTTGAACACATCTAGCAACTCAAAACTGGGAATCCATGAGGTGCTGTGGGCCATCAGCAGCATCAGAATTGTACTCAACCACAATCTGTAACCTCATGGCCCAGCATATCCCTCACTCTACCATTACCATCAAGCCAGGAGACCAACCCCGGTTCAATGAAGAGTGCAGGAGGGCATGCCAGGATCAGCACCAGGCATACCTCAAAATGAGGTGTCAACCTGGTGAAGCTACAACACAGGACTATCTGCGTGCTAAACTGCATAAGCAGCATGTAATAGACAGAGCTAAGTGATCCCAGGCAAATGGATCAGATCTAAGCTCTGCAGTCCTGCTACATCCCTTTGTGAATGGTGGTGGACAATTCAGCAACTGACGGGATGAGGAGGCTGTACATATATCCCTGTCTTCAATGATAAGGGAGCCCAGCACATCAGTGCAAAAGACAAGGCTAAAACATTTGCATCCATCTTCAGCCAGAAGTGCCAAGTGGATGATCCATCTCAGCCTCCTCCTGAGATCTCCAGCATCACAGATGCCAGTCTTCAGCCAATCCGATTCACTCCACATGATATCAAGAAATGGCTGAAAGCATTGGATACTGCAAAGGCTACTGGTCCTGACAATATTCCGGCAATAGTACTGAAGACTTGTGCTCCTGAACTAGCCACGCCCCTAGCCAAGCTGTTCCAGTACAGCTACAACACTGACATTAAAGGCCTGCTCCGGTATGCAATTGAAATCCGACTCGACACCTTTGATTTTTTCCCGCACCCAACCCGACTAGACCCGACTACTGGAATGAAGTTGATTATGTCGAAGAAGTTGTGCTCTACCTTGGATGGAATCGCTCACTGCAGACTAGCGTGAAGTCCGGATGCACGTTTCCCGCCTTTGATGTCCGGGCTGTTCAAATCTTGAAGCTTTTCGCTCCCTGACCTAAAGGCTAACCCGGCCCAACCCAAGCCCAAGCTGGACCCGGAAGAGAGACCCCACCCAACCCGAACCCGACACATGTCGTCGGGTCTGGTCAGGTTCGGGTCGAGTAGCCATGCTCAAACTGACATCTACCCAGCAATGTGGAAAATTGCCCAGGTATGTCCTCGACTCAAAGAGCAAGACAAATCCAACCCGCCAATTACTGCCCTATCAGTCTACTCTCGATCATCAGCAAAGTGATAGAAGGGGTCGTCAACAGCACTATCAAGCAGCACTTGCTCAGCAATAACCTCACTGATGCTCAGTTTGGGTTCCGCCTGGGCCAATCAGCTCCTGACCTCATTATAGCCTTAGTCCAAACATAGATAAAAGAGCTGAACTCCAGGGGTGAAGTGAGAGTAACTGCCCTTGACATCAAGGCAGCAGTTGACCGAGTATGGCATCAAGGAGCCCTACCAAAACTGGAGTCAATGGGAATCAAGGGGAAAACTCTTCATTGGTTGGAGTCATACCTAGCACAAGGGAAGATGGTTGTGGTTGTTGGAGGTCAATCATCTCAGACCCAGGACATCGCTGCAGGAGTTCCTCAGGGTAGTGTCCATGGCCCAACCATCTTCAACTGCTTCATCAATGACCTTCCTTCAATCATAAGGTCAGAAGTGGGGATGTTCGCTGATGATTGCACAATGTTCAGCACCATTCGTGACTCCTCAGATACTGAAGCGGTCCGTGTAGAAATGCAGCAAGACCTGGACAATATCCAGGCTTGGGCTGATAAGTGGCAAGTAATATTTGCGACACACAACTGCCAGGCAATGACCATCTCCAACAAGAGAGAATCTAACCATCTCCCCTTGACATTCTATGGCATTACCATCGCTGAATCCCCCACTATCAACATCCAGGGGGCACCATTGACCAGAAACTGAACTGGACCAGGCACATAAATACTGTGGCTACAAGAGCAGGTCAGAGGCTGGGAATTCTGAGGCAAGTAACTCACCTCCTGACTCCCCAGTGCTTGTCCGCCATCAACAAGGCACAAGTCAGGAGTGTGATGGAATACTCTCCACTTGCCTGGATGAGTGAAGCTCCAACAACACTCAAGAAGCTCGACACCATCCAAGACATACGAGCCCACTTGATTGGCACCCAATGCACAAACATTCACTCCTTCCACCACTGACGCACAGTGGCAGCAGTGTGTACCATCTCCAAGATGCACTATAGCAATTCACCAAGGCTCCTTCGACAGCACCTTCCAAATCCGCGTCTTCTACCACCAGGAAGGACAAGGGCAGCGGATACATGGAGACACCACCACCTGGAAGTTCCCCTCCAAGTCACACTCCATCCTGACTTGGAACTATATCGCCGTTCCTTCACATTCGCTGGGTCAAAATCCTGGAACTCCCTTCCTAACAGCACTGTGGGTATACCTACCTCACATGGACTGCAGCAGTTCAAGAAGGCAGCTCACCACCACCTTCTCAAGGGCAATTAGAGATGGGCAATAAATGCTGGCAGAGCCAGCGACGCCCACATCCCATGCATGAATAATAAAAAAAATCTCCCTTCCCCTCTCACCCCTCTCTCCACTCTCCCTTCCCCTCTCCCCTGTCTCCCTTCCCCTCTCTTCCCTCGCCCTCTTCCGTCTCCTCTCTCCCCTCGCGCTCTCCCGTCTCCTCTCTCCCCTCCCCTCTCTCCTTTCACTCCCCTCTCCCATATCTCCCCTCTTTCCTCCCCTCTCCCCTCTTCCCGCCCCCTCTCCTCTCTTCCCCTCACCTATTTCCCCTCTCTCCTCCACCCTCCTCTCTTCCCTCGCCTCTTTGTCCTCTCCATTCTCCAACCTCTGTCTTCTTTCTCCTATCCCATCACTCCTCTCTTCACTCCACTTTCCTTTCTCTGCCTTCCCCCTCCCTCCTGCTCCTTCTTCCGAGAAGGCTATGTTACCCTAATGCACCTCTTCCACCAAAGGGAATGCATCATGTTACAAGTTTCAGGTCTGCTTGAAATATTCTCTCTGGTATGATTAATCCAACGCTCTCCTTTGAGTCACTCAGAACCAACAGTCGCCTGTACCTAACACATTTCTTTTTTGTGCATCAGCACTCAGGCGTCTCAATTAGGCAACAGCCAACCTCGTGCTGTATGAGGGAGTGTTTGATGGGGATAGCGTAGAGGGAGCTTTACTCTGTATCTAACTCCATTTTATTTTCCTTTAGGTGGCCTTTATTCTCCAGGCCCCTTTATATGCATTTTAAATAAATAACTATTAAAAGCAGATAAATAAAGCAAAACTCAAATTAAAATAGCATTCTGTACATCAATGATGCACTCCAGCCCCTGCGATACCCACTGATCGCGGAAGGCCTCAAACGAATCGGCGGACACCGCGTGCTCCTTCTCCAGGGACACCGGGAGTGCAAACATAACCTCAGAAGAGGGGCAGGCAATCAGGGTGGATGGACCCCCCGATGGCCCGCAGCCTGGATCTGTGAATTGTCACCTTGGCCAGGCCTAGGAGCAGATGGATGAGGAGATCCTCCTCCCGGCCCATGCCCCTCTGCACCCCCTTAAAAACTCAAAGAGGGGCTGCAACCTCGCACACTCCATGGAAACAGGGAACACAGACTTGTCCAGGCCACAGAAATTACAGGCAGCCTGGGAGTCCATGAACCTACTTAAAAGCATATTGCATGGGACTGCCCTGTGCAGCAACTTCCATCCCAGGTGCTCGATGTAAAGGGGGAGGACTCCCACGTAGAGGGTTTCCCCTCGCTGCCAGATGGCAACACTGACCACCATGTCCGGGCAGCAGACAGTGAGGTCTGGAGAGTGTGCAGGAGCAGCCCATACAGAAAACACCTCTGCACGGTGTGGAATGGCACGGAGGGCATTTCCGAGAGGTGGCTCAGGTTGTGTGGGACCGCCCCCCTGAGGAGGGTTTCGGAGCCTGGGTCCGATGAGCAGTTGCGGCCAAGCAGGGGTCAGCACAGCCGGGAGCGCTCTACATTTCCGAGCCCCCTCATCACCCATAGTGAGGGACATCCTGAAGGCTTCGGCTACTCCTCCGCCCATCGGTCCATCCCCAGAGCTGGCCGCCCAGACAGCCAGAGCCCTCTCTTCTGCCAGTGGGGGAGCGCCCTGACTGCAGGCGACTATGTTCCAGACTCTGAACAGATCCCAGTAAAAGACAGGCAACTCCATCAGAGAGGCACGGCTAATGTTAGCCGTCGGGAGCTGCGTATCATCTTGAAGGCTGTGCCCTGGTAGAAAAAATACGTCGCCAACACACACCATCTGGGAGAACGCTCAACGTATAGGTATCTGCAGGGTCTGAAGGCAGAGAGTCACAGCCTAGGTGTGGTCGCACACCAGCGACTGGTTGCCCTCCTCGATCGGGAGACTCTGGACCGCGGCAGAGACCCAGTGTTTCCTCTTGCCCCAGAAGAAATAAACGAGTTTCTTCTGGATCGTGGTGGCAGATGCAGGGGGCATGGCCAAAGTGACCACAGCATAGAGGCCACCAGTTGGTTTATGACCAGCGCTCAGCCCCTGTAGGAAAGCACTCGGAGCAGTCCTGTCCAACGCCCCAGCCGAGTGGTGACTTTCACCTCTAACTTCTGCCAGTTTGCCGGCCAGGCTTCCTCAGCGGGACTAAGGTGGACTCCTAGATAGAGGAGGTGCGTGGTGCTCCATGCAAAAGGTGCTCACTCCTCCGGCAGGGAGTCCACCCGCCAATGACCAACATTTCTCCCAATTGATCCTTGAGGAGCACGTAATCGGCGTAAGCCAAGAGGTCGACCCGCATACAGCCAAAGCCGCCAGCCTCCTGCGAAGCAGGCACAGGAATAGCTCCATCCAGATGGTATATAATAGGTCGGACATGGGGCATCCCTGAAGTACGCCTCTTCCAAAGTGAAGGGATGCCGTTAAGGACCCGTTAGCTTTGACCAGACACTCTGCAGCGGCGTATAAAAATCGCACCCGAGCCACAAAATGCAGCCCAAGTCTGAAGACACGCAGAATCCCAAAAAGATATGTGATCCACCCTGTTGAATGCCTTCCCCTGATCGAGGGAGAGAAAGGCAACCGACAGACCAGTCTTCTGGAAAAGATGGATCAGATCTTGGACCAGGTGGATGTTGTCCTGGATGGACCAGCCCGGGACCATGTAGGACTGGTCAGGGTGGATCATGTGGGCCAGCACAGAGTCCAGGTAGGTAGACAGAGCCCGGGCAAAGATCTTGTAATCCGTGCTGAGGAGAGAGACCAGATGCCAGTTCTTAAGCAAGCGGAGGTTGCCCCTCTTCGGCAGCAGGACAATGACTGCCCTGCACTACGAGTGGGGTATCTCTCCAGTTGCCAGGCTTTTCCCCAGGACCCACGTGTCATCGCCCCACAGGACATCCTAGAACACCCTGAGGAGCTCCATGGTCAGCCCGTCCAGCCCTGGGGATTTGTCCCTGGAGAGCTGATGGAGGGCACCAGTCAACTCCACCTAAGTGAACAGAGCCTCCAGTCATTCAGCACTCTCTGGGCTGACCTTTGACAGGTCCTCCCACAAGACTCTGTACGCGTCCTCGCTTGATGGATCCAGAGAGAATAACATGCCATAATAGGTACAGACCAAGAGGCCCATTCCCTCTGAATCAGTGACGGAGGAACCATCGTTAGCCAGCAGCTAGGCGAGCTAATTACGGACCCCCACCAATTTTCCAGCGAGTAGGAGAAGAGTGAGGAGCTGTCCAAATACTCCTGGATCTGGATCCTCGACCTCACGTACGCTCCTTGGGACCCTACAAGATGCAGGTCCCTCAGCATGCCCTTTTTCTCTTTGTACACCTGCCACAGGGCCGGGTCCACGACGGCCTGACTAATGTGGGTCGAGCACCTCCCTCTCTCGGTGCACGATCTCGGCTTCCCACCTCTTGGTTGATCCCTTCGCGTACTGCTGACAGAAGACATGGATGTGAGTCTTGCCCACATCCGACCATAGCCTCAAGGAGGGGAAGCCCCCCTGCTTCCTTCTCCAGTTGGCCCAGAATTGATGGAACGAGTCCTGGAATTGCTCATCCTCCAGCAGCCAGTTGTTAAAGTGCCAGTACGTGGACTCCGCTTGCATGCGGAGCGGAGTGAGCTCCGCCCACACCAGGTGGTGGTCCGAGCATGGCACCAGCCATATGAAAGCCACCAAGACGCGGGAGATGTACGCCTGCGAAATGTAGAGGCGGTCGATTCGGGATCCTCCTCCTCCAGACCTCCATGTGAAGACACTGGAGTCGGGATGGAGGTTCCGTCAGACGTCCACCAAGTCGAGGGAGCTGATCAGTCCCCTCAACTTCTCCATCAACGTTTGGCCGCGCTGAGTACTGGAGAGAACCCTCATCTCAAGGGTACAATTAAACTCCCCCTGAGGATGATGCACTCGCCGCTATCGATAGAGCTCAAGAGAGCAGACACTTCTTTAAAGAAGCGCGCTTGCAATGCGTCGGGTCTGGGTGCGCACACGTTCACAAGGTGGAGCGGCACGCTACCCAGGCAAAGGGCAAGTTGGAGCAAACGGCTCGGCACAAACTCCTTGACCCCCAAGATCTCCAGCTGAAAAGTCGGGGCCAACAAGATAGCCACCCCACTCGAAATAGGGGTGAGGTGACTCATGTAGACCCCACCCTGCCACTCCAGGAGCCAGGTGGCTTCGTCTTCCTGAACGGTGTGGGTTTCCTGCAGAAAGCTCACCGCGTATCTCCCTTCCCTGAGGACTGAGAGATTGTGAAATCTGCTGCTGTTGATGTTGAGGCTGGCTATGGTTATCTTCATGTCAAAGGTACTTAAAACTGTCACCAACACCTCACTGTGAGGAGATAGTGGAGGTGCATGTTGGATCCCATCAGTTACAAAGAGAGACGAGGTCCGACCGTAACTTTTAGGAACTTTATTGCAAAAGAACAAAACAAAAGAACATGTGCTCACTACAGCAAGCCTTTCTTATAGTTATTCAAACAAAACTAGTAACGCCACCCCCCCTCCCCCCTTGTTTCTGAGTGGTTTGCAGACTTCTATTATCAGTGCATGATTGGTTCATTCGTCCCAGCATTTTATTCTTGCATCTTATTTCAGTAGTTTCACATTCCCCCCTCCTTGAACTGTTAGGCTGATTATTAAACAATAGGCTACTATTAAGCTATCTGCAGCTGTCCTGTTAGCTTCTGCTTGTTATTTTTTATAAATTGGCTCCACAGTTAGTCTGTTAGTTGATTAGTTTACTTTTAATCTGTCCCCACAGTCCCCCCTTTGATTCTTCAAACTTCTTTAAGAATCATTCCGTCAATCCCGCCTCGGTGCCTTTAATGGTCTCTACTTGTCTAGAAACAGCCTTCAACACCTGGAGGGGTTGCGCTTAATACGTTGCCCACTTGTGCCACAAGAGGGGACGGTGGGAGCTCTGTAAGGGCAGGGGTTTCAGTTACTTGTTTACAACAGCACTTAATAAGCAAAAACGTAAAATACAAAATTATGATTATAACAAAAAAGATCAAACCCTGTACCATTGAGGTCCCTATTGAGCCCAACCACCCGGTCGCCCAACTCCATAAGGTGGGGGTTGGGGGTTGTTTGAGTTTCTCTATCAACGTGCATTTCCCTGGACACTCGATTAGTTCCCCAAAGTGGAAAGGTTTGGTTAGCCAAAAGTAAGCAGATACTTAAAATGCATGCAAAGAGGATAATAAAAATTCTGAACATATTGGCAAATGGTAATTGTCCTGATAGCAGGTCGATATTTAGTCACGGATTGCTCGCTTGACTTGTTTTCTTCCCTTCCATCTTAACTGCTGACTGGGTGGTCAGTAGCACCTGGAAAGGTCCCTCCCACTTGGCGCCCAATGGTTCTTTATGTATTTTCTTCATGTAGACCCAGACTCCCGGGACAATGTCGTGCCCTCCTTCTGGTGGGACACCCCAAGCTGCCGATACCTGCGAGGAAGCAGAACTGATAGCATTTGTTAGGTTCTGACAATATTCTAGTGGATCGTCACTCACCAGGTGACAATCAGCTTTTCGCAAGTCAATTGTTCCCGGCAGAGACATGGGTCTCCCTGTTATTATTTCAAATGGACTCAGGCCCGTAGTTCTGTTCGGAGTCACCCTAACTTTGTGCAGGGTTGTCACCGTCCATCCTGCTTTCCGGGTACCGTTGTCAACAAAGGAGGAGCCGTCTGTAAAAAGGATTAAATCTGCATTGTGTAATGCCTCCTCTGCTGCTAAGGTTACTTCCTCTGTCTCTCTCACAGCCTCCACGCAGTCATGCTCTTCCCCCTCTTGCTCCCCAGGCAACGGGAGCATATCTTCTGGGTTTACCGGGCTGGCTCGGACTATATGGAGGTTGGGGGCCTCTAGGACCGTTGTCCATTGGGTCCATCTGGCTGCTGTCACTTGGGATACTCTATTCATGGACAGCAGTGTGTGGACGGTGTGCAGACACTTGACTGTTAGCTTTTGGTCCAATACCAGACCTGCAGTAGCCATCACAGCTTGGCATGTGGCTTCCATGGCCCTTAGGCAACTGCCCCATCCTAGGGCCACGGTGTCCAGTTTTCTCGAATAGTATCCAATAGGTCTCTGTTGGTCCCCATGCTCCTGTGTCAATATGGCGGTCATGTATCCCTCTTTTTCATGTACAAACAGGGTAAACGGTTTCCCGTTTAGGTCCCAAAAAGGACCTAATCTCCTGGATAGTGGTGGGCAGTTTGGCAGCTCAAATGACTGTGGTCCTGTCCTGGGTAAGTTCCCTCTTTCCTTTTGAAATCTTTTGTCCCAGGTACACGACCTCTTCTTGGGCTATCTGTGCTTTGTCAATACTGGCTTTGTGTCCTCTCTGATGAAGGTGGTCCAGCAGGGTACGCAGATCTTGTTCGTGTTGTTCTTCCGTTTCAGAGGCTAACAGAATGTCGTCCACGTACTGGATGACCGTGGAGTGCATGGGAGGTAACTCCCTCAGATGGTTTTGTGGGGCCATATGAAATACCGTAGGGCTGTTGTGGAAACCCTGTGGCAGCCGGGTCCAGGTGTAGTGTTGTTGTTGAACGGTAAAGGCGAACCACGGTTGGACCTTGGGTGCCAGTGGCACCAACCAAAATCCATTGGCCCTGTCAATAACAGAGAACCATTTATGTTCCGGCCTCAGGGCATTGAATACTGTGGAGGTGCCAGCTACCATAGGGGCCTTTTGATCAATACACTGGTTAGCCTTTCTATAGTCAACAGTAAGCCGCCAGGTCCCGTTTGGTTTCCGTCCTGGTCACACAGGGCTGTTTGAGGTACTGTGTGTTTTAACCAGCACGCCTCGCTCCTCTAGCTGTCTAATTATGGGTAAAATTCCTGCAATAGATGTTGGACTGATGGGGTATTGTTTAGTACAAGGCGGAGCGGATCCTGTAAACATTGCCGGTTCCATTTGAAGTAGTCCACAGTCGTTCTTATCCCGAGCTCCTCCTCCTTCAGACTTCTGATAGACCATGTTACCTGACCGCCTTCAAAATACAACGAGGAGTTCAGCTGGGTAAGAGCATTCATACCCAGAAGGGTCTGACCCACCGGACCTATCCAGACTGGTGTTATCAATTCGTGTGGGCCAAGACCAATGCGTATGGGCTGAGTTTTCCTGATCACCCACCCATGGCCACCAGCCCCGTGGGCGGTCTTAACTTTACCGTCCATCGGTATAGAGTTCCCGTATCGTTGAGGTAGATACGTTAATTCGGCCCCAGTATCCAGCAGGCAGTCTATATCCTGATCACCCGCCCTCGCAGTTATATACAATCCATCTCTTTGTTGTTCTATTAGTGCCAGGAGGGGCACCGAAAGGGCGAGGGAGGGGTCCGCTAGTTTTTTGCCACATCAAGTAACGCCAGTATCTCCTTCCGTTGCTGGGGTAACAACTGTTTGAATTTTTCTTGGTCATTGTCCTCAGGGGAGGGACCCGGTCTTGGTGCCGGATTGTATCCTTACCGTCCTCTTCCCCGTCCCTTGGCTCTACACATCTTAGCCCAATGGCCTTCCTTCCTGCAGTAGTGGCATGCCCCGGGTCACCTATCTTGCGCCTTATCAGGGCCTTTGGACGTCCAACCTGCCTGCAGAGCTCGGAGCTTTGCTTCCATGTCCCTGTCCAGCTGACTGCATCGATCAATCAACTGCGCGTAGGTTACTCCTGTGCCTTCCTACTCTGGTAAGGTTACCTTCAGCATCTTGGATAATTCTGGTTTTAGCCCTGCAATAAAGGCAGACTTCAAGGTCACAAAACGGGTATCATCCAGATCCTCTGGAGCAATGTCCATTATCCCCGAGTGTTCCAGCCAAGGAGATCTAAACCTCTCTTCATACTCCCGCACCTCTTCGGTACCTTTTTGCTGACAGGCTGTAATTTTATTCCAATCTGTCTTTGCGGGACAGAACGCTCACAGCCACTGACTAATCGCAGCCCATCTGGCATCTAGTTGTTGCTCGTCCTCGCCCAAAGCAGTTTGGACATCTCTGTTCAGTCTTCGCCCCGCTCGCCCGGGCACCATCACAGTCAAAATCTGTACCGTCCCACGGGTGGAGGTGGTAAATTCCCTTCAAACGTTCCAACTGTTCCCATGTCTTCTGACCCCCCTTTTTCGGGTCAGGCAATTCTTTGGACCATTTATCAATTTTCTCAGGATCCGCTGGGACATGCATCCAATAAGTGTTGTGCTCAGACGTGATCACCTCGTTACCGTCTGTAGTCTTCTTTTCCTGCTTGACCTTAACGCGTTTCTGTTTAAGGGGAGCGAGCCGCGCAAAAGGAAACTCATCATCAGTATCACTTTCTTCGCTGGAGGACTCAGCTTCCTCGATACCGGCTTCACGCCGTTGCGTTTTTCGTAGTTCTTTTAGTAACGACTCCAGATTCGGGTACAGGTGAGACGGTTGTGGTCGGCGGGGTCCGCAGGGCGGTCCCGGTCCCTTCGGTTGGGTCGCCTGTCCGTCTCGTAATTGTTTTTTTAAGTTCTTTAATTTCAGTCTCCAGATTGTTTTTCAGTCTCTAATTTTTCTAATTTAAGCTTTTCCTTTCTCAGTTGTTCGCAGACTGCCTTCAATTGGACCTTCACATTAGTCAGGTCGTGGTCACGTTGAGATAATTTCATTACACTGTCGGATCTGGCCCATTACGACTAAGGACCATTGGGTCCGTTCTTCATCCTTTAAACGGGTCGTTTTTCCCCAAACTCTCTTTATATCTTCCAGGGACCACTGTCCCTTGGAGACACCGTATTTCTGTTCAATTTCAGTCCAGGTTTTAGCCAAATTAAACTGTTGCTCGATATATCCTTTTAACTGCCAAAGAATTTCATCTTCGGAAACGTCTGGCGGGGCTCGCCCGCCTTTTACGGTGGTTGGCAACTGTCGGTCATTGTACCAATTTTGTGTGGGGGAGGGGGTCTCGAGCCGTGGGGCTTCTTATACAGGTACCGTGGAGCTTTGCAGCCGGGCTGGTGTATTACCATCGAACACAGCCGATTTAGACGTCTATAAAGCGGGTCTCAAGCCTCAGAAGAGTTCGGGATCGCGTGGTGGAGTACCGAAACCAGACAACGGCCGAGGACTTCTTAGAGTAAAGAGGAGTCCTTACCTCCGGGGGCCGATATAGGTCCGATGTCCAGGGCTTCGGTCTTTATCCTCCAGCGATCCTGCCGACTTCGCCAAGTTGTTGGATCCCATTAGTTACAAAGAGAGATGAACTTTTCGAAACTTTATTGCAGTATATGGTTGTTACATTGCAAGGTTACAAAAGAAACAAAAACAAAACAAAAGAACATGCAAAAGAACAAAACAAAAGAACATGTGCTTACTACAGCAAACCTTCCTTATAGTTATTCAAAAAAAACTAGTAACGCCCCCACCCCCCCGCTCTTGTTTCTGAGTGGTTTGCAGACTTCTATTATCAGTGCATGATTGGTTCATTCGTCCCAGCATTTTATTCTTGCATCTTATTTCAGTAGTTTCACATCCCCCCTCCTTGAACTGTTAGGCTGATTATTAAACAATAGGCTACTATTACGCTATCTGCAGCTGTCCTGTTAGCTTCTGCTTGTTATTTTTTATAAATTAGCTCCACAGCGCCACAGTTAGTTTGTTAGCTGATTAGCTTACTTTTGATCTGTCCCCACAGTGCACCTCACCTTCCACTCCCCCAGCAACCCATTGAGGAACACTTCAAACCAGTGCCCACGCCTTTCCCGTACCTTTCCTGAGGGTGGCTCAGATGCACTGGATGATCAGTGCCAGATTTGACCACCGGCCGAGGGTCAGCTGACCTTTATTGTGGCAACCCCTGCAGGCTGCAAGGAAGTCCCAGAGTTCCATAGTGGGAATGGGAGGAGACTCATTAGGAGGCACGAGGGTGTCCACCATCTCATTGGCGATGGATTCAAGATCGTCTTCCGTGCCCCACACACAGTCCCCATCCTCCTCCGGGTTGTCACTGCACACTGTGGGGCAGACTTCCAGCCGCGCCAACTGGTCCCACCTCCGTCATGATCTCACCCCCAGATTCGATGGGGAGGGGTCCTCGTTAAGTTCTTGTAGGGAACCTGGGCCTATGGTCGCCAGCGGTTTAGGACCCCCCTTTACCTCCATCCCCAGGCCAGTGAGCGGCCCAGGGGAGACAGTAGATCCAGACTCCAGTAATCCAGCTAGAGCCAGGACCGGAGGCAGAGAGAAGAGGCCATCTCCCCACTGCCAGCGCTCACAGGCTCAGCAGACGGTGCAGCATTGTGAATCGCAACTGGGTCAGGTACATCCTGGTCGGGACTGGACTTTAGCTGGGAGGGACGAACCTTCGGGGCCTCACCCTCCCCTCCACTCAGGGCACCTGACCCAGTGGCAGATGGTGAGGCTTCTCCAGGAACATCCCCAGGCTCCCACACCACAAGCAGGGCTCCACTTGCCCCTTCAGGAGGGGCCACACATTACAGGGACTTCCCCCTGCCCTCCATCCGGAGGGGTAGGGAACTCCTGCCCAGGCCTTATGCCCTTGGTGGTGGTGGCAGAGGGAACCTGTGGACCCGAACCAGCAGGAAAATCCCCTCCAGCAGATGGGCCCTGTATCACCACTGTGGAGGGGTGCCTTCTCCTCTTTTTCCCACCAGGGCGCAACGGCTCAGAGTCCTCCATGATGTCAGAGGCCTCTGTACCCTCCTTTTGCCTGTTTACCCTGGACCTGAGCCCAGCCCTGGGGCAGGTGGGTTCCTGGGATCATGCCTTGGGCTGAGCCCAGGCTCAGGCTGTGCCGTGGTTTCCAGAGGACGTGCCTCTCAGTGTTTATTCTTTTTCTGCGCCTTCCTTCCATTTAGACAGGCCCCCCATCCTTACCAGAGGCCATGAAAACCACTGCCTCTGGAACCGGCCCTGCGGTGGCAGCTACGGGTACAGGAGGAGTGGGGGTGGTGTGCAGCAGCGCCACCCTGGGCTGCTGAGGTGGAGTGGGCAACCGGGACCTTGGGGCAGGTCTTCTGAACATGGCCCACCCTCTTGCAGGCATGGCAGTGCATCTTCCCGTACATCTTCGAGTTTGCAAAAATGGCCGAGGGGCCAACAACCTCAGCCACTTTCACGCAGGCCTCAATAGACATGTTGGAGTAGGCACAGCTAGAGGTTGGTAGTCTAAAAGGTGACGGGGTCACATGGGCAGCCACAGAGCCTGCAGCCGCATAGATGTTTGAGTGTCCCGCCACCGGTGATGACGGGCTTGCCATTGGTTCAAGAGCTAAACCCATCCCGAATTGTAGGCGTGCATATGCCAACAAAAAATAAAAGGTTTGCAAGGAATAACAAATGAACAAATAGGTTAGGGGAGAGGCTGAGGATCTACAGGGAAGGGAAAGACAGGCTGTAAGCGATGACTTGATTTTAAAGGTAGTACACAGAGCACTTTAAACAGTCTTTGGTACCACTCCTCGTCTTCCGGTTGGGAGAGGGGTCTTCACCTGGATCAGCTGAAAGCTATCCTGTTCTCTTTAGCCAGGCTGGAATATTGAGGTGGGGCGCCTCCCTGTGTGCTTGATGAAAGTGCAAAGCTCCCTGCAAAATTGTACAGCCCCCACCCACTTGAGCATTCCCATTAAATATTCAAAAAGGCGCTGCTACCTCGTACACTCCATATACATGTGGAACACAGACTCATCCAGGCCGTAGAAATTACAGGCGGTCTGGGAGTCCATGATCCTACTTAAAAGTCTATTTCACGAGACTGCCCTGTGCAGCACTCTCCACGCCAGGTCCCCAATATAAAGGGGGAGGACTCCCTTGTAGTGAGACCTCCACCGAGGTTTCCCCTCGCCGCCAGATGGCAAGACAGACCGCCATAGCGTGTCCAGGCTAGGGAAGCAGAGTGTGCAGGCGCAGCACGTACAAGAAAGCCCTTCGTGCGGTGTGGAATGACATGGGGTCCATTCATACTCCTCAAGTTTTGGTTGCACTTCAGTCCCACGCTCCTGATCTTGGGGCACCTGGTACGGAGAGGGGTGGGCCGGGAGGAGGATTTCCTCATCGGTCTGCTCCTGGGCCTGGCCAAGGTGGCAATTCACAGGTCCAGGCTGTGGGCCATCTGGGGGTCCTCATTGCCTGGCCCTCTTCCGAGGTTATGTTCCGAGGAGGGTTTCGGGGCCTAGGTCCGATGAATTGTTCCGGCGGAGCGGGTCTCAGCTCAGCCGGTTGCGCTCCACACTCCCGAACCCCCACGTCACCCACAGTGAAGGGCATCCCGGGGGTTTCAGCTACTCGTCTGCCCATGGGTCCATCCACAGAGCTGGTAGCCCGGACAGCCTCTCCTGCACCAGCGGGGGAGCGCCCTGACCGGAGGCCACCATGTTCCAGACTCTGAATCGATCCCGGTAAAAGAAAAGCAACGCCCTCAGAGAGGCGCGGCTAACGTTCTCCGCCGGGAGCTGCATGTCCTCTTGAAGGCAGTGACACTGGCGGAAAACATATGTCGCCAGTGCAGACCATCTGGGAGGACGCTCCCACCACACACTGTAGGACAAACGTCCCGGCCGCCCCAGCTGGTCCTGACTCCGTCAGCATCCCACCCCAAGTCTCAACGGCAGAGGAGTCCTCTTTGGGCTCCTCTATGGAACTGGAGCCTAAGGGCGCCAGCGGTTCAGGACCCCCTCCACCTCCATCTCCAGGCTAGTGAGTGGCCCAGGGAAGACAGTCGTACCCGACTCCGTCAATCCAACCGGAGCCAGGACCGGAGGTGGAGAGAGGATGCCATCTCACATCCCGCCAGCACTCACAGATTCCGCAGACGGGGCAGCATTTTCAAACGCAGCTGGGTTGGATACATCTGGTTGGGACTGGACTTTAGCTGGGAGGGCCAACCCGTCGGGTCCTCGCCTTCCCCTCCACCAAGGGCATCCGACCAAGCGACAGATGGTGAGGCTTCTCCAGGAGTGTCCCTAGGTGCCCCCACCACAAGCAGGGCACCACTCGCTCCTCTAGGAGGAGCCACATGTACAGGGATCTCCCCTTCCCCTCATCCAGAGGGGTAGGGAGCTTCTGCCCAGGCCTTATGGCCTTGATTGTGGTGGCAGGGGGAACCTGGGGACCCGAACCAGGAGGCAGCACCCCTCCAGCAGGTGGGCCCTGCACCTCAGGGCCCTGTGTTACCTCTGTGGAGGGGTGCCTTCTCCTCTTTTTCCCACTGGGGCACGGAGGCTCAGAGTCCTCCAAGTCATCAGAGAGCTCCGCACCCTCCTTTTGCTTAGTTACCCTGGACCTGAGCCCAGCCCTGGGGCAGGTGGCTTCCCCGGGATCGGGCTTTGGACTGAGCCCAGGCTCAGGTTGTGCCACGGTATCCAGGGGACGCGTCTCTCGGTGTTTATTCTTTTTCCACTCGGACTGGCACCCCACTCCCCGCCGGATGCTGTGAAAACCACCGCCCCAGCAACTGACTGAGCGGTGTTTGTTGCAGGTCAAAGGATAGTAGGGGAACGTGTGGCAGCGCCACCTGGGCTGCCAAGGTCGAGTTGGCAGCCCAGAGTTTGGGGCAGCTTTTCTGAACATGCCCCACCCCTTGCAGGCATTCCCTACTCTACAAAACAGCCCAGGTCTTCAGGTCTTTTCTTCCCCACCCCTCCTGCCCCGCATAACAATTAATGAATGAGCTTCAAAAGCCAAACTCACGAGAGCTTTCAGTTTTTATTGCCTCTTATTTTCTTCCTTTTAGTCGGAATAGATGGAAAAACTTCCTTCCAGTCTGTCGCACAGCTTCCGGCCTCGGCACACAGTCAGCTGAACCTCATTGTCCACTCAGCACCCTCAATTAGGCAGCAGACTACCCAGTGCTGTACCTGTCCTGGGAGTGTTTGATGGGACAGTGTAGAGGGAGCTTTACTCTGTATCTAGCCTGGGAGTCTTTAGTATGCCTCAAACAGAAAGTGTACTTACACTCCTTGCCACTTTGACGAGGAAAGGAAGTGATTTTAAATGTAAAAGTATCAAAGGTTGCAAAGTAATTGCTGCCCTGACAATTCCAATGCTTACCTGCAGAGGGAACACTGGAGCTGCTCTGCAAAAGTTTAGTTTAGTTTAGAGATACAGCACTGAAACAGGCCCTTCAGCCCACCGAGTCTGTGCCGACCATCAACCACCCATTGATACTAATCCTACACTAATCCCACATTCCTACCACATCCCCACCTGTCCCTATATTTCCCGACCACCTACCTATACTAGGGGCAATTTATAACGGCCAATTTACCTACCAACCTGCAAGTTTTTTGGCTGTGTGAGGAAACCGGAGCACCCGGAGAAAACCCACGCAGACACAGGGAGAACTTGCAAACTGCACACAGGCAGTACCCAGAATTGAACCCGGGTCGCTGGAGCTGTGAGGCTGCAGTGCTCACCACTGCGCCACTGTGCCGCCCCAAAGTTTGTGTAGTTTGATTGTGGATCATTTGAGTTTTAAATATTTGATGGGTTTCTATTACTCTGATTTTTCATTAATTGTGCTGTGTTTGTGGCTACCTTTATTTATTAATTTCCTCCTTTCTACTACTCCAGTGGACGCAAGATTTGGGCATCACAAATGAGAGCTGCAAGGAATTGAACTATGAGGAGTGACAGTACAAATCAGCGTGGGGATAGACTGCTAACCATACAAAGCCTAAATTAATATCTGGCAACTCATAGCAACTGTCGTCTCTGGAAGAGTGGGTCAAACGGGATGTGGTAAAAAAACATTTTTTCAGCTTGAACCACAGCCTGGATCTTGGCTAAAGTTGCACTCTTTTGGGTTGAAGTACATTTCTCCACCGCTTCGGGATCTTTTTGGGATTTCCAACTTCATCACCAGTTGTTTCTGCCTCGCCATCGAATCTGCAGCCCTCCTGGATCTTCATTCCAAAGAAAATAACTCGCCCCATCACTTTGTCCTCCGATACACCACTCTTCAAACAGCTCCTAAACTTTACTCGTCCGTCACACCTGTCTCCGAACTCAAACAACAGTTTGTCAAAGCGCCACGCTGACTCCGCCTACCGACATCAACTTTAACCCACTACGGGACTCTGCCTGCTCCAAACTCTGTTCCCTAGCTACCAGCTCCATCCCTCTCTCTGACAACAGTCTCTCTATTCCCTGTTTACGAGTGCTCAGCCAGAATGTCAGCCTTGACTCAGTCAGTAGCACTCTTTTTCTGAGTCAGAGGTTGTGGATTCAAGTCTCACTCCAGGATTTCCACACCAAAATCTAGGCTGACACTCTTGTGCAGCGCTGAGGGATTGCTGCACTGTCAGAGATGCTGTCTTTTGGCTGCATTGCAGACTTGAAAGGATGTGGCGGACAACTGGTTTAGCCCTCCACCACCAGATGTGGTTGGACCACACAAAGCACTATAGGGTCCCACTCTCCTCTGCAAAAACTGCTCACTATTCCAAGATCATCCAGCTTCTTTTCCCTACTGCAAACAGTCTTCATAAACCCCTCTCACCTGTCTTCTCCTCCCTCACCTCCAACAATAAATGCGAAGATCTCATGGACTATCCTTGACTCCCTCCTATTTCTCCTCTAGATGCTGCCCCTTAGTGACATCATTTGAAAGCACAGCATTAGTTTTCACATATACGCTGACGACACTCAGCTCCACCTCACCACTACTTCTCTCAAACCCTCCACTGTTGCTAAACTATCAGACTGCTTATCCAACATCCAGTACTGGATGAGCAAAAATGTCCTCCAATTAAATATTAGGAAGACAGAAGCCATTGTTTTTGGTACCCGCTCCAAACTCTGTTTCCTAGCTACCGACTCCATTCCTCTCTCTGGCAACAATTCACAACCTTGGTGTCACATTTGACCCGAGATGATCTTCCGACATCATATTTGGACGAAGACTGCCCATTTACACCTCCATAACCACCTGACTTCACCCTGTCTCACAATGTTCAGCACCATTCACAACTTCTCAGATACTGAAGCAGTCCGTGTCCACATGCAGCAAGACCTGGCCAACATTCATGCTTGGGCTGATAAGTGGCAAGTAACATTCGTGCCACACAAGTGCCAGGCAATGACCATCTCCAACAAGAGAGAATCTAACCATTTCCCCTTGACAATCAATGACATTAGCATTGCTGAATCCCCCACTATCAACATCCTGGAGGTTACCATTGACCAGAGACTGAAGACCAGCCATATAAGTACAGTGGCTACAAGAGCAGGTCAGAGGCTGGGAATTCTGCAGCAAGTAACTCACCTCCTGACTCCCCAAAGCCTGTTCACCATTAGGCACAAATCAGGAGTGTGATGGAATACTCTCCACTTGCCTGGATGGGTGCAGCTCCAACAACACTCAAGAAGCTCAACACCATCCAGGATAAAGCGGCCTGCTTGATTAGCACCCCATCCACCACCTTAAACATTCACTCCCTCCACCACCGATGCACAGTGGCAGCAGTGTGTACCATCTACAAGAACCACTGCAGCAACTCACCAAGGCTCCTTCGACAGCACCTTCCAAACCCGTGACCTCTACCACCCAGAAGGACAAGGGCAGCAGATGCATGGGAACACCACCACCTACAAGTTCCCCTCCAAGAACACCATCCTGACTTGGAACTATATCGTCGTTCCTTCACTGTCACTGGATCAAAATCCTAGAACTCCCTTCCTAACAGCACTGTGGGTCTACCTACCCCACATGGACTGCAGTGGTTCATTGAAGGTGCTGGATGGATACAAACTGTTATTGTTGAAATGGAAAAATCAGGAGATGGTCTCCACTTGTATGCCTGCTGTCAAAGGTAAACAAGTGGGAGGAGTTTGAGGCATTGTACTCTGGAGATGTGATGGGATTTTCTTTGTAAGGTACAAGTCTGATGTTTTGCCCTCCTTCTGCAATATTCAAAAATAAATGTATTATTTACAGCCCTCTCTTCCTTAGTGGAATGTTCAATAGGCAACTGATTTAAAGTCTGCTCAGGGGCCTGAACAGAATCTAAGAATATTCGATTACATGAAGTTAAAAAGAGCTGCAGCTAGTGCCATATATGTAGTACAATCAGACATTGGGTTGTTACTGGGATAATATGCTAATCATATTGTATACCTCATCACAGGAAATGATGTGGCACCAAGTGGTATGGATGCCTGGTGCAGGCTCTTGGAGATGTAAACCAGAACAGTAATACATGTTTCAAGAAAGCTCCTGTGTCTTTTACCTCATCTGACTCTTTAGATATTCTGTACTAGACTAACAGTACTCAGAATATTACAATATATGTTTGTATTATACCATGGCTAGTTTCTAAAGTTGTGCCAGCAGATGTGCCAGGACTGGAGGTGAAGGGAGGGGTTATTCCCATTCATCTCCTGGATCTGTCTACACATTTCCTCTTTCATTTCCCTTCCAGAATCAGAGATTTGCAGTTCAATGCTATTTTATTTTATTTTGAGATACAGCACTGAAACAGGCCCTTCGGCCCACCAAGTCTGTGCTGACCAACAACCACCCATTTTATACTAGTCCTACTTTAATCCCATATTCCCTACCATTCTCCTACCTACACTAGGGGCAATTTACAATGGTCAATTTACCTATCAACCTGCAAGTCTTTGGCTGTGGGAGGAAATTGGAGCACCCGGCAGAAACCCAGTCAGAGGGAGAACTTACAAACTCCACACAGGCAGCATCCAGAACCGAACCCGGGTCGCTGGAGCTGTGAGGCTGCGGTGCTAACCACTGCGCCGCCCTCTATGAATGTAACAATTCCTTTTTTTGAATCTCACCCAAGCTGGAACATAAGCACTGTCTGCCAAAGATTTACCAGAGAACTGAGACAGAAGCTGCAATATGTTAGCTTTTATTTAACTGAGAGGTTTAAATATCCACCTGATCTATTGCTTGAACTCGGCTGTCTTCCCAAATTGGCCCAGAAATTGCTGGAGTGGGGGGCATCTCACAGGGAACGCTGTGAATTAGATTTTTTCCTTGTCCATCAGGCCATGTAATTATTGCAGCATGAAGTACTGGAAATGTGATGAGGGCAGCAGAGCATCTGGGAGCTCCTGAACATCTCTTTAAGCAAGTAAATCGAAGGATCGGGAAAGAAACAGAGGAACGATGGAAAAAGAGATAGGGTGAATTAGAGTCAAATTAGATGCAGAGAGAGAGGGGAGGAAAAGATTGGATTCAGAAACAGAAAGTTCTTAACTTGGCTGCAAATTTTGTTTTGAGTAGGACTGTTTTTCAGGAAGACAGCCGAGTTCAAGCATTAGAGCAGGTGGATATATAAACCTCTCATTTAAATAAAAGCTAACATATTGCAGCTTCTGTCTCAGTTCTCTGGTAAATGTTTGGCAGACAGTGCTTATGTTCCAGCTTTATTCAGCCTTTGGGAATTCAAATTGATAAGATCAGGATGGGAGGTGTCTTGGGTGTTTCTGATAACACACCAGGAGAGGAAGGCCATCACAATCCACAGCAGTGACAATGTGCTGTGCTGGGATCAGCACATGCACAGGCTGGAGGTTTGCAGGAGGAGGATACAGGGCCTCAGCACTCATCTTCAGATAATAAAAACATAGAGAAGAAGGAGCAGGAGGATGAAGATGGAGCACCCAGTGCCAGACCAGCCACTTACATTGCTCCCTGGGATGCCTTAATATCACAAAGGTTCAGCTAGTGTCAAACATAATAAATGGAACCCCTGACAGGGACTGTCCACAGCCAACCCTGTCAGTAGTCCACAACTGTCCCTGTCAGCTGTCGCTGTCAATTGTCCCTGTCAATTGTCCCTGTCAGCTGTCGCTGTCAATTGTCCCTGTCAGCTGTCCCTGTCAATTGTCCCTGTCAGCTGTCCCTGTCAGCTGTCCCTGTCAATTGTCCCTGTCAGCTGTCCCTGTCAGCTGTCCCTGTCAATTGTCCCTGTCAGCTGTCCCTGTCAATTGTCCCTGTCACTAGTCCACAACTGTCCCTGTCAACTGTCCCTGTCAGCTGTCGCTGTCAATTGTCCCTGTCAGCTGTCGCTGTCAATTGTCCCTGTCAGCTGTCCCTGTCAATTGTCCCTGTCAATTGTCCCTGTCAGCTGTCGCTGTCAATTGTCCCTGTCAGCTGTCCCTGTCAGCTGTCCCTGTCAATTGTCCCTGTCAATTGTCCCTGTCAGCTGTCCCTGTCAATTGTCCCTGTCAATTGTCCCTGTCAGCTGTCGCTGTCAATTGTCCCTGTCAGCTGTCCCTGTCAATTGTCCCTGTCAATTGTCCCTGTCAGCTGTCGCTGTCTATTGTCCCTGTCAGCTGTCCCTGTCAATTGTCCCTGTCAATTGTCCCTGTCAGCTGTCGCTGTCAATTGTCCCTGTCAGCTGTCCCTGTCAGCTGTCCCTGTCAATTGTCCCTGTCAATTGTCCCTGTCAGCTGTCCCTGTCAATTGTCCCTGTCAGTAGTCCACAACTGTCCCTGTCAGCTGTCCCTGTCAATTGTCCCTGTCAATTGTCCCTGTCAGCTGTCCCTGTCAATTGTCCCTGTCAGTAGTCCACAACTGTCCCTGTCAACTGTCCCTGTCAGCTGTCGCTGTCAACTGTCCCTGTCAGCTGTCGCTGTCAATTGTCCCTGTCAGCTGTCCCTGTCAGCTGTCCCTGTCAATTGTCCCTGTCAATTGTCCCTGTCAGCTGTCGCTGTCAATTGTCCCTGTCAGCTGTCCCTGTCAGCTGTCCCTGTCAATTGTCCCTGTCAATTGTCCCTGTCAGCTGTCGCTGTCAATTGTCCCTGTCAGCTGTCCCTGTCAATTGTCCCTGTCAATTGTCCCTGTCAGCTGTCCCTGTCAATTGTCCCTGTCAGCTGTCCCTGTCAGCTGTCCCTGTCAATTGTCCCTGTCAGCTGTCCCTGTCAATTGTCCCTGTCACTAGTCCACAACTGTCCCTGTCAACTGTCCCTGTCAATTGTCCCTGTCAATTGTCCCTGTCAGCTGTCGCTGTCAATTGTCCCTGTCAGCTGTCCCTGTCAGCTGTCCCTGTCAATTGTCCCTGTCAATTGTCCCTGTCAGCTGTCGCTGTCAATTGTCCCTGTCAGCTGTCCCTGTCAGCTGTCCCTGTCAATTGTCCCTGTCAATTGTCCCTGTCAGCTGTCCCTGTCAATTGTCCCTGTCAGCTGTCCCTGTCAGCTGTCCCTGTCAATTGTCCCTGTCAGCTGTCCCTGTCAATTGTCCCTGTCAATTGTCCCTGTCAGCTGTCCCTGTCAATTGTCCCTGTCAATTGTCCCTGTCAGCTGTCCCTGTCAATTGTCCCTGTCAGCTGTCCCTGTCAACTGTCCCTGTCACTAGTCCACAATTGTCCCTGTCAGCTGTCCCTGTCAATTGTCCCTGTCAATTGTCCCTGTCAATTGTCCCTGTCAGTAGTCCACAACTGTCCCTGTCAACTGTCCCTGTCAATTGTCCCTGTCAATTGTCCCTGTCAATTGTCCCTGTCAGCTGTCCCTGTCAATTGTCCCTGTCAGCTGTCCCTGTCAGCTGTCCCTGTCAATTGTCCCTGTCAGCTGTCCCTGTCAACTGTCCCTGTCACTAGTCCACAATTGTCCCTGTCAATTGTCCCTGTCACTAGTCCACAACTGTCCCTGTCAACTATCCCTGTCAGCTGTCCCTGTCAACTGTCCCTGTCAGTAGTCCATGTCAATTGTCCCTGTCAACTGTCCCTGTCAATTGTCCCTGTCAACTGTCCCTGTCAACTGTCCCTGTCAATTGTCCCTGTCAGCTGTCCCTGTCAACTGTCCCTGTCACTAGTCCACAATTGTCCCTGTCAATTGTCCCTGTCACTAGTCCACAATTGTCCCTGTCAGCTGTCCCTGTCAATTGTCCCTGTCACTAGTCCACAATTGTCCCTGTCAATTGTCCCTGTCACTAGTCCACAATTGTCCCTGTCAATTGTCCCTGTCAGCTGTCCCTGTCAACTGTCCCTGTCAGTAGTCCATGTCAATTGTCCCTGTCAACTGTCCCTGTCAATTGTCCCTGTCAATTGTCCCTGTCAATTGTCCCTGTCAGCTGTCCCTGTCAACTGTCCCTGTCACTAGTCCACAATTGTCCCTGTCAATTGTCCCTGTCACTAGTCCACAATTGTCCCTGTCAGCTGTCCCTGTCAGTAGTCCATGTCAACTGTATCTGCTCATGCTCCTGTTTGTGAGGAGTGAACCACAGGTGAAAATGATTTAGTTGTGGCAAAGTCACAATCTTGACAGTCTCCACACTCAGTCATCTCATAGTTCACTTATTGATGAAATAAAATTTGCATTCTTGCATCAAAGATATTTGTAATTCTGTTATTTGCTATCTATGAGCTCCCTTTCCCTATATTTCTGGGGATTGCAGATGTGCTACTTATCTCCACAGTATCCTCTTCTGGAAGATTGAATTGGACTATTTTTAACATAAGAAATAGGAGCTGGAGTGGGCCATTTGGTCCTTCACTCCTGCTCCGCCATTTAACAAGTGCATAGCTGATCCTCTACCTCAACTCCACCTGCTCGCACTATCCCCATATCCCTGAATTTCCTTAGTACCCAAACATCTCTCCATCTCAGTCTTGAATACCCAACGATGGAACATCCACAGCCCTCTCGGGTGGAGAAAATCCAAAGATTCACAACACTGAGTGAAGAAATGTCTCCACATCTCAATCCAAAATTGGGGGGAGGCGGTGGCGTAGTGGTATTGTCACTGGGCTAGAAATCCAGAAACCCAGGGTATTGCTCTGAGGATATGGGTTCAAATCCCACCACAGCAGAAGGTGTAATTTGAATTCAATTAATAAATAAGGAGTTAAAAGCTAGTCTAATGATTGCCATGAAACCATTGTTGATTGTTGTAAAAACCCATCTGGTTCATAATGTCCTTCAGGGAAAGAAATCTGCCGTCCTTACCCGGTCTGGCCTACATGTGACTCCAGACCCACAGCAATGTGGTTAACTCTGAAATGGCCGAGCAAACCACTCAGTTTTACTTAACCGCTACAAAGTCAATAAGGCATGAAACCAGATGGACCACGCAGCATCGACCTAGGCACTGGAAACAACAACGGCAAACCCAGCCCTCTCGACCCTGCAAGGTCCTCCTTACTAACATCTGGGGGCTTGTGTCAAAGTTGGCAGAGCTGTCCCACAGACTAGTCAAGTAACAGCCTGACATAGTCATACTCGCCGAATCATATCTTACAATGTCCCAGACACTGTCATCACCATCCCCGGGTATGTCTTGTCCCACCGGCAGGACAGACCCAGCAGCACAGTGGTCTACAGTCACAAGGGAGTTGCCCTGGGAGTCTTGAACATCAACTCCAGACCCCTGAGGTCTCATGGCATCAGGTCAAACATGGGCAAAAAAAACCTCCTGTTGATTACCACCTACCACTCTCCTTCAGCTGATGAATCAATACTCCTCCATGTTGAACACCATTTGGAGGAAGCACTGAGGGTGGCAAGGGCACAGAATGTACTCTGGGCGGGGGACTTCAATGTCAATCACCAAGAGTAGCTCAGGAGCACCACCACTGACTGAGCTGGTCGAGTCCTAAAGGACATAGTTGCTAGACTGGGTCTGCAGCAGGTGGTGAGGGAACCGACAAGAGGGAAAAATATACTTGACCTCGCCCTCACCAATCTGCCTGTCGCAGATGCATCTGTCCATGACAGTATTGGTAGGAGTGACCACCGCACAGTCCTTGTGGAGACAAAGTCCCGTCTTCACATTGAGGGATAGATTTCGAACAGCTCTAGCAATGCAAAACTGGGCACCTCAGTGAGCCCTTTCTCACTGCACTCTCATTACAATTGCAAATGAACCAGACAGGTTTTCTTGGGTTGAAACAAGAAAGATGCAAGTTTATTAACCTTATTACTCTAACCTGGTTAAAATTACTAAAATGCGCAATGCATCCATGCTCACATGCACGTGAAAGGCACACACACACACAACTAGATGCAAAGGGGAAGAAAGAGTTGGTAGGTTGAAGTAAGGTTGGCAATAAATGGAATACAGATACTGTCCTTAGTGTCCTTGATTGAAGTTAAAGTCTGGGAGACCTCGCTGGGACCACGTGCACAATTTCAGGCTTGCTTCTCTGGTACCAGAAGGCTGAAGGTAGATCTCCTTGGTGATCACCTGTAAAGCTCTGTAGTCTGGAGGGTTTAAAAAGCTGCTCCCATGGTTTCCCTGGGACTTTTCTGGAGAGGGAGACAGAGAGAGACTTTTCTCTGCCAGTTCAGTTGCAGTCTTTTGTTCACTCTGAGGCACAATTCAAAAAAAACCAACCTTACACCAACAGGCATGGCATGTGACCATCTCTTTGTTTGAAATCACAGTTCCTGCAGTACTGTTGGGATTTAGAGTCTTTCAGACATACTTGGTGGGAGGTGGAGTTTGGCTCTTACGATGTCATAGGGGTGTTGACGTCTTTTGATTACCCCGATTGGCAAAACCAATCTCGCTAATTGAATCAGTGAGCAATCCCATTGTCTCTCTGTTCAGCTGTCTCTCAGCCAGTCCTTGTCTTCTCAGAATGCAAATGTGTAACCATGTTTTCAGCTGCTCAGTTCTGCTTTTTAAAGTTATTTGCAACGTCCAGTAGAAGTTTCAAGCAGTGTTCCATGACGATATTAATATGTTTCCATTTGGCAGGTGTGGTTGCCGTCACACCAAGCATAACTCAAAATGAGGTGTCAACCTGGTGAAGCTGCAACCCAGGACTACTTACGTGCCAAACAGCTGAAGCAATCTGTGATAGACAGAGCTAAGCGATCCTATTACAAACGAATCAGATCTAAGCTCTGCACTCCTGCCACATCCAGTCGTAAATGGTGGTGGACAATTAAACAACTAACTGGGGGAGTTGGCTCCACAAATATCCCCATCCTCAATGATGGGGGAGCCCAGAACATTAGTGCAAAAGATAAGGCTGAAACATTTGCAACAATCTTCAGCCAGAAGTTCCGGGTGGATGATCCATCTCGGCCTCCTCCTGAAGTCCCCAACATCACAGATGCCAGTGCAGAGAGATTAGAAAGTGTAGAGATACAAAGGGACCTGGGTGTCCTTGTCAATAAGTCACTGAAAGCTAACATGCAGGTGCAGTAAGCAATTAAGAAGGCTAATGGTATGTTAGCCTTTATCACAAGAGGATTTGAGTACAGGAGTAGTGAAGCCTTGCTTCAATTGTATAGAACCTTGGTTCGACCGTACTTGGAGTACTATGTGCAGTTTTGGTCCCCTTACCTTAGGAAGGATATTATTGCCATAGACGGAGTGCAACGAAGATTCACCAGACTTGTTCCCGAGACAGCGGGACTGTCCTATGAAGAGAGATTGGGGAAACTAGGTCTGTATTCTCTAGAGTTTTGAAGAGTGTGAGGTGATCTCATTGATACACAATACTTAAAGGGATAGACAGGGTAGATGCAGCTAAAATGTTTCCCCTGGTTGGGGAGTCTAAAACCAGAGGACACAATTTCAAAATAAGGGAGAAGCCGCTTATGACAGAGATGAGGAGAAATGTCTTTACTCAGAGGGTTGTGAATCTTTGGAATTCTCTACCCCAGAGGGCTGTGGAAGCTCAGTCATTGAATATGCTTAAAGCAGAGATTGACAAATTTTATAAATACAAATGACATAAAGGGATATGTGTGGGGAAAAGCCAGTGAAGTGGATGATCAGCCATGATCATATTGAACGATGAGGCAAGCTCGATGGGTTGAATGGCCTACTCCTATGTTCAGCCAATTCGATTCACTCTATGTGATATCAAGAAATGACTGAAGGCACTGGATACTGCAAAGGCTATGGGCCCTGACAACATTCCAGCAACAGTACTGAAGACCTGTGCTCCAGAACTTGCCGCGCCCCTAGCCAAGCTGTTCCAGTACAGCTACAACACTGGCATCTACCCGACAATGTGGAAAATTGCCCACTTATGTCCTGTACACAAAAAGCAGGACAAGTCAAACCCAACCAATTACTGCCGCATCAGTCTGCTTTCAATCATCAGTAAAGTTCTACCAAGTGGCACGTGCTCAGTAATAACCTGCTCAATGACACTCAGGGTTTGGATTCTGCCAGCGCCACTCAGCTCTGAGCTCATTACAGCCTTGGTTCAAATATGGACAAAAGAGCTGATCTCAAGAGGTGAGGTGAGAGTTACTGCCCTTGACATCAAGGCAGCATTTGACAGAGTATGGCATCAAGGAGCCCTAGCAAAACTGGAGTCAATGGGAATCAGGGGGAAAACTCTCTGCTGGCTGGAGTCGAACCTAGCGCAAAGGAAGATGGTTGTGGCTGTTGGAGGTCAATCAACCCAGGTCCAGGACATCACTGCAGGAGTTCCTCAGGGTAGTGTCCTAGGCCTAACCATCTTCAGCTGCTTCATCAATGACCTTCCTTCAATCATAAGGTCAGAAGTGGGGATGTTCGCTGATGATTGCACAATGTTCAGCACCATTTGTGACTCCTCAGATACTGAAGCAGTCCGTGTAGAAATGCAGCAAGACCTGAACAATATCCAGGCTTGGGCTGATAAGTGGCAAGTAACATTTGCGCCACACAAGTGCCAGACAATGACCATCTCCAACAAGAGAGAATCTAACCATCTCCCCTTGACATTCAACAGCATTACAATTGCTGAATCCCCCACTATCAACATCCTAGGGGCTACCATTGACCAGAAACTGAACTGGAGTAGCATTGTAAATATCATGGGTACAAGAGTAGGTCAGAGGCTAGGAATCCTGAGGCGAGTAACTCACCTCCTGACTCCCCAAAGCCTGTCCACCATCTACAAGGCACAAGTCAGGAGTGTGATGGAGTATTCTCCACTTGCCTGGATGGGTGCAGCTCCAACAACACTCAAGAAGCTTGACACCATCCAGGACAAAGCAGCCCACTTGATTGGCACACCATCCACAAAACATTCACTCCCTCCACCATAGATGCACAGTGGCAGCAGTGTGTACCATCTACAAGATGCACTGCAGCAATGCACCAAGGCTCCCTAAGAAAGCACCTTCCAAACCTGCAACCTCTAACACCTAGAAGGATAAGGGCAGCAAATGCATGGGAACACCACCATCTGCAAGTTCCCCTCCAAGCCACACACCATCCTGACTTGGAACTATATCGCTGTTCCTTCACTGTCGCTGGGTCAAAATCCTGGAACTCCCTTCCTAACAGCACTGTGGGTGTACCTACCCCACATGGACTGCAGCGGTTCAAGAGGCAGCTCACCACCACCTCCTCAAGGCAATTAGGTATGGGCAATAGATACTGGCCAGTGATGCCCACATCCCAGGAATGAATAATTAAAAAAAAAAGTCCTAAGTGGCTGACCCCTTATTCTGAGACTGTGACCCCATGTCCTAGATTCCCCAGCCAGGGGAAACAGTTTCTCAGCAGCTACCTTGTCAAGCCCATTAACTATTTTATATGTTTCAAGGAGTTCACCTCTGATTCCCCTGGGGGATATAGAGCAGGACAGCTTAATCTCTCCTCAGAGAACAATCCCCCCATTCCAGGAATCAGTGACAGCCTTCCTCCTGTTTTCTCTCCCTCCCCCTTGTGTTTTGTGCTCTCTCCAAGGAGTGAATAAACAGATCTGTGAGTGAGCGAAGGTCACATATTCACCCAGTGGATGTGTTGCAATCGAGGAGAGTGACTATCAGACAGATGCATCAATTCGGTAAGGATTCGGGTGAGTGGCAACAGTGAATGGATAAATAGGGAAGTGAGGAATTGCAGAGAAAGCGAACCTGGGGGCTACTGAAAGTTGAGTGGTTGTGAGGGTTGTTGTGATGGAGAACACTTGGCAAGATACAGGATGAAGGCAAAATGTACTCACTTTTCCTCATCTGGTTCGGGTATTAAACTACTTCTTGCACTGCATCCAAGACGGGGGTACTCCTGCTGCTCACCCCCAACCACACCTTCTTGGTGACAGCAGCAGGTTTTTTTCTGCCCATTGCTGGGAAAACGTCTGTTCCTGCTGCACCTGACTGCATCCAACAGTAATTCCAATGAGGCATCATTGAATCTGGATGCTGCCTTTGCTCTGTGTAAATCCATCTGAAACAAGTGCTGGCTGCTCCAAATTCCATTTCTGCAATGTCCCTTTAAACATTGGACTTCATGTCACGGCATACTGGTGCGCATCATGCTCACTGTGCAGCCTGGAGACGGGGAAGTAGAATTCATTGTATCAAAGAAGCTGAAATTGGAGAATCCGACCAGCCTAGAAGCCATCTTTACATTAGTATTGGGAGCAGTGTGGTAGCATGTTAGTGTGTGTGTGTGTGTGTGTGTGAGAGAGGCAGAATAGAGATGGTCAGAGATCCAAGCCTTTCAAAAGGTTTGTGAACAAAGGATTTTGATTTTGTTTTTATGTGGTCTTGCCAAAGATGTACCAGGTTCGTGAGGGAGTGTTGAGTAAAGGGGAATTTATAAATATAAAATATATTTCACTTCAAAACAAAAAGATTTTATTGCAACGAAATTGGATAATGTCCCTCTCTGCAGATTGCCCCTGAAATAACCTCATCTTTGCTGCAGCTGTGCCCCTCGTTCAGTGTCCGATACCTCTCTGGATGAGTCTGCTTTTCTTTTCTGAGACTGTATCCAAGCCACATTCCCAGACATTATTTGTGCCCCATTCCTGGATTCCTGGACAATGTCCATGCCCTGTTCCTGAACAGTATCTGTGTCCCATTCCTGGATTGATGGACAGTGTCCATACCTCATTCCTGTTCAGTGTCTAGGCCCATTCCCGGTTGGGAATAGTTAGATAGAAATACAGAGAGGGACAGGAGAGCGAGAGAGAGTGAGAAGGGGTGTTGGAGTGAGAGATGGAAAGAGTCAAACAGACATTGAGAGAAAAGGAAAGAAGGGAACGCACATTTTTCAACCTCGCAATGTCCCAAAATACTTAAGTAATTTTCACATGTAGTCACTGTTGTATTGTAGGGAGAGAAAGCAAGACAAAGGAGACTGAAAGAGACTCAAAGCGAGATATAGAGAAAGAGAAAGAAAGAAAGAAAGAAAGAAAGAAAGAAAGAAAGAAAGAAAGAAAGAAAGAAAGAAAGAAAGAAAGAAAGAAAGAAAGAAAGAAAGAAAGAAAGAAAGAAAGAAAGAAAACATGAGAGAAAGAGGCAAGCACAAAAAGACTGACAAAAAGAGAAGCAGAGAGAGTCAGTGATAGAAAAATTGTCAGTGCCAAAGAGAGGAAAAGAAACAGCAGTGAAAGACAGAAGGAGATAGTGAGAAAGAATAAAAGTTAAATGCAAAAAGAGTGAGGGAGTGTGTAAGAAACAGAGAGAGAAAGAGAGTTGCAGGGAGAGTGATATTCTTTGTCCATGAGCAATGCCACAGGAGGTCAGGCATGTTATAAATGCTGGTTTAACAGCTGTCATTAGAAAGTAGTATGTCCCTGATTTGTGATGAGCAATGCCACAGGAGATGTACTTGCATCTACTTAATATTTGGTATAATTTACCCACGTCCCTTTATATTGTACACAGCTTGAGAATCTCTACTCTTACACTGAGATCAATCTTTGCTCCTTATTCATGTCAGGGTTCAACACAAAAAAAGTCATCTCATTTAGGGTCATGATGAAAGTCTTCACTACTGACCCCATGACACACTCAGCAGTAATAAGGTGATCCACCCAACCATAACAACACACTTCCCATTTGCTTCTTGGAATGATGCTGCCTCTCCACTGTAGATAGCGAAGGGAACTAAAAAGGGTATGATCATGCTACTGGAGGTATTTTATAGGCATCCAAATAGTGAATAGTGATAGAGAGATAAAGGAGCAAATCTGCAGGGAAATCACAGAGATGTGCAAGAACAATAGAGTAGTGATACTGGGGGACTTTAATTACCCAAATAGCAATTGGGTCAATGTTTTTTAAAAATTTATTCACGGGATGTGGGCGTCGCTGGCCAGGCCAGCATTTATTGCCCATCCCTAATTGCCCTTGAGAAGGTGGTGGTGAGCTGCCTTCTTGAACCGCTGCAGTCCATTTGGGGTAGGTATACCCACAGTGCTGTTAGGAAGGGAGTTCCAGGATTTTGACCCAGTGACAGTGAAGGAATGGCAATATAGTTCCAAGTCAGGATGGTGTGTGACTTGGAGGGGAACTTGCAGATGGTGGTATTCCATGTATTTGCTGCCCTTGTCCTTCTAGTTGGTAGAGGTCGCGGGTTTGGAAGGTGCTGTCCAAGGAGCCTTGGTGCGTTGCTGCAGTGCATCTTGTAGATGGTACACACTGCTGCCACTGTGCGTCGGTGGTGCAGGGAGTGAATGTTTGTAGATGGGGTGCCAATCAAGCGGGCTGCTTTGTCCTGGATGGTGTTGAGCTTCTTGAGTGTTGTTGGAGCTGCACTCATCCAGGCAAGTGGAGAGTATTCCATCACACTCCTGACTCGTGCCTTGTAGATTGTGGACAGGCTTTGGGGAGTCAGGAGGTGAGTTACTCGCCTCAGGATTCCTAGCCTCTGACCTGCTCTTGTAGCCATGGTATTTATATGGCTACTCCAGTTCAGTTTTCGGTCAATGGGAGCCCCTAGGATGTTAATAGTGGGGGATTCAGCAATGGTAATACCGTTGAATGTCAAGTGGAGATGGTTAGATTCTCTTTTGTTGGAGATGGTCATTGCCTGGCACTTGTGTGGCGCGAATGTTAGATTGAAAGGTAAGGAGGGAAAGGAATTTTTGAAAGTAATAGTTCAGGAGAACTTCCTTCACCAGTATGTTCTCAGTCCAAGTAGGAAGGAGGCACTGCTGGATCTTCTGCTGGAGAATGAGGTGGGCCAAGTGGACCAACTGTCTGTGGGGGAGCACTTGGATACGAGTGATCATTGTATCATAAGGTTTCGATTAGTAATGGAGAAGAGCAAGGAACAATCTAAAGTAGAACTTCTAAATTGTAAGAGGGCTAACTTCAATAGGATGAGAGAGGATCGAGCCAGGATAAAATGAAACCAAAAATTGACAGGAAAAACTGTCGCAGAACAATGGGTATTCTTGAAGGAGGAGATGCTTCAGGTACAGGCTAGTTACATTCCAACAAGGATGTAAGGTAAAGGAAACAAAAACAGGGCTCCTTGGATGACGAGTGATTTGAGAATATGATGTATTATGACTAGGTGAGGCAGGGGTCTAGGGCTCCCCTATCAGCCTTTTCCTGATTTGGCCGTAACAGGGTTTAATTTTTAAAACACCATGCTTTAGCTTCCCTCTCAGTGAGTCCTTACTCACTGCTCTCTAATTGTAATGGCAAAGAAATCAACCAGACAGGTTTTCTCAGATTTAAACAAGAAAGGTGCAAGTCTATTAACCTTAAAACTCTAATTTAGTTAAAACTACTAGAAATGCGTGACATGACCATGCAGGCATGCATGCACGATAAACATACATGCAAATAGAGACAGAAAAGGAGAAAGAATAAAAGGAGAAAAGGTTTGAAGCAAAAGCTGAAGTTCAGTTACTGGCTTTGGGTTTGATATAAAGTCTTTAATTGCAGTTAAGTCTTGCAGTTCCCGTTGGGGCCCAGTGCACACTTTCAAACTTGTTTCGATGGTCTTCTGTCTTGAGGCTTGAGTTACTTCCGTGGGTCCCTGGAGCTATGCGTGAGAGAGAGAGAGCGAGACATGGAGAGACCTTCCTTCTCTTTGGTCTTCAATTTGCAATCTCTTCCAAAACTGTTCTGTGAGCACAATTCAAATAACTCCAAGTTGGCCAACAGGTTAGTCATGTGACTAGCTCATTATTTGGGACAACCTCTTCATTGAGGTTTGTGGATTTCATTAGACACTCTCGGGGGACGGGGGTGGAATGTTGGCTTTTACACGTGCAATGTCTCTTGATCAAAATCCATTTGGCTAATTGAACCAGGGTGGCATTCCCATTGTCGTCTTCAGGCAACAGTCCTTTAGAATGCAAATATGCAGCCATGTTTTCAGCCACTGTTGTGGTCTTTTTAAACAAGTTATTTCCAGTACAGTAACAGTTCAACAATAAGGTTCCTTGACAAAATTAATATCTCATTTTGACAGGTGTGCTTTTCATCACAGATATAACAAACATACTGAGTGACAATGAAGGAACGGTGATATAGTACCAAGTCAAGATGGCGCGTGGCTTAGAGGAGAACTTGCAGGTGGTGGTGTTCCCATGAATCTGCTACCCTTGTCCTAGGTGCAAGAGGTTGGGGTTTGGAAGGTGCTGTCGAAGGAGCCTTGGTGAGTTGCTGCAGTGCATCTTGTAGATGGTATACACTGCTGCCACTGTGCGTCCGTGGTGAAGCAAGTGAATGTTGAAGGTGGTGGATGGGAGCTGCACTCATCCAGACAAGTGGAGAGTATTCCATCACACTCCTAACTTGTGCCTTGTAGATGGTGGACAGGCTTTGGAGAGTCAGGAGGTGAGTTAATCTCTACGGAATTCCCAGCCTCTGACCTGCTCTTGTAGCTGCAGTATTTTTATGGCTGCTCCCGTTCAGTTTCTGGTCAATGGTAAACCCCAGGATATTGATAGTGGGGGATTCAGTGATGTTAATGATATTGAATGTTAAGGGGAGATGGTTAGATTCTCTCTTGTTGGAGATGGTCATTGCCTGGCACTTGTGTGGCACGAATGATACTTGCCACTTATCAACCCAAGCCTGGATATTGTCCAGGTTTTGCTGCATCTGGACATGGACTGCTTCAGTATCTGAGGATTTGCGAATGGTAATGAACATTGTGCAATCATCAGTGAACATCCCCACTTCCCACCTAATGATGGAGGGAAGGTCATTAATGAAACAGCTGAAGATGGTTGGGCCTAGGATACTACCCTGAGGAACTCCTGCAGTGATGTCCTGGGACTGAGATCATCGACCTCCAACAACCACAACTTTCTTGCTTTGTGCTAGGTATGACTCCAACCAGTGGAGAATTACCCCCCTGATTCCCATTAATGACCCCTTCCATCACTTGGCTAATGATCGAGAGTAGACTGATAGAACAGTAATTTGCCGGGTTGGACCTGTCCTGCTTTTTGTGTACAGGACATACTTGGGCAATTTTCCACATTGCCAGGTAGATGGTCATGCTGTCGCTGTACTGGAACAGCTTGGCAAGGGGCACAGCTAGTTCTGCAGTACAAGTCTTCAGTACTATTGCCAGAATATTGTCAGTGCCTTTAGCCTTTGCAGTATCCAGTGCCTTCAGCCATTTCTTAATATCACATAGTGTGAATCAGATTGGCTGAAGACTGGCATCTGTGATGCTGGGGACCTCAGGAGGAGGCCGAGATGGATCATTCACTCAGTACTTCTGGCTGAAGATTGTTGTAAATGTTTCAGTTTTGTCTTTTCATTGAGGATGGGGATATTGTTGGAGCCTCCTCCTCCGGTCAGTTTTTTAATTGTCCACCAGCATTTACGACTGGATATGACAGGACTGCAGAGCTTAGATCTGATCCGTTAGTTGTGGGATCGCTTAGCCCTGTCGATTGCATTGCTGCTTCCGCTGTTTGGCATGCAAGTAGTCCTGTGTTCTGGCTTCACCAGGTTGACACCTCATTTTGAGGTATGCTTGATGCTGCTCCTGGCATGCCCTCCTGCACTCTTCATTAAACCAGTGTTGATCCTTGGATTGATGGTAATGGTAGAGTGGGGGATATGCCCGGCCATGAGGTTACAGATTGTGGTTGAATACAATTCTGCTGCTGCTGATGGCCCACAGCGCCTCATGGCTGCCCAGTTTTGAGCTCCGAGATCTGTTTGAAATCTATCCCAATTAGCACGGTGGTAGTGTCGCACAACACGATGGTAGGTACACTCAATGTGAAGATGGGACTTAATGTGCATTGGTCACTCCTACCCACACTATCATGAACAGATGCATCTGTGACAGATTGATGAGGATGAGGTCAAGTATGTTTCTCCCCCTTGTTGGTTCCCTCACCACCTGCTGCAGACCCAGTCTAGCAGCCATGTCCTTTATGACTTGGCCAGCTCAGTCAGCAGTGGTGCTACCAAGCCACTCTTGGTGATGGACAGTGAAGTCCCCCACCCAGATTACATTCTGTGCCCTTGCTATCAGTGCTTTTTCCAAGTGCTGTTCAACATAGAGAAGCACTGATTCATCAGCCAAGGAGGAGCAGTAGGTGGTAATCAGCAGGATGTTTCCTTGCCCATGTTTGACCTGATGCCATGAGACTTCATGGGTTCTGGAGTCAACGTTGAGGTCTCCTGGGCTACTCCCTTCCGACTGTATACCACTGTGCTGCCATCTCTGCTGGATCTGTCTCACCGGTGGGACAGGACATACCCAGGGATGGTGATGGTGGTGTCTGGGACATTGTCTGCAAGTTATAATTCCATGATTATAACTATGTTTTACTGTCGCTTGACTAGTCTGTGGGACAGTTCTCCCAACTTTAGCACAAGCCCGCAGATGTTAGTAAGGAGGACTTTGCAGTCCCGACAGGGCTGGGTTTGCCATTGTCGTTTCCAGCGCCTAGGTAGATGCCGGTGGTCCCTCTGGTTTCATTCCTTTTCTTGGACTTTGCAGCGTTTTGATCCAACTGAGTGGCTTTGTCATGCCGATCCCCACCTGCCAAGAATGAGACATATTAATTTTGTCATGTGAACATTGATTTTAAACTGCTGTTAGAGCGAGGATATAACTTGTTAAACAGATCAGTCGTGGCTAGAAAAAAATATTTGCACACTAACATACAGTGCTTGGAGCAACAAAGGGGCTAGTCCCTGTTCCAACTTAACCCACAATGGACTTTGCGCACCAGATATTGTGTGTAAGAAGAGACATTCTAGGGTCGACTAAGACAAGATAATCCAAAAACAGACGTGGTCAGACCAGCTAGTCATATTACTAACCTGCTTGGCAACCTGGGTTTTTCTGAATTGTACAAAGAGTTTGAACAAAGAAAGACTGTTTGCTCCTGGAGTGAGAAGACCTCTCCTGTCTGCTCCCATCTTTTTCTCACAAGACTCTGGACCCACTGAGGACACATGAACTTCAAGAAAGAAAAGTCTCCTAGATTGAACAAGGTTTAAGAAGAATACTGGGCCCCAATGAAAAGCAAGACCTACCTACAATCAAGGACTTTACAGCAAGCTCGAAGAACAGTAACTAAAACCATCTTCAGATATTGCTTCAAGCTTTTCCACTTTATTTCTTCTGCTCTTTTCTGTCTCTATCTGTAAGTGTGTATTGCATATGCATGCTAGTGTGGGCGTGTCACATATCTCTAGGCATTAACCAAATTAGAGTTTTAAGTTCAATAAAGTTCAGCCTTTTTTCTTTAAACCTAAGAAAAGCTGTGTGGCTAGTTTATTTGCCTTATAATTGGAAGTTAGTGAACAAAGATTCACCAAGGGTGAGCTAAAAAAAAGGGTGTGTTTAAAATTAAAGCCTGTTATGGTAAGCCCAGGTGAAGGCTGAGAGGGAACCCTAGACCCCTTTCTCACCTGGTCATACCAAAGATTTGGGGACTACTGTCCTGGATTTTACCCACTGACAAATGAGAGAAATTGGAAGTGGGAAGCCAAATTGTTCCCAATCTAAAATGAGCAAGATTCCAATACAGGTTTTCTTGTGGTTGTGTGTGATTGAATGCTAACATGTCTGCAACTGAAGTTAGTAGCTCTCCAAGCCAGGGTGAAGTCATTGGAATAAGTTAAAAGCACTGTCTATGGATGAGTTGAGGAAAATAGCTAAGCAGTGTGGGATCACTGTACATGGCAAGGTTAGGAAGTCTGAACTCCTAAGGCTAGTGGCCAACCTTTTTTCCATTGAATTTGAAGAAGCAGAAACTGGGTTAGAAGCAGACCCAGACAGGGTATTGTTAACAAAACTGCAACTGGAACAGAGGAAACTTGAATTAGAAGACAGAGAAAGAGAAAAAGATGCAGACAGGAGAGAGAGAGAGAATGAAAGAGCCTTCCAGAAGGAATATGAGGACAAAGAGAGGCAGGAGAGAGAGAACCTTCCAGAAAGAATGCAAAGAAGGAGAGCTGAAGCAGCTTGAGTTAAGTAGGGGGCGAGAGAGTAACCCCAGTGAAAGCATGGCCAATATGGAGCAGCGTAATTCAGGACTGGGTACAGAATTGTTAAAACTAGCTCAACTAATCCCAAAGTTCAATGAGGAAGATGTGGAAGAGTTTTTTGTGTCCTTTGAGAAACTGGCAAGGCAGCTAAAATGGCCAGCTGAGACCTGGTCTCTTTTATTAAAAAGCAAGCTAACCAGAAAGCCCATGAGATTTATTCCCTGTTGCCAGATGAGAGTTCATCAAATTATGAACTGACCAAAAATGCTATCCTCGGGGCATATGAATTAGTACCCGAAGCCTGTCGCCAAAAGTTTAGAACCCTCAAGAAGCAAGCTAATCAAACTTATCTGGAGTTTGAAAGAAGTAAGCAGCTGGCTCTTGACCAGTGGCCGAGGGCTCTTAGAATACAGCTCAGCTATGAGAATCTCAGAGAAGTAATTCTGTTAGAGGAATTTAAACACTCTCTCCCACTCTCCATAAAGACCCATGTAGAGGAGCAGTGGGTTCAGAGAGTCTGACAAGCAGTCGTTCTGGCCGATAAGTTTGCTTTAAATTATAAATCAGTTTCCTAGGGGAGAACCTTTCCTGATCACCCCCACAAATCCGAAAAGGGCAAAGTGTGGGAAGGTGATCTCTGCCCAAGCAGTTCTGGGAGAGAAAGGAAAGCAGGAGATGCAGGAGGCTCTCCTCTAGCCAGAAAGGAAGGTGCTGTGAGCAAGAGTGAGACCCAGAGACCTGTGTGCTTCCATTGTAATAAGGCAGGACATCTAAAAGCTGACTGCTGGAAACTAAAGGGAAAACCTGTAGGGTTAATCAGGGCACACCCACTCAGTGAAGAAGAGACCCTAATGGAAAACATAGCAGAACAAGCTGTGGCTTTAACTGCAGTAAGAGTGAGACCCAGAAGGCTCACAGCGACAAGTGCAGGAAAATTTAATAAGATTCCTGAAGGCTATCAGGGTTTTGTGTTTGATGGAAAGTAACCCCATACCCCTCAAGTGGGACATGTAAACCAAAAGTAATTCTCAGGGACACAGGGGCCACTAGATCCCTTTTACTGGGAGAAGGCCTGACCTTTCCCCTGGAGATTTCAGTGAACACCCGAATGGTGGTGAATGATATTGAAGGACAGTGTATGTCTGTACCTGTACATCGGGTGCACCTGGAGTGTGACCTAGTTTTGGGAACGGTGACCGTAGGGATTGTCCCCAGCTTTCCTGTGGACAGGTTTGACCTGCTTCTAGATAATAATCTGGCAGGGGTGAAGGTGGAAGCCCCCCCCAGTAGTGAAACAAAGACTACAGGAGGTCAGAAAGACAGGGCAGTAGCAGGAGACAGTCCCCCGCAGTTTCCCCTGAATGTGTAGTGGATCAGGCCATGATCAAACCAGCTCCCCCAGAGGAGACTGAATTAGCACTGGAGGCAGATGACCAGGTCTGCCTGTCCGAGGCTTTCTTTGGAAAGTTAGGAGACACAGGGAATGAATTAAATAAATCTTCTCTAGCTGAGGCTCAGTGAGCTGACCCAGTACTGAGAGAGTTAGCACAGGCTGTCCAGTCTGAAAGTGAAGCAGAGGGAGTCCCTGACTGCTACTACTTAAAGAATGAGATACTGATGAGGAAATGGAGTTCTCCTCACAGACCTGAGGACAAAGAGTGGACAGTAGTTCACCAGTTAGTGGTGCCGCAGAGGTACCAGAGAGAAATATTAAGAAGGGCCCACGAGACTACAGTGGCTGTACATGTGGGTATACAAAAGGCCAAAGCCTGTATCGGACAGCAGTTTAACTGGCCAAAACTCCACAGAGATGTGGTGGAGTACTGCAGGAGTTGCCACATGTGCTAGGTTGGAGGTGAAACCCCAAACTATAGTGAAACCTGCTCCCCTCTGTCCTGTACTGTTGTTAGGAGGACCCTCCAGCAGAGGGCTGGTGAACTGTAAGGGACCCCCACCGAGAACAAAAGGGGACAGGCAGGCACAAGGCTGGCAAAAGGTTAGAGAGGGAAGGGGAAAAAGCGACCATGAGGGCCGGTTAAAGGAAGTTCGGGAGGAATCCTGGATGAAAACCTCTGCTGTCTGGTCAGCCAACCCCACATGTGAAAAATGTGAAAAGTTAGACCACACATCTTCCTATGTAAATGCAGACAATAGAAGCACCCCACCAGAGTTACAAACAGCATTTACAGGAAGCTGCAGAGACAAAGAAAGACCGCTAGGGGGCAGAGAAACCATGAAGGTGATGCCTCACCTTGTCGAAGTGCCACAGGGGAGTGCATTTGAGTCTGCACAAATAACTGCAGGCAGGAGTGTCCCAGAGGACAAAGGGAGATTAAGAATGAATCCTCCCCAACAGTCAGAAAAAAAGAGAACCACCCACCCCCTGATGTCAAAAGTCTTTGCATGACTCAGCAAAGCACTGAAAGAGAGTTCAGGATAGACCCACCCACTACTGACTCTATTGAGCAAAGATTCCAACCTAGGCTAATTAAATGTGCTCCCCCGCCTTTCTGCAGACCTCAACAGGACCAAAGAGCCTAGGTAGTCATGGAAATGGGCATGCTGAAGAAAAACTTCCCCAAAGAACCACGTGTTTATTGGGATGCCAAAAAGGGCAGTTTAAAGCAACACTGCTACCAAGGAAAGACAGGCTGTAGTAAGTCTTAGGATTTATGAATGAACGTGAATGACAGAGAGAGAGAGAGAGACACATGCTTTTTTTCCTGTATCTTATATTTTCTCTCTTGACCCTTTTTAATGAAATGTGCTTTTCTCAAATCACATTTCATTCCGTTGGGTGTGGAGCTGTCACGCAGACCCCCCACCTGCCAAGAATGAGGCATATTAATTTTGTTGTGTTAACATTGATTTTAACCTGTTGCTGGAAAAAACATTTGCATACTACAGACAGGCTTGGAAGGACAAAGAGGTTATTCCCTGCTCCAGTTTAACCCACCATGGACTTTGAGCACCAGGTATTGTGTGTAAGAAGAGACATTCCAGGGTCGACTAAGACAAGATAATCCACAAACAGACGTGGTCAGACCAGCTAGTCACATTACTATCCTGCTTGGCATCCTGGGTTTTTCTGAATTGTACAAAGAGGTTGAACAAAAAAAGACTGTTTGCTCCTGGAGTGAGAAGATCTCTCCTGTCTGCTCCCATCTTTTTCTCACAAGACTCTGGACCCACTGAGGACACATGAACTTCAAGAGAGAAAAGTCTCCTACATTGAACAAGGTTTAAAAAGAATACTAGGTCCCAACAGAAAGCAAGACCTACCTACAATCAAGGACTTTACAGCGAGCTCGAAGAACAGTAACTAAAAACATATCTTCAGATATTGCCTCAAACTTTTCCACTTTATTTCTTCTGCTCTTTTCTGTCTTTATCTGCATGTGTGTATTGCATATGCATGCTAGCATGGGCGCGTCATGTATCTTTAGGCGTTAACCGAATTAGAGTTTAAGTTTTTTGCCTTATAATTGGAAATTAGTGAACAAGGATTCACCAAGGGGGAGCTATAAAAAAAACCCTGTTATCGTAGGACCTGGTGAAGGCTGAGAGGGAACCCTAAACCCTTTTCTCACCTAGTTGTAACAGGCTTGCTGAGGGGCATTTAAGAGTCAACCACATTGCTATGGGTCTGGAGTCACATATAGACCGGACCAGGTAAAGATGGCAGATTTCCTTCCCTAAAGGATATTAGTGAACCTGATGGGTTTTTACAACAATCATTGTAATACAGTGAGGGGGAACAGTCACTAGATTAGCTTCTAATTCCAGATTTTTTATTAATTGAATTCAAATTCCACCGTCTCCCATGGTGGGATTCAAACCCATGTCCCCAGAAATTAGAATAGGTTACTAGTCCAGTGACAATACCATTACACCACTGCCGCCCCTCACTCTTTCCCCCCTCTCAGTCTGTTCCCCACCTCACTCTGTTCCCCCCTCACTCTGTTCCCCCCTCACTCTGTCCCTCCCTCACTCTGTCCCCCCCACTCTGTTCCCCCCTTCACTCTGTTTCCCCCTCACTCTGTCCTTCCCTCACTCTGTCCCCTACCTCACTCTGAGCCCCCCTGACTCTGTACCCACCTCGCTCTGTTCCCCCCTCAATCTGTCCCTCCCTCACTCTGTCCCCCCCACTCTATTCCCCCTTCACTCTGTCCCCCACCTCACTCTGAGCCCCCCTGACTCTGTACCCACCTCACTCTGTTCCCCCCTCACTCTGTCCCTCCCTCACTCTGTCCCCCCCACTCTGTTTCCCCCCCTCACTCTGTTCCTCCCTCACTCCATTCCCTCCTCACTCTGTTCCCCCTCACTCTGTTCTCTACCTCATTCTAGTGTGATCTTGGCTTGAGTTTGGTTGCTTTGTGTTTTAATCTAATATTTGATTGCAGCCACAATTTGTGAGAGGTTGAGCAGGTGAGAGTTGTTGAGGCTGAAGGGGTTTGTGATGCTGATGTCTTGTTGTCAGTGTTTGTGACATCACCTGAAGCCCTGATTTAAGGGTGCTCCTCCTGCACACTGCCAAGCAGAGTAGTCTGATTGTACAGAGCCTGTTGAGTGTGATTATTATTTTGCGTATTTTCCTGCCAGGGGAAAGGGTGCAGTAACTATCCACGATCCAGCTGATAATGGGTGAGTGTTTCAGTCTACTTGAGTGCTTTTCCTTTCACTGTGGCTCTGTTCTCACGCCATGACCAATTCATCCAGACAGCAGTGAGTGAGCCTTTGGGTTTCAGACCATGCAATGTGAAGAAACAAGAGATCACGGAATCATATGAATTTACAGCCAAGGAGGCCATTCAGCCCATCATGTCTGTGCCAGCTGAAAGGGATTTATGCAGCCTAATCCCACCTCGGGCTCTTGTTACGCACCTTGTATGTTACGGCACCTCAAGTGCATATCCAAATGTCTTTTTTAAATGCGATAAGGATTTCTGTGACTTTGAGGCAGTGAGTTCCAGATCTGCATTCCCCTCTGGGTGAAAGAATAACTCTCAAATCCCCTCTAATCCTGTTCTTTTAAATCTCTGCCCTGTGCTCATTGATCTCTCTGCTAAGGGAAATAGGTCCTTCATATCCACTCTATCTAGGTCCCTCATTATTTTATACACAGACCTCAATTGAATCACCCCTCAACCCCTCTGTTCCAAAGAAAACAACTCCAACCTATCCTCATAGCTCAAATTCTCCATTCTTGGCAACATCCTCGTAAATGTTCTCTGTACCCTCTCTAGTGTGATCACATCCCTCCTGTAATGCAGTGACCTGTATGCAGTTCTCTAGCTGTGGTCTAACCAGTGTTCAATATAATTCCAGCATAACCTCCCTGCTCTTATATTCTAGGCCTTGGTCAAAAAAGGAAAGTCATCCTTATGCCTTTTGACCACCTTGTCTACCTCTCCTGCTACCTTCAGGGATCTGTGGACATGCACTGCAAGTTCTCTCTGTTCCTCTACACTTCTCAGTTTATTGTGTTTTCCCTTGCCTCGTTAGCCTTCCCCAAATGCATCACCTCACACTTCTCCAGATTGAATTCTATTTGTCACTTTTCTGCCCATCTGACCACCAAAAGTGTCGCTATGGGTACCCGTATAGTTATGTCTGTCTTTTTGTGGGATATGTCGAACATTCCTTGTTCCAGTCCTACTCAGGCCCCCTCGTTCAACTCTTTTTCTTGGTACATTGATGACTGTATATCGGTGCTGTTTCCTGCTCCCGCCCCGAACTGGAAAACTTTATCAACTTTGCTTCCAGTTTCCACCCCTCTCTCACCTTTACATGGTCCATCTCCGACACTTCCCTTCCCTTCCTCGACTTCTCTGTCTCCATCTCTGGGGATAGGCTGTCCACTAATATTCATTATAAACACACCGACTCCCACAGCTACCTCGACTGCACTTCTTCACACCCTGCCTCCTGTAAGGACTCCATTCCATTCTCCCAGTTTCTGCATCTCTAACGCATCTGCTCTGATGATGCTACCTTCCACAACAGAGCTCCTGATATGTCTTCCTTTTACCTCAACTAAGGATTCCCCCCCACTGTGGTTGAGAGGGCCCTCGACCGTGTCCGTCCCATTTCCCGCACCTCTACCCTCACCCCATTCCCTTCTTTCCAGAACCATGACAGGGTTCCCCTTGTCCTCACTTTCCATCCCACCAGCCTCCACATCCAAAGTATCACCCTCCACCACTTCCGCTACATCCAGCGTGATACCACTCCCCTCCCCTGTCAGCATTCCGAAGGAATCATTCCCTCCGTGACACCCTGGTCCACACCTCCATTACCCCCATCACCTCGTCCCCTTCCCACTGCACACACACATTCCCTTTTCAGCCTCCTTCCCTCTCCCACGAGCTTCCTTTGATCTGCGACTGACAATCTACCTGAAACCTCACCTGGCCTTTGCCAGTGAGCACCTGAGGGGGAGTGATGGGGAGGCGGTGGTGATGGAGAGGGGGGAGGGAGCGGTGATGGAGAGAGGGGAAGGGGGTGGTGATAAGGAGAGGGGGAGGGGTGGTGATGGGGAGGAGGGAGGGAGCAGTGTTGTGCAGGTGGGTGGGAGCGCTGATGGGGCGGGGGGAGGGGGAGAAGCAGTGATGGGGAGGGGGGAGAAGCGGGGAGGGGGGGAGAAGCAGTGATGGGGAGGGGGAGGAGCAGTGATGGGGAGGGGGAGAGGGCGGTGATGGGGAGAGGGCGGTGATGGGGAGGGGAAGGGAGGAGAGGCGGTGATGGGGAGGGGGATGAGGTGATGATGGGAAGTGGGCGGTGCTGATGAGGGGAAGGGGGCGGCAAGGGGGAGGTGAGGAAGTGGTGAGGGTGAGGGGGAGGGGGCGGTGATAGTGAGGGGGAGGGGGCGGTGAGGGGGAGGGGGAAGCGTCAGTGAGAGGGATGTGAGGGAGCGATGAAGGGGTGGAGGAGGGGCGTTGATGGGAAGGGGATGGGGAGGTGGAGGGGGGAGGGGACGATGCTGGGCAGAGGCTGGTGTTGGGGAGTGGAGGTGGCAGTGATTTGGAGGGGAGGAGGTGGTGCTGGGGAGTGGGGAGGTGATTGGGAGGGGGCGGTGAGGGGGAGGGGTGGGTGAGGGGGCGGTGATGGGAATGGGGTGGGGCGGGAGGGGTGGTGATTTGGAGGGAGTTCATGATCAGGAGGGGGAGGGGGCGATGATGGGGAGGGAGCGGTGATGGGGGAGAGGATGGTGATGGGGAGGGGAGTGGGCGGTGATGGGGGGAGGGGATGGTGATGGGGAGGGGAGTGGGCGGTGATGGGGAAGGGGATGGTGATGGAGAGGGGGGAGGGAGTGGTGATGGGGCGGGGGGAGGGGCCGGTGATGGAGTGGGGAGGGATGAGGGGGCGGTGATGGGGGAGGGGATGGTGATGGGGAGGGGAGTGGGCGGTGAAGTGGAGGGGAGGGGGTGGGGATGGGGCAGTGATGGGAAGGGAGAGGGGGGCAGGGAGGGGGAGGGGGCTGTGATGTGGAGGGGGAGACGTCAGTGAGGGGGAGGGGAGGGAGCGGTGATGGGCTGGGGGAGGGGCGGTGATGGAGAGGGGATGGGGAGGTGGAGGGGGTAGGGGGCGATGCTGGGCAGGGGGTGGTGTTGGGCAGTGGGCAGTGAGGGGCAGGGGAGGGGCGGTGATGGTGAGGGGCGAGGGCAGGAGGGGGAGGGGTGAGGGGGCGGTGATGGGGAGGGGGCGGTGAGGGTGAGGGGCAGAAGGGAAGAGGGAGGGGGGAGGGAGAAATGATGGGGATGTGAACGAGGAGGGTGCAGTGATGGGGAGGACATTCGTAATTGGGAGGGGAAGGGGGCAGTGATGGGGAGGGGATGGTGATCGGGGGCGGTGATCGGGGGTAGGGGGTGGTGATGGGGAGGGGACGGTGATGGGGGGTAGGGGATGGTGATGGGGAGGGGACGGTGATGGGGGGTGGGGGTGGTGATGGGGAGGGGACGGTGATGGGGAGGGGGCAGTGATGGGGGGTAGGGGATGGTGTTGGGGGGTAGGGAACGGTGATGGGGAGGGGATGGTGATGGGGACGGGTTGGTGTTGGGGGGTAGGGGGCAGTGATAGGGAAGGAATGGTGATGGGGAGGGGATGGTGATGGAGGGTAGGGGGCAGTGATGGGGAGGGGATGTTGATGGGGAGGGGATGTTGATGGGGAGGGGATGTTGATGGGGGGTAGGGGGCAGTGATGGGGAGGGGATGGTGATGGGGGGTAGGGGGCAGTGATGGGGATGGGATGGTGATGGGGAGGGGATGGTGATGGGGGGTAGGGGATGTTGATGGGGAGGGGATGTTGATGGGGAGGGGATGGTGATGGGGAGGGGATGGTGATGGGGGGTAGGGGGCAGTGATGGGGAAGGGATGGTGATTGGGGGTAGGGGGCAGTGATGGGGACGGGATGGTGTTGGGGGGGAGGGGATGGTGATGGGGAGGGGATGGCGATGGGGGGTAGGGGGCAGTGATGGGGAAGGGATGGTGATGGGGGGTAGGGGGCAGTGATGGGGACGGGATGGTGTTGGGGGGGAGGGGATGGTGATGGGGAGGGGATGGTGATGGGGGGTAGGGGGCAGTGATGGGGAAGGGATGGTGATGGGGAGGGGATGGTGATGGGGGTAGGGGGCAGTGATGGGGAAGGGATGGTGATGGGGAGGGGATGGGGAGGGGATGGTGATAGGGGGTAGGGGGCAGTGATGGGGAGGGGATGGTGATGGGGACGGGATGGTGTTGGGGGGTAGGGGCAGTGATGGGGACGGGATGGTGATGGGCAGGGGATGGTGATGGGACGGGATGGTGTTGGGGGGTAGGGGGCAGTGATAGGGAGGGGATGGTGATGGGGAGGGGATGGTGATGGGGAGGGGATGGTGATCGGGGGTAGGGGGCAGTGATGGGGAAGGGATGGTGATGGGGAAGGGATGGTGATGGGGAGGGGATGGTGATGGGGGGGAGGGGATGGTGATGGGGGGAGGGGATGGTGATGGGGAGGGGATGGTGATGGGGAAGGGATGGTGATGGGGAGGGGATGGTGATGGGGAGGGGATGGTGATGGGGGGTAGGGGGCAGTGATGGGGAGGGGATGGTGATGGGGGCTAGGGGGCAGTGATGGGGAGGGGATGGTGATGGGGGCTAGGGGGCAGTGATGGGGAGGGGATGGTGATGGGGAGGGGATGGTGATGGGGAAGGGATGGTGATGGGGAAGGGATGGTGATGGGGAGCGGATGGTGATGGTGGGAGGGGATGGTGATGGGGAGGAGATGGTGATGGGGGCTAGGGGGCAGTGATGGGGAGGGGATGGTGATGGGGAGGGGATGGTGATGGGGGCTAGGGGACAGTGATGGGGAGGGGACGGTGATGGGGAGGGGACGGTGATGGGGAGGGGATGGTGATGGGGGGTAGGGGATGGTGATGGGGAGGGGATGATGATGGGGAGGGGATGGTGATGGGGGGTAGGGGATGTTGATGGGGAGGGGATGTTGATGGGGAGGGGATGGTGATGGGGAGGGGATGGTGATGGGGGGTAGGGGGCAGTGATGGGGAAGGGATGGTGATTGGGGGTAGGGGGCAGTGATGGGGACGGGATGGTGTTGGGGGGGAGGGGATGGTGATGGGGAGGGGATGGCGATGGGGGGTAGGGGGCAGTGATGGGGAAGGGATGGTGATGGGGGGTAGGGGGCAGTGATGGGGACGGGATGGTGTTGGGGGGGAGGGGATGGTGATGGGGAGGGGATGGTGATGGGGGGTAGGGGGCAGTGATGGGGAAGGGATGGTGATGGGGAGGGGATGGTGATGGGGGTAGGGGGCAGTGATGGGGAAGGGATTGTGATGGGGGTAGGGGGCAGTGATGGGGAAGGGATGGTGATGGGGAGGGGATGGGGAGGGGATGGTGATAGGGGGTAGGGGGCAGTGATGGGGAGGGGATGGTGATGGGGACGGGATGGTGTTGGGGGGTAGGGGCAGTGATGGGGACGGGATGGTGATGGGCAGGGGATGGTGATGGGACGGGATGGTGTTGGGGGGTAGGGGGCAGTGATAGGGAGGGGATGGTGATGGGGAGGGGATGGTGATGGGGAGGGGATGGTGATCGGGGGTAGGGGGCAGTGATGGGGAAGGGATGGTGATGGGGAAGGGATGGTGATGGGGAGGGGATGGTGATGGGGGGGAGGGGATGGTGATGGGGGGGAGGGGATGGTGATGGGGAGGGGATGGTGATGGGGAGGGGATGGTGATGGGGAGGGGATGGTGATGGGGGGTAGGGGGCAGTGATGGGGAGGGGATGGTGATGGGGGCTAGGGGGCAGTGATGGGGAGGGGATGGTGATGGGGGCTAGGGGGCAGTGATGGGGAGGGGATGGTGATGGGGAGGGGATGGTGATGGGGAAGGGATGGTGATGGGGAAGGGATGGTGATGGGGAGCGGATGGTGATGGTGGGAGGGGATGGTGATGGGGAGGAGATGGTGATGGGGGCTAGGGGGCAGTGATGGGGAGGGGATGGTGATGGGGAGGGGATGGTGATGGGGGCTAGGGGACAGTGATGGGGAGGGGACGGTGATGGGGAGGGGACGGTGATGGGGAGGGGATGGTGATGGGGGGTAGGGGATGGTGATGGGGAGGGGATGATGATGGGGAGGGGATGGTGATGGGGACGAGATGGTGTTGGGGGGTAGGGGCAGTGATGGGGAGGGGATGGTAATGGGGAGGGGATGGTGATGGGGACGAGATGGTGTTGGGGGGTAGGGGCAGTGATGGGGAGGGGATGGTGATGGGGAGGGGATGGTGATGGGGAAGGGATGGTGATCGGGGGTAGGGGGCAGCGATGGGGAAGGGATGGTGATGGGGAGGGGATGGTGATGGGGAGGGGATGATGATGGGGAGGGGATGGTGATGGGGACGGGATGGTGTTGGGAGGTAGGGGCAGTGATGGGGAGGGGATGGTAATGGGGAGGGGATGGTGATGGGGACGAGATGGTGTTGGGGGGTAGGGGCAGTGATGGGGAGGGGATGGTAATGGGGAGGGGATGGTGATGGGGACGAGATGGTGTTGGGGGGTAGGGGTAGTGATGGGGAGGGGATGGTGATGGGGAGGGGATGGTGATCGGGGGTAGGGGGCAGCGATGGGGATGGGATGGTGATGGGGAGGGGATGGTGATGGGGACGGGATGGTGTTGGGGGGTAGGGGCAGTGATGGGGAGGGGATGGTAATGGGGACGGGATGGTGATGGGGACGGGATGGTGTTGGGAGGTTGGGGCAGTGATGGGGAGGGGATGGTAATGGGGAGGGGATGGTGATGGGGACGAGATGGTGTTGGGGGGTAGGGGATGGTGATGGGGAGGGGATGGTGATGGGGAGGGGATGGTGATGGGGAAGGGATGGTGATGGGGAAGGGATGGTGATGGGGAGCGGATGGTGATGGGGGGAGGGGATGGTGATGGGGAGGAGATGGTGATGGGGGCTAGGGGGCAGTGACGGGGAGGGGATGGTGATGGGGGCTAGGGGGCAGTGATGGGGAGGGGATGGTGATGGGGAGGGGATGGTGATGGGGAAGGGATGGTGATGGGGAAGGGATGGTGATGGGGAGCGGATGGTGATGGAGGGAGGGGATGGTGATGGGGGGAGGGGATGGTGATGGGGAGGAGATGGTGATGGGGGCTAGGGGGCAGTGATGGGGAGGGGATGGTGATGGGGAGGGGATGGTGATGGGGGCTAGGGGACAGTGATGGGGAGGGGATGGTGATGGGGAGGGGATGGTGATGGGGGGTAGGGGATGGTGATGGGGAGGGGATGATGATGGGGAGGGGATGGTGATGGGGACGGGATGGTGTTGGGAGGTAGGGGCAGTGATGGGGAGGGGATGGTAATGGGGAGGGGATGGTGATGGGGACGAGATGGTGTTGGGGGGTAGGGGCAGTGATGGGGAGGGGATGGTAATGGGGAGGGGATGGTGATGGAGACGAGATGGTGTTGGGGGGTAGGGGCAGTGATGGGGAGGGGATGGTGATGGGGAGGGGATGGTGATGGGGAAGGGATGGTGATCGGGGGTAGGGGGCAGCGATGGGGAAGGGATGGTGATGGGGAGGGGATGGTGATGGGGAGGGGATGATGATGGGGAGGGGATGGTGATGGGGACGGGATGGTGTTGGGAGGTAGGGGCAGTGATGGGGAGGGGATGGTAATGGGGAGGGGATGGTGATGGGGACGAGATGGTGTTGGGGGGTAGGGGCAGTGATGGGGAGGGGATGGTAATGGGGAGGGGATGGTGATGGGGACGAGATGGTGTTGGGGGTTAGGGGTAGTGATGGGGAGGGGATGGTGATGGGGAGGGGATGGTGATGGGGAGGGGATGGTGATCGGGGGTAGGGGGCAGCGATGGGGAAGGGATGGTGATGGGGAGGGGATGGTGATGGGGACGGATGGTGTTGGGGGGTAGGGGCAGTGATGGGGAGGGGATGGTAATGGGGACGGGATGGTGTTGGGGGGTAGGGGCAGTGATGGGGAGGGGATGGTAATGGGGATGGGATGGTGTTGGGGGATAGGGGCAGTGATGGGGAGGGGATGGTGATGGGGAGGGGATGGTGATGGGGATGGGATGGTGATGGGGACGGGATGGTGTTGGGGGGTAGGGGCAGTGATGGGGAGGGGATGGTGATGGGGAGGGGATGGTGATGGGGACGAGATGGTGTTGGGGGGTAGGGGCAGTGATGGGGAGGGGATGGTGATGGGGAGGGGATGGTGATGGGGGGTAGGGGCAGTGATGGGGAGGGGATGGTGATGGGGAGGGGATGGTGATGGGGACGGGATGGTGTTGGGGGGTAGGGGGCAGTGATGGGGAGGGGATGGTGATGGGGAGGGGATGGTGATCGGGGGTAGGGGGCAGTGATGGGGAAGGGATGGTGATGGGGACGGGATGGTGATGGGGACGGGATGGTGATGGGGAGGGGATGGTGATCAGGGGTAGGGGGCAGTGATGGGGAAGGGATGGTGATGGGGAAGGGATGGTGATGGGGAGGGGATGGTGATCGGGGGTAGGGGGCAGTGATGGGGAGGGGATGGTGATGGGGAGGGGATGGTGATGGGGAAGGGATGGTGATGGGGAGGGGATGGTGATGGGGAGGGGATGGTGATTGGGAGGGGATGGTGATTGGGAGTGGAGTCAGGTTTGTGCTGCCTGCTGGTTTGATGTAAAGGATGCCCTCGGTCCCATATCCCATGGGAAATTCTGTTCAAGGCTATTTGATGAAAATTGGGAGCAGGTTTTGCTTTTCAAGTTCAGAAACAACTTGCTGCTTTCAACAAGTTCCACAGTTCAGGCCTGGCCCAGGTGGCAGGCACAGCGACTCTGTTATCTGTGTCTTATACTGCTTAGTACAAACCCTGTGTAACATGCAGATTAATGGGCAGCCCTGCCCTGTTTAGACTGATTGCAATGAAATCGAGGTCGTGTCATGTGTTGTACTTTGGGTGGATTGTTTGGGTGGAAGGTTTGGGTGGAAGGTTGCTGTCACTACATATTCACTCTATAAATGACTTAGGTGAAAAGGTAGAAAGCTGTATATCTAAGTTTACTGATGACAAAGTTAGATGGCACAGTAAATAGCGCAGATGGGAGCAGAAAAGTTGCAAAAGGATACTGATAGTTTAAGTGAGTGGGTAAAACTGGCAGATGGAGTTCAATGTGGGAAAATGTGAGGTCATCCCTTTTGAGCTTTGTAAGAAAGGTAGATCAGTATATTTACTAAAGTTTGAGAAGTTAGGAACTCTGGACAAGCAGAGATTTAGAGATTTAAGTACAGAAATCACTAAAAGCTGGTGAACAGGTACAGAAAAATTAAAAAGGCAAATTGCATGTTTGCCTTTATCTGAAGAGGGCTGAATAGAAAGGATGAAAGTTATGCAGAGCTTTAGTCAGACTACATCTGAAATCTGGTGTATTGGGTTCAGTTCTGGGCACCGCACCTCAGAGAGGATATATTGACCTTGGAGACTGTGTGCGGTGCAGTTCACCAGAATGATACGAGGGCTAAAAGGGTTAAATGATGAGGACAGGTTGCATAGCCAGTGGTGGAGATGCCGGTGATGGATTTGCCAGTGGTGGAGATGCCGGCGGTGGAGATGCCGGCGGTGGAGATGCCGGCGGTGGAGATGCCGGCGGTGGAGATGCCGGCGGTGAAGTTGCCGGTGATGGATATGCCAGTGATGGATATGCCGGTGATGGAGTTGCCGGTGATGGAGATTCCGGTGATGGAGATTCCGGTGATGGAGATTCCGGTGGTGAAGTTGGCGGTGATGGAGTTGCTGTTGATGGAGTTGCTGTTGATGGAGTTGCCGGTGTTGGAGTTGCCGGTGTTGGAGTTGCCGGTGTTGGAGATGCCGGTGTTGGGGATGCCGGTGATGGGGATGCCGGTGATGGGGATGCCGGTGATGGAGATGCCGGTGGTGGAGATGCCGGTGTTGGGGATGCCGGTGTTGGGGATGCCGGTGTTGGGGATGCCGGTGTTGGGGATGCCGGTGGTAGAGATGCCGGTGTTGGAAATGCCGGTGGCGGGGATGCCGGTGTTGGTGTTGCTGGTGGCGGGGATGCCGGTGGTAGAGATGCCGGTGTTGGAAATGCCGGTGGCGGGGATGCCGGTGTTGGTGTTGCTGGTGGCGGGGATGCCGGTGGCAGGGATGCCGGTGTTGGAAATGCCGGTGGCAGGGATGCCGGTGTTGGAAATGCCGGTGGCGGGGATGCCGGTGTTGGTGTTGCTGGTGGCGGGGATGCCGGTGTTGGAAATGCCGGTGGCAGGGATGCCGGTGTTGGAGTTTCCGGTGTTGGAGTTGCCGGTGATGGAGATGCCATTGATGGAATTGCCGGTGGTGGATTTGCCGGTGATGGGGATGCCGGTGATGGGGATGCCGGTGATGGGGATGCCGGTGGTGGAGTTGCCAGTGGTGGAGTTGCCGGTGGTGGAGATGCCACTCACACTTAGGAACCAAACATCCTGGGGTGCAGGGCAGTAATTACACATGGGGCCTGTTTGAAATGGCCAAGTAGGCTATAAGACTGACTCACTGGGGAAAGCAATGGCCGGCTCCACTGTGTGACAAATTTCCATGAGCTTCCAACAGCTAAGAGTTACAGTGTGGCCCACACACCCCCTGTGCCAGACCTCCAATATGTCAACCCAATCCCTGATTGTCCCATTAATGCCTGGCAAAATGGGTACTTTCCTTGCGGACAGGTGGCACCCTGTTAACAGTGCATCTTAGAAGCATGCAGCACAGAAGCAGCCATTTGACCCTCTTTGAAATAGCTGTCCAATTTATTCCACACCCCGCTGTTGCCCCTTTAGTCCTTTTGACAAATCTATGACCTCTGGTTACCAACCCTCCTGCCAGTGGAAACAGTTTCCCCTTATGTACGCTATCAAAACCCTTCATAATTTGGAACACCTCTATTAAATCTCCCCTTAAACTTCTCCACTCCAAGGAGAACAATCCTAGTTTCTCTAGTCTTTCAATACAACTGAAGTGCTTCATCCCTGGTACCATTCTAGTGAATCTCTTCTGCACGCTCTCCAAGGCCTTGACATTCTTCCTAAAGTGTGGACATAAGAATTGGATACAATATTCCAGCTGAGGCCTAAGCAGAGACTTCCTTGTTTTTGTGTTCAGTGCCTCTATTCACAAAGCCAGGTATTCCATATACTTTCTCAGCCTGATTTGTGAATGTACAGCCCCAGGTTCCTATGCTGTTGTACCCCTTCAAGATAGTATTATTTAGATTATACTGCCTCTCCATGTTGTTTCTCCTGAAGTGCATCACTTCTCCCATATCTGCATTAAATTGTATCTGTCACGTGTCTGCCCATTTCACTAGTCTCTCCTCATGAAGAATGCTGCCATCCTCATGATTTACTATGTAACCAAGTTTTGTATCATCCACAAACTTTAAAATTGTACACTCTATTCCCAAGTTCATTTATATATAAAACAAAAGCAATAATCCTAATACTGATCCCTAAGGGCTCACTGTGTACTTCTCTCCAGTCAGAAAAACATTTGTTCACTGTCTACCTTCTAACCCTCAGTCAATTACTTAGACAAATTACCACCATCCCTTTAATCACATTTCTATTTTCCGTTTCAGTCTGTTCTGAGGTACTTTATCAAATGCTTTTTGAAAGTCCATATATACATCTACTGCATGACCTTCCAGAACCTTCTGTTACTTCATTAAAGAACTCAGTCAGTTTTGTCAGACATAACTTGCCTTCAACAAATTTGTGCTGGCTGTCCCTCATTAACCCAGACTATCTACAGACTTAGTCTCCCAGTTACAAGTCTGTGACTTTTGCACTCAGGTACTGGGCTGTCAGAGAAATCTTTTTTTATTATTATTCTTTCATGGGATGAGGGTGTCACTGGCTAGGCCAGCATTTGTTGCCCATCCCTAATTGCTCTTGACAACTGAGTGGCTTGCTAGGCCATTTCAGAGGACATTTTTAAGAGTCAACCACATTGCTGTGGGTCTGGAGTCACATGTCGGCCAGACCAGGTAAGGACAGCAGATTTCCTTCCCTAAAGGACATGAGTGAATCAGATGGGTTTTTACAACAATCGATGATCGTTTCATGGCACCATTACTGAGACTATTTTTCAATTCCAGATTTTTAAATTAAAAATTGAATTGAAAATCCACCACCTGCCATGGTTGGATCTTAACCAATGTTAAGTAATTAGCATAGCCTATTGGATTACTTGCTCAGTAACATTACCACTACACCACTATCTCCCCTCTAACCCAGTCACAAGCACAGCTCTGTGATACCATGACACTAATCCAAGACCAACAGTGCCAAGCACTCTTCAGTGTTGTACCTGCTGTGGCAGCTCAGCACCACACACTCACACAGATACAGACACTCAAACAGACACACACAGACACACTCAAACAGACACACACAGACACACTCACACACTCACACAGACACACACACACACACATTCTCACACAGACATACACACACACACATTCTCACACAGACACACAGACACACACACACACACACTAACACAGACACAAACACTCAGACACACAGACACACAGACACACAGACACACACACTAACACAGACACAGACATTCAGACACACACACAAACACACACACACAGACACACACACAAACACACACACACAGACACACAGACACACAGACACACACACACAGACACACAGACACACAGACACACACATATTCACACACAGACTCACACAAACATTCACACATTAACACGCACAGACAGACACACATTCACACACAAACAGACACACACACAGCCGCACACACACATGCCCTACTCAAAGTTCCAGCAGGCCAATACTCTGAGACTTATTGATTGAATTTCCACTGCTGAAATGATCAGTTGTTGCCTGTGGTTACAGATCTTCCACGGCTGAACCCAGCACAGCCCAATGCTGATGCCTGATAACACTTATTGCACAGAGCAAACAGAAACATCTTTATTAACAATGGTTCAGTGATATCCCTGCAGTTAGCTATTTAACAGATTCCCTCAGTTGGCTTTAACTCGATGGCTGTGTGTAAGAGTGATGAAACGTGGAGTTCAAACCACTTTTTACCTTTCCTTTCATTCTCCCTTTTCTGCTTTCTATGCACTGGTGTTTGATCTGCTTGTGATCTTGCTCTTGATCCATTCATTGCATGATCCGATTTGCCTCCTGTGCATTGCTGCCACTCCCTGATCCCTGTTTGTCCTCCTGCTGCAGGTGCTGCCTGAACAGTGAAGGTTTGAACAGATTCCCAGCCGGCCTGGCCTCTGCCCAGAGACAGAGCCGGGAAGGCAATGCTGCAAGTGGAACTGGGACTCAGCCCATCCTCCCCTCACACTGGCTCCTGGGCAAAGACCTGAGGACTCACAACCAGTGCCAATGCAGACCTGTACCCCGGGACAGAGATAGCGGCCCCTTCTCCCTGACAGATGGCTAATCCCCGACACCCCAGAGAGGGATCTGCTCCCCGCCACAATCCCCCAGTGAGGGAGCTATTTCCACACCCCACCCCCCCCAGTGAGGGAGCTATTCTCCCCCCCACCCCCAGTGAGGGAGCTATTCTCACCCCCCACCACCCCCCCCACCAGTGAGGGAGCTATTCTCCCCCCCCCCCCACAAATAACGATGGAGCTGTTCCTGCCCCCACCACCCCCCCCCCCCCACCCCACAGTGAAGGAACTGTTCACCCAGGATGTTCCCCCCAACACCAGCCCACCCCCAGTTTGCAGTGGTATTGTATAATTGCAGTTTTAAGCCCTGATTCAGACTGGTCACTTCTCAATGTCGGGTTCACTTGATATTGGGAATGGAGATGGTGAATGAACTGGATCATTTCCATCTTATCAACCACTGACGCACTATAGAATTGGCTCGATGCTGTAGGTAGGCCATTCAGCCCCTCTAGCCTGCTCCACCATTCAATAAGATCATGGCTGATTTGTTTGTGTTTCGAATTCCACACTCCCATCTACCTCCGATAACCTTTGATTCCCTTGCCTAACAAGAATCTATCTACCTCCGCTATAAAAATATTCAATGACCCCACCTCCACCACCTTCTGAGGCAGAGAGTTCCAAAATCACACAATCATCTGAGAAAAAATTTCTCCTCATCTCTGTCCTAAAAGGGCGACCCCTAATTTTAAAACAGTGCCCCCTTGTTCTGGATTCGCCCACAAGAGGAAACATCCTCTCCACAGCCACCTTGTCAAGACCATTCAGGATCTTATAAACTTCAATCAAGTCTCCCCTCACTCTTCTAAACGCCAGTGAAAACAAGCCCAGTCTGTCCAACCTTTCCTCATAAGACAACCCGCTCATTCTAGGTATCAATCTAGTAAACCTCCTCTGAACTGCCTTTGACGCATTCACATCCTTCCTTAAATAAGGAGACCAAAACTGCACACAGTATTCGAGATGTGGTTTCACAAATGCCCTGTATAACTGAAGCATAACATCCTTACTTTTATTTTCAATTCCTTTTGGAGTAAAGGATAGCATTCCATTAGCCTTCTTTCTTACTTGCTGTAGCTGCATACGAGCTTTTTGTGACTCATACTAGAACACCGAGATCCCTCTGCACCTCGGAATTCTGCAGTCATTCTCCGTTTAAGAAATACTCTTTTTTTATTTTTTCTGCCAAAGTGAACAACTTCACATTTTCCTACATTATACTCCATCTGCCAGATTTTTGCCCATTCACTCAACCTATCTATATCGGTCTGCAACCTCCTTATGTCCTCTTCACAACATACTTTTCCTACCTATCTATGTGTGGTCTGCAAATTTAGCTGCCATGCCATCACTGCCCTCATTTACATCATTGATATAAATTGTAAAAAGTTGAGGCCCCAGCACAGACCCCTGTGGGACTCCACTCGTCACAGCCTGCCAATCAGAAAAGGACCCATTTATGTATACTCTCTGTTTCCTGCCAGCCAGCCAATCTTCTATCCATGCTAATATGTTACCCCCTATGTCATGAGCTCCTACTTTGCGCAATAACCTTTTGTGTGGCACCTTGTCAGATGCCTTCTGAAAATCTAAGTACAGTACATCAACGGGCTCCCCTTTATCCACAACCTATAGTTACCTGTTTTCTGCCTCCCCCACTTCTTGAATAGAGGGGTTATATTTGCTACTTTCCAGTCTGATGGAACCTTTCCAGAATCTAGCAAATTTTGAAAACTTAACACCAACATAGAAACATAGAATATAGGAGCAGTTGTAGGCCATTCGGGCCTGCTCCGCCATGCAAAAAAGATCATGGCTGATCGTCTAATTCAGTACCCTGTTCCGCTTTTTCCTCATATCCCTTGATCACTTTGGCATTAAGAAATATATCTATCTCTTTCTTGAATATATTTAATGATTTGGCCTCCACTGCCTTCTGCAGTAGAGAATTCCACAGGTTCACCACCCTCTGAGTGAAGAAATTTCTCCTCATCTCAGTTCTAAATGGCATAACCCATATCCTGAGACTGTGACCCCTGGTTCTGGACTCCCCCGCCATCGGGAACATCCTCCCTGCCTCTAGCAATGCATCTGCTACCTCATTAACCACCTCTTTTTAGACCCTAGGCTGAAGGCCATCAGGAGCTGGGGACTTGTCAGCCCGCAGCTCCATCAGTTTGGTCAGTACCACTTCCCTGGTGATTGTAATTTCACCAAGCTCCTCTCTTCCTTCCACCTCCTAATTTACAGCTATTGCCAGAATGTTTTTTGTATTCTCTATAGTGAAGACCGAAGCAAAATATTTGTTCATTTCATCCGGCATTTCCTTATTATCTACTATTAACTCCCCATTCTCACTCTCTAGAGGACCAACACTCACTTTACTTACACTTTTCCTTTTTAAATACCTGTAGAAACTCTTGCTGTCCATTTTTACATTTCTAGCTAACTTCCTCTCATACTCTAATTTCTTTCTCCTGATTAACCTTTTAGTCATTCTCTGCTGTTCTTTATATTCTGATCAATCATCTGACCTGCCACTCATCTTTGCGCAATTATATGCTTTTTCCTTAAGTTTGATGCTTTCCTTAACTTCTTTAGTTGACCATGGATGGTGGGTCCCCCCCTGAGGACTTTTCTTTATAGTAGGAATATACTTATTATGAGTATTCTGGAATATCCCCGTAAATGTCTGCCACTGCTTCTCTATTGATCTATCTCCCAGCCTAGTAACCCAGTTCACTACAGCCAGCTCAGCTTTCATGCCCACATAGTTGCTCTTATTTAAGTTCAAAATGTTAGTCATGGACTGACTCTTCTTTCTTTCAAAATTCAATCATATTGTGGTCGCTGCTACCAAGAGGTGCCTTTACTCTGAGGTCATTAATTAATCCTGTCACATTACACAATACCACGTCTAATATAACCTGCTCTCTGGTTGGTTCCAGAACGTGCTGCTCTAAGAAACTATCTCGAAAGCATTCCATGAACTCCTCATCCAGGCTACTGTTGCCAATCTGATTTTTCCAGTTTATCTGTAGACTAAAATCACCCATGATTATTGCCGTCCCTTTATCACAAGCACCCAATATTTCTTCTTATATACTTCATCCTACATTGTGGTTACTGTTCGGGGGCTTGTAGACCACTCCCACTAGTGACTTCTTTCCCCTACTATTCCTCATCTCCACCCAAATTGATTCTAAATCCTGATCTCCTGAACCAAGGTCATCTCTAACTATTGTACCAATGCCATCCTTGATTAACAGTGCTACCCCTCCACCTTTACCTAGCCTCCTATTCTTCTTGAATGTTATATACCCCACAATATTGAGGACACAATCCTTGTCATCCTGCAGCCACGTCTCCATAATGGCTATCAGATCATATTTATTTACTTCAATGTGCACTATCGGTTCATCTACTTTGTCATGCATGCTTCATGCATTCAGATACAGAGCTTTTAGTTTTGTCTTTTTGTTATCTTTGTAACATCTAGTCTTGACTGTTGATGTGTTCTCTCTGTCTCTTCCTGCCATTCTCTGATCTCCATTTCCCATATTACTATTCTGCTCTCCTGCCTTGACTCTACCCCTTGATTTGCTACATCTACTCAAGCATGATCCCTCTCCACCCTTGTTTAGTTCAAAGCCCTCTCTACTTCCCTAGTTATATTGTTTGCTAGAACACTGGTCCCAGCATGGTTCAGGTGCAGACTGTCCCAACGGTACAACCCCCACTTCCCCAGTACTGGTGCCAGTGCTAAGTCTCCTCCCCCTCCCCTGAAGGTGCTGATTCTCTCCCGCCTGCCTGACGGTGAGGCAGTGGGGTTTGTCAGGGCGTATGGCCTGTGGTGTCCCTGTACCGTTTTGGCCTGGCTGTCTGGATATTGGTCACTGGCTGCCCCCTGACATGGCCAGCTGTGCATTTTAATATGGAAAGTGTTTTAAGTTTTTTAAGGCCTCTCACTGGTTAAAGTATCACAGGCGATGGTTAATGTAAAGTAGTGGACTTGGCATCAGGTTAGGACATGAATCTGCTCGTGATGTGATGCCCCAGTAGTTGAATATCACAGCAGTACCTGATGAAGAAATGCCTCCTGGAGTGCGGTCCTGTGCATTGCTCAACAGTGGTTCACGCTTTCAGGAGAAGATTGGAAATATTTATGTGTGGCCTCGGTGTGGGGCAGTGGAGGGAGTGATAGGCTTCCCTCGCCCTCCATAGAAGGTGGGGTGGGGGGGGGGTGGGTGGTGGTGGTTGCCGCCAGTTGGGGCAGTGGCATTCAGCAGAGATGAATTTTGAGCTGGTATTGGTGAGGTTACAGTTCAGGCAGGCAAGGGTTAATGTGCAGTGAAGCTGCTGATTAGCTGAGAGTGCCAAGCTGGAACTCCGAGGGAGTGAGCAGGCAATTGCTATGGGCAGGTCATAGCTGCCTCCTTCCGCTGACCTTGCAGACTGACAGAGGAAGGAGGGCTCTCGGAGCAGCTTGTTGCTGTGGGCGAGGGGAAGTTTTTGCTTGCTGCACGTAGATAGTGTGGATGTGCAGGTCGATGCCGTGACGGGGGAATGCAGTCAGGGTGGGCACACAACATAGCTCCTCCTCATCGTCTTAAAGACTCAGCAAAGGATTTAGCTGCTGCTGCACTGTGAGTACTCGGGGAGGGAGGGAGGGAGGGGGGGGACACTAACAGACTTTGGCTTAGGGAGACTCTGCTGCACTGTACTGCTCAGATGTGTGAGGCTGTGATCTGCCAGGATAGCTGAATGTATGTGGGTACCCTGGTGTGGGTTGATGTGTGTGAGGACACCAGCTGGAATGTACATGTTGCAGTCTGCACCACTCTCCGTGTTACAGCTCACCCTGCCTGCTCAGCCCAGTGATTTCAGTTTTCTCTCTTGTGAAAGCTGTTCCCAGGCATGTGTTTCTGAAGCAAACTGATTGCATTTCACAGAACTTTCCTGTCCTTAGAAAATGTGTGTGGGATAGGGCTGATCCCTGGGACTGGGTTACAGGCAGTGGGGGAGGAGAGGGAGTATGTGTACGGATTATCAGGGGACACTGATTGAATGGGAAAGCTGTACTGCTGTATTAAGCTTCAGAGGAGGGTGTCCAGGGTGTGCCTGACTCAGAGCAAGGGGAATGTTTGGGATTGTGAAGGTTTTAATTTCAGGGCCATGGTGTCAAGTGCTGACTGAGGATCTCTGGCAGAGCCTCAGCACAGCGCCCTTAAAGCTAGACTAAGTGGGATAAGGCAATTGCTGCAGTTCACAGCATTCAATGCTGCAGTCATAGCCATTACTCAGAGCCTTGTACAGCCAGCCTGCTGCTGTTTCCTGTCATTCCGGCCTATTCTCTATAAATGGGATTCCAAACAAAACTTCCTGCAGCTCCTAATTGCCGTGTTGTGAAGAGACCGGCAGAGGCAGTGGGCTCTGTTCTGAGATATGTTCAAACAGACTGTTTTCTGCACGTTCAGAGCCACTCACCGGCCATGGGGATAAGACCAGCAGAAGATGTCAGTGTCACTGCACCACTGCCTGTTTCCCCCCATCCCCGAACCCCCACCCCCGAACCCCCATCCCCGAACCCCCATCCACAAACCCCCATCCCCGAACCCCCATCCCCGAACCCCCATCCCCGAACCCCCATCCCCGAACTCCCACCTCGAAGCCCCATCCACAAACCCCCATCCCCGAACCCCCATCCCCGAACCCCCATCCCCGAACCCCCATCCCCGAACCCCCATCCCCGAACTCCCACCTCGAAGCCCCATCCACAAACCCCCATCCCCGAAGCCCCATCCCCGAAGCCCCATCCCCGAACCCCCATCCCCGAACCCCCATCCCCGAACCCCCATCCCCGAACCCCCATCCCCGAAGCCCCATCCCCGAAGCCCCATCCCCGAACTCCCACCTCGAACCCCCGACCCCCCACCCCCGAACCCCCATCCACAAACACCCATCCCCGAACCCCCATCCACAAACACCCATCCCCGAACCCCCATCCACAAAGCCCCATCCCCGAACTCCCACCTCGAACCCCCATCCCCGAACTCCCATTCCAGAACCCTCATCCCTGAACCCCCATGCCCTAACTCCCACCCTGAACCCTTATCCCTGAAGTCCCATGCCCGAACTCCCATCCCCGAACTCCCATTCCCGAATCCTCACCCCCGCACCCCCATGCCCGAACTCCCAACCCGAACTCCCAACCCGAACTCCCATACCCGAACTCCCTCCCCCAAACCCCCATCACTGAACTCCCATACCCGAAACCCATATACCCCAAATCCCCACCACCAACCTCCACCCTGGACCCCCATCCCTTATCCTCTCCATTCCCCCACCCCAACACCCATTTCCCACCACCACCCAGCTTCCAGTTCCCCCATTTCACAACTCCTGTCCACCCCATGCACAGCCGGCCAGTGAGGCAGTCTGTGGCCCTCGCTGGGCTGAGCTGTGAAGCAGTTTGCGGCCCTGCTTGTGCTGGTTAGCAGGGATCTTTCCTGCTGTTCTGTGTCATGTATTATGTAGACTGGGTCGTGTAACTGAGATGAATTGCCTGCCTTGTAAATGTAGAGAGTGTTGTGCTGGAAGGAGCAGCTGGTCTCACAGGCACTCTGTGATCTATCCATGAATTCTGTCACCAGGTATTGCAGCAGATAGTTGATTCCATTCCTTTGGTCCCTTTATTTTTGTAAATATTTTGCAGACCCTGGAAGGAAAGGTTCAATTCACTTCCCCCTCCCTCCGAGTGGAGATGGAGCCTGCAATCTGTAACTGTTCTGGTGGATTTGGCATCAGTACAGTAGTGGCCAAGGCCTAGAGCTCTGAGTTAGCTAGGGGCCTGAAATGTGCCTAAATCTCTGCTCAAAGCTTTCAATTGCACCTACAGCAGTGCCAGACTGTGGCCCTGATGTGACCTGTGCTGAAATGCCCAGTCTATTTTTACTGCTGCGTTAAGAATACTCTGAGGTTAATGCAACTGTGTGCTGCTGCTGTGTCGATCATAGGACCTGCCCTTCAATTCTGGAAACCTTCACTGGTTTTCTTATTGAACAGTGAATTGAGGATGAGGACGATAATCAGGCAGGACCACAATGCCCCTTGTAGTCAACTAGCCCATTCAGCCTCCCACACGAAAGATGGTTGTGAGGATGATATACAGGAGTCTTACCTAGTGGAGTAAGCTCTGAACTTGCCCCATTGGACAGTGAGCACCACTAATTTGTTTTTTATTCATTCATGGGATGTGGGCGTCGCTGATGAGGCCAGCATTTATTGTCCATCCCTAATTGCCCTTGAGAAGGTGGTGGTGAGCTGCCTTATTGAACCACTGCAGTCCATTTGGGGTAGGTACACCCACAGTGCTGTTAGGAAGGGAGTTCCAGGATTTTGACCCAGCGACAGTGAAGGAATGGCGATATAGTTCCAAGTCAGGATGATGTGTGGCTTGGAGGGGAACTTGCAGGTGGTGGTGTTCCCATGTATCTGCTGCCCTTGTTCTTCTAGTTGGGAGAGGTCACGGGTTTGGAAGGTGCTGTCGAAGGAGCCTTGGTGCATTGTTGCAGTGCATCTTGTATATGGTACACACTGCTGCCACTGTGCGTCGGTGATGGAGGGAGTGAATGTTTAAGGTGTTGGTGGGGTGGGGGGGGAATCAAGCGGGCTATTTTTGTCCTGGATGATGTTGAGTTTCGAGTGTTGTTGGAGCTGCACCCATCCAGGCAAGTGGAGAGTATTCCATCACATTCCTGACTTGTGTCTTGTAGATGGTGGACAGGCTTTGGGGAGACAGGAGGTGAATTACTCGCCGAAGAATTCTCAGCTTCTGACCTGCTCTTGTAGCTACAGTATTAATATGGCTGGTCCAGTTTCTGGCCAATGGTAACCTTCAGAATGTTGATTTTGGGTGATTCAGCAATGGTAATGCCCTAGAATGTCATGGGTAGATGGGAAGATTCTCTCTTGTTTGAGATGGTCGTTGCCTGGCACTTGTGTGCCTCCTTTTGTAAAAGGAGATTCATTGTTCTCCATCAGTAGGTGACTCTGATCGAGGGTGAATGAGATGTGAGACTGTCTCACTATGTGAGCCTCAGTCAGTCTAGCTGTTTACAAACTGCTGAACTCAATATAATTACCCCTGCACTCCTCCCCAGGTCACAAAATTAGCAGCTTTGCTTCCCTGTTTAGAAAGTGTCTCACAGCTCAGCGTAACCCTATAATTATATTCCCCAACCCACAGCTTTTACAGCTCTGGATTGATCTCCTTTGGGATCGCTGATGCTACATTCACTGCCACCCTGCCAATCCCTGTCAAGAGTCTGCTCAAAAGCTAAATGGTCCGTGCCAAATGCCAACTCTTTTAAGGACAGTAACAAGGTAAAGCAGCAATCTGCTGTGTGCCCCATGACACACAAACTGCATCAGGGCCCCATTCCACACACACTGGGTCAGGGCCTCATTCCACACAAACTGGGTCAAGGCCCCGTTCCACACACACTGGGTCAGGGCCCCGTTCCACACACACTGGGTCAGGGCCCCGTTCCACACACACTGGGTCAGGGCCCCATTCCACACACACTGGGTCAGGGCCCCATTCCACACACACTGTGTCAGGGCCCCATTCCACACACACTGGGTCAGGGCCCCATTCCACACACACTGGGTCAGGGCCCCATTCCACACACACTGGGTCAGGCCCCATTCCACACACACTGGGTCAGGGCCCCATTCCACACAAACTGGGTCAGGGCCCCATTCCACACAAACTGGGTCAGGGCCCCATTCCACACACACTGGGCCAGGGCCCCATTCCACATACACTGGGTCAGGGTCCCATTCCACACACACTGGGTCAAGGCCCCATTCCAAACAAACTGGGTCAGGGCCCCATTCCACACAAACTGGGTCAAGGCCCCATTCCAAACAAACTGGGTCAGGGCCCCATTCCACACAAACTGTGTCAGGGCCCCATTCCACACACACTGGGTCAGGGCCCCATTCCACACACACTGGGTCAGGGCCCCATTCCACACACACTGGGTCAGGGCCCCATTCCACACACACTGGGTCAGGCCCCATTCCACACACACTGGGTCAGGGCCCCATTCCACACAAACTGGGTCAGGGCCCCATTCCACACACACTGGGTCAGGGCCCCATTCCACACAAACTGGGTCAGGGCCCCATTCCACACAAACTGGGTCAGGGCCCCATTCCACACACACTGGGCCAGGGCCCCATTCCACATACACTGGGTCAGGGTCCCATTCCACACACACTGGGTCAAGGCCCCATTCCAAACAAACTGGGTCAGGGCCCCATTCCACACAAACTGGGTCAAGGCCCCATTCCAAACAAACTGGGTCAGGGCCCCATTCCACACAAACTGTGTCAGGGCCCCATTCCACACACACTGGGTCAGGGCCCCATTCCACACACACTGGGTCAGGGCCCCATTCCACACACACTGGGTCAGGGCCCCATTCCACACACACTGGGTCAGGCCCCATTCCACACACACTGGGTCAGGGCCCCATTCCACACAAACTGGGTCAGGGCCCCATTCCACACAAACTGGGTCAGGGCCCCATTCCACACACACTGGGTCAAGGCCCCATTCCAAACAAACTGGGTCAGGGCCCCATTCCACACAAACTGGGTCAAGGCCTCATTCCACACAAACTGGTCGCCACATTACCAAAAGGATGTAGATGCTTTGGAGAGGGTGCAGAGGAGGTTCACCAGGATGTTGCCTGGTATGGAGGGCGCTAGCTATGAAGAGAGCTTGAGTAGATTAGGATTATTTTCATTTGAAAGACGGAGGTTGAGGGGGGACCTGATTGAGGTGTACAAAATCATGAGAGGTATAGACAGGGTGGATAGCAAGAAGCTTTTTCCCAGAGTGGGGGATTCAATTACTAGGGGTCACGAGTTCAAAGTGAGAGGGGAAAAGTTTAGGGGGGATATGCGTGGAAAGTTCTTTACGCAGAGGGTGGTGGGTGCCTGGAACGCGTTGCCAGTAGAGGTGGCAGACGTGGGCACGATGGCGTCTTTTAAGATGTATCTAGACAGATACATGAATGGGCAGGAAGCAAAGAGATACAGACCCTTAGAAAATAGGCGACAGGTTTAGATAGAGGATCTGGATCGGCGCAGGCTTGGAGGGCCGAAGGGCCTGTTCCTGTGCTGTAATTTTCTTTGTTCTTTGTTCAAACTGGGTCCGGGCCCCATTCCACACAAACTGGGTCCGGGCCCCATTCCACACACACTGTGTCAGGGCCCCATTCCACACAAACTGGGTCAGGGCCTCATTCCACACACACTGGGTCAGGGCCCCATTCCACACAAACTGGGTCAGGGCCCCATTCCACACAAACTGGGTCAGGGCCCTATTCCACACACACTGGGTCAGGCCCCATTCCACACACACTGGGTCAGGCCCCATTCCACACAAACTGGGTCAGGGCCCCATTCCACACAAACTGGGTCAGGGCCCCATTCCACACACACTGGGTCAGGGCCCCATTCCTCACAAACTGGGTCAGGGCCCCATTCCACACAAACTGGGTCAGGGCCCCATTCCACACAAACTGGGTCAGGGCCCCATTCCACACACACTGGGTCAGGGCCCCATTCCACACAAACTGGGTCAGGGCCCCATTCCAAATAAACAGGGTCAGGGGCCCCATTCCACACAAACTGGGTCAGGGCCCCATTCCACACAAACTGGGTCAGGGCCTCATTCCACACACACTGGGTCAGAGCCTCATTCCACACACACTGGGTCAGAGCCTCATTCAACACACACTGGGTCAGGGTCCCATTCCCCACACACTGGGTCAGGGCCCCATTCCACACAAACAGGGTCAGGGCCCCATTCCACACACACTGGGTCAAGGCCCCATTCCACACACACTGGGTCAAGGCCCCATTCCACACAAACTGGGTCAGGGCCCCATTCTACACACACTGGGTCAAGGCCCCATTCCACACAAACCGGGTCAGGGCCCCATTCCACACAAACCGGGTCAGGGCCCCATTCCACACAAGCAGGGTCAGGGCCTCATTCCACACACACTGGGTCAGGGCCTCATTCCACACACACTGGGTCAGGGCCCCATTCCACACAAACTGTGTCAGGGCCTCATTCCACACACACTGGGTCAGGGCCCCATTCCACACAAACTGTGTCAGGGCCTCATTCCACACAAACTGTGTCAGGGCCTCATTCCACACACACTGGGTCAGGGCCCCATTCCACACACACTGGGTCAGGGCCTCATTCCACACACACTGGGTCAGGGCCCCATTCCACACACACTGGGTCAGGGCCCCATTCCACACACACTGGGTCAAGGCCCCATTCCACACACACAGGGTCAGGGCCCCATTCCACACACACAGGGTCAGGGCCCCATTCCACACACACTGGGTCAGGCCCCATTCCACACAAACTGGGTCAGGGCCCCATTCCACACACACTGGGTCAGGGCCCCATTCCACACACACTGGGTCAGGGCCCCATTCCACACACACTGGGTCAGGCCCCATTCCACACAAACTGGGTCAGGGCCCCATTCCACACAAACTGGGTCAGGGCCCCATTCCACACAAACTGGGTCAGGGCCCCATTCCACACACACTGGGTCAGGGCCCCATTCCACACACACTGGGTCAGGGCCCCATTCCACACACACTGGGTCAGGGCCCCATTCCACACACACTGGGTCAGGCCCCATTCCACACAAACTGGGTCAGGGCCCCATTCCACACTCACTGGGTCAGGACCCCATTCCACACGTTGGGTCATCCTCTGCTTTCACACATGCACATTCTCTGTGTCTATCACATTAAATCCTTTACATCATCTTGAACACCTCAATTGATTCACCCCATAATTTTCTGTACTCGGGAATACAACCTAATCTATGCATCTGGGCCTATAATGTCATGTTTTTATTCTGGTCTCACTCTTGTGAATCTGCACTGCACATCCTCCAAGACTATTATATACATTCTGATGTGCAGTGGCCTGAAAGCAATTAGTCCACATGGTGTCTAACCAGACTTCTGTGCAACTGAAACATTACTTGCTTCACTTTGAAATGCAGTCCCACATCAATCAGATTCCACCTCTATGGTGTTGTTCCTCCCTATCTGTATAATCTCTTCCATAACCCAAGTTCTCTCTCACTGTGTAATAAAAGCAAAATACTGCAGATGCTGGAAATCTGAAACACAAACAAGAAATGCTGGAAATACTCAGCAGGTCTGGCAGCATCTGTGGAGAGAGAAGCAGAGTTAACGTTTCAGGTCAGAGACCCTTCATCAGTTCTGATAAAGGGTCACTGACCTGAAACGTTAACACTGCTTCTCTCTCCACAGATGCTGCCATACCTGCTGAGTATTTCCAGCATTTCTTGTTTGTAGTTCTCTGTCACTGTGGCTGTTTTCGCCTCCCCCACCCCCCCCTCCCACCACCACTCCACCCCCCACCCCCTCGCCTTTGCTGCAGCCCTGCCAGCTGTGCATTTAATTTTGACCTCACGTGCTGGACTTCACTCCCTCAAACCCTCTGCCTCTTTACCTCCCTCTCCTCCTTTAGGTTTCTCCTTAAAACCCACCATTCTACCCTCCTCTTTGCTCCTTCTTTGACTTAATGTCCACTCTTGCCTGACTGTGCAGGGCACTATATAAAGGCAAGGTTTTGTTGCAATCAGGAGCTCCAACCCTCAGTGCTCCTCTTTGACTAGATGCTAGTAGCTGTGTGAGTGACAGTAAACTGCCTCCTGCTAGTGACTATCTACTCTGCAGCTCCCAACAGGCCACCAAAACCCAGTGCAGCTTGTGCTGTGTGGTCAGAAGTGGTGCTGGTTTGTACAGACTGTCCGAGTTGCTGCACACACAGCAACAGTGACTGTGCGTTGTGCCCACTGATCCACATTGAGCCTTTAATGACCTTGGACTGAGTGATGCCTCTGCCTGACTCGGGGTGAACAGCCATGAAATGGCTGTAATCAGCTTGGTTATAAAACCTCTCTTGGCATTATCTGCTGTCACATTAATGGCTGCCTTATTGATGGCTGTGAGGCATGGGATGCCAGCAGTTATCAGAAGGAATTCACAGCAAAGCTGTGTTTACGGAGCAACCTCCAATCCATACTCCATGATAGGCAGTGCTGCTGAGCTTTGCTGGAACATCCCTTAACATGCAGGATGAGTAGTGAAGGCAATGTCACAGGACCATCTGCCATCACACTAAGTAAATAGAGGAACAAAGTGGGAGACTGGCGTCAAACTGAGAGATTCAGGTACTTAATATTATAGAGTTACAGACTGGAATCTAATCGAGGGGTTCGGGGGGTTTATATACAGAATGACAGATACCCGGGAGTGAGTTACAGACTGGAATCTAATCGAGGGGTTCGGGTGGTTTATATACAGAATGACAGATACCCGGGAGTGAGTTACAGTCTGGAACCTAATCGAGGGGTTCGGGGGGTTTATATACAGAATAACAGATACCCGGGAGTGAGTTACAGACTGGAATGTAATCGAGGGGTTCGGGTGGTTTATATATAGAATAGCAGATACCCGGGAGTGAGTTACAGACTGGAATCTAATCGAGAGGTTCGGGTGGTTTATATATAGAATAACAGATATCCGGGAGTGAGTTACAGACTGGAATCTAATCGAGGGGTTCGGGGGGTTTATATACAGAATAACAGATACCTGGGAGTGAGTTACAGACTGGAATGTGATCGAGGGGTTCGGGTAGTTTATATATAGAATGACAGATACCCGGGAGTGAGTTACAGACTGGAATCTAATCGAGGGGTTTGGGAGGTTTATATACAGAATAACAGATACCTGGGAGTGAGTTACAGACTGGAATGTGATCGAGGGGTTCGGGTGGTTTATATATAGAATGACAGATACCCGGGAGTGAGTTACAGACTGGAATCTAATCGAGGGGTTTGGGAGGTTTATATATAGAATAACAGATACCCGGGAGTGAGTTACAGACTGGAATCTAATCGAGGGGTTTGGGAGGTTTATATACAGAATAACAGATACCCGGGAGTGAGTTACAGACTGGAATCTAATCGAGGGGTTTGGGAGGTTTATATACAGAATAACAGATACCCGGGAGTGAGTTACAGACTGGAATGTGATCGAGGGGTTCGGGTGGTTTATATATAGAATAACAGATACCCGGGAGTGAGTTACAGACTGGAATGTGATCGAGGGGTTCGGGGGGTTTATATACAGAATAACAGATACCTGGGAGTGAGTTACAGACTGGAATCTAATCGAGGGGTTCGGGGGGTTTATATAGAGAATAACAGATATCCGGGAGTGAGTTACAGACTGGAATCTAATCGAGGGGTTCGGGGGGTTTATATACAGAATAACAGATACCTGGGAGTGAGTTACAGACTGGAATCCAATCGAGGGGTTCGGGGGGTTTATATATAGAATAACAGATACCCGGGAGTGAGTTACAGGCTAGAATCTAATATAAAAGTTTGGGTGGTTTATATATAGAATAACAGATACCCGGGAGTGAGTTACAGGCTAGAATCTAATATAAAAGTTCAGGTGGTTTATATATAGAATAACTGATACCCGGGAGTGAGTTACAGACTGGAATCTAATATAAACGTTCGGGTGGTTTATATATAGAATAACTGATACCCGGGAGTGAGTTACAGACTGGAATCTAATATAAAAGTTCGGGTGGTTTATATATAGAATAACAGATACCCGGGAGTGAGTTACAGACTGGAATCTAATCGAGGGGTTCGGGTAGTTTATATATAGAATAACAGATACCCGGGAGTGAGTTACAGACTGGAATCTAATATAAAAGTTCGGGTGGTTTATATATAGAATAACAGATACCCGGGAGTGAGTTACAGACTGGAACCTAATATAAAAGTTCGGGTGGTTTATATATAGAATAACAGATACCCGGGAGTGAGTTACAGACTGGAATCTAATATAAAAGTTCGGGTGGTTTATATATAGAATGACAGATACCCGGGAGTGAGTTACAGACTGGAATGTGATCGAGGGGTTCGGGTAGTTTATATATAGAATGACAGATACCTGGGAGTGAGTTACAGACTGGAATCTAATCGAGGGGTTCGGGTAGTTTATATATAGAAAACAGATACCCGGGAGTGAGTTACAGACTGGAATGTGATCGAGGGGTTCGGGTAGCTTATATATAGAATGACAGATACCTGGGAGTGAGTTACAGACTGGAATCTAATCGAGGGGTTCGGGTAGTTTATATATAGAATGACAGATACCCGGGAGTGAGTTACAGACTGGAATCTAATCGAGGGGTTCGGGTGGTTTATATATAGAATAACAGATACCCGGGAGTGAGTTACAGACTGGAATCTAATCGAGGGGTTCGGGTAGTTTATATATAGAAAACAGATACCCGGGAGTGAGTTACAGACTGGAATCTAATCGAGGGGTTCGGGTAGTTTATATATAGAAAACAGATACCCGGGAGTGAGTTACAGACTGGAATGTGATCGAGGGGTTCGGGTAGTTTATATATAGAATGACAGATACCTGGGAGTGAGTTACAGACTGGAATCTAATCGAGGGGTTCGGGTAGTTTATATATAGAATGACAGATACCCGGGAGTGAGTTACAGACTGGAATCTAATCGAGGGGTTCGGGTGGTTTATATATAGAATAACAGATACCCGGGAGTGAGTTACAGACTGGAATCTAATATAAAAGTTCGGGTGGTTTATATATAGAATAACAGATACCCGAGAGTGAGTTACAGACTGGAATCTAATATAAAAGTTCGTGTGGTTTACATATAGAATAAGAGATACCCGGGAGTGAGTTACAGATTGGAATCTAATTGAGGGGTTCAGGGAGGGTTTATCTCTCGGCATTCATTCAAAAGGTTTAGTTTAGAGATACAGCACTGAAACAGGCCCTTCGGCCCACCGAGTCTGTGCCGACCATCAACCACCCATTTATACTCATCCTACACTAATCCCGTATTCCTACCACATCCCCACCTGTCCCTATATTTCCCTACCACCTACCTATACTCGGGGCAATTTATAATGGCCAATTTACCTACCAACCTGCAAGTCTTTTGGCAGGAAACCGGAGCACCCGGAGAAAACCCACGCAGACACAGGGAGAACTTGCAAACTCCACACAGGCAGTACCCAGAATTGAACCCAGGTCGCTGGAGCTGTGAGGCTGCGGTGCTAACCACTGTGCCACTGTGCCGCCCTTAAGTTGTTTGATAAAGCACCATGTAATAGATGTATTAGCAAAATTGAAGGATAAAGGATCAGTGACAGAATGGATACAAAATTAACTACTTGACAGAGAGTAGCGATCCACACTTTCAGCTAAGAAGGATGTGAGCAGTTGTGTTCTCCAGGGGTTGGTATTAGGAGCAGTGCTCTGACGAGATACATGTTAATGACCTGGATTTGGGTATATGGGGCATCATTTCAAAGTTTGGAGATGACATAAACTTGGTAAGGTAGCAAAGACCTCGGAGGATGATAATGGACTCCAGGAGGATATAGAATGGTAAAATGGGCAGATACATAGCAGATGAAATTTAACACAGAAAAGTGTGAAGTGATGGATCTTGGTAGGAAGAATAAAAGGTAATATGAAATAAATGGCACAATTCCAATGGGGGTGCAGGAATAGGATGCCCTGGGGGTGTACATGCACAAATCGATGAAGGTGGCAGGACAAATTGAGAAGGCTGTAAAAAAAAAAAATGGGATCCCAGAATTTGTAAATTGAGAAATAGACTACAAAAGCAAGGTCATTATATTAAACTGTTATAAATCACGAGTAAGGCCCCAGTTGGAGTATTGTGTCCTATTCTGGGCACCACACTTTAGGAAGGATTTCAGGGACTTGAAGAGGGAGCAGAGGATATCGAGGATGCAAGATTTCAGTTACTTGGCTAGATGGGAGAAGCTGGGATTGTTCCCTTCAGAGCAGTGAAGTAAAGGGGAGGTTTAATAGTGGTGTTTAAAATCATGAAGGATTTTGACTGACTAAATAAGGAGAAGCTGTTTCCATTGGCAGGAGGCTTGGTAACTAGAGGGCACAGATTTAAGGTAATTGGCAAAAGAACCTGGAGATGTGGAGAATTTTTTACACAGTCAGTTGTTGTGATCTGGAATATGCTGCCTGAAACAGTGGTTGAAGCAGATTCAATCGTAATTTTCAAGAGGCAATGGGAAAAATATTTTCATGCTAGGCCCCCACCTGCCAAGAATGAGGCACATTAATTTTGTCATGAACATTGATTTTAAACTGTTATTTGAGTGAAAAAAGGATTTGTTAAACAGATCCGCCATGGCTGGAAAAGACATTTGCATATTAACAGACAGTGCTTGGAAGGACGAAGGACGGTTCCCTGACACATTCACAATAAACCTTGATCACCAGGTATTTTGTGTAACAGGAGCATTCCGGAGACTGCTAAGGTGATACAATCCAAGACATGGTCAGACCAGTTAGTCACATGACTGACCTACTTGGCAACCTTGGTTTTTCTGAATCGTACAAAGAGTTTGAACTGAGAGTGTCTGTTTGCTCCTGGACTGAAATGATCTCTCCTGGCTGGCTTGCCACAGCCTCTCCTGTCTGCTCTCCATCTCTTTCTCACGGAACTCCAAATCCACTGAAGACACATGAACCCCAAGAGAGAAATGTTTAAGCAGAATACTGGGCCCCAACGAAAAGCAAGATCTACCTACAAACAGTGAGCTCAAAGATCAGTAAGAATAACCCTCTTCAGATATTGCATCAAACTTTTCCACTTTATTTTTGTTCTGCTCTTTTCTGTCCCTATCTTCATGTATGTATCATGAATGCATGCTAGCGTGGGTGCATTGTGTATCCGTAGGCGTTAACCGAATTAGAGTTTAAGTTTAATAAATTTCAACTTTTCTTCTTTAAACCTAAGAAAACCTGTTTGTGCTGGTTTATTTGCCGTATAATTGAAAAGTGGTGAACAAGATTCACCAAGGGGGAACTAAAAACATGGTGTGCTTAAAATTAAACCTTGTTATGGTAAGATCAGGTGAAGGCTGAGAGAGAACCCTAGACACCTTTTTCACCTGGTCGTAACAATATTTAAAGGGGAAAATTTGTCAGGGTATTGGGAAAGGGCAGGGGAACTGATTCATTGGATAGTGCTTTGAAAGGCACAATGGGTTGAATGTTGTCTTTCTGTGAATGTATGATTACAACAGTGCCCACACTTCAAAAGTACTTAATTGGCTTAATTTGGGTCATTTTGAGGTTGTGAAGGTGCTATAGAAATGTAAGCTCTTTCACTGTTCAGGAAGGGAAAGACAAACGAAGCTGTTAATAGTACAATTAGTCTAATGTCAGTTTTACAAAAACTCATAAAATCCATAATTTGAGATAAAGTTAGTGAACACAGATTTGATAAAGTAAGTCATGTTTTTCAAGAAGCAACTGATTCGATAGGTAAAGGAAAGACAGTAGATGTGTATGTGAATTTTAAGATGTTTGATGAGAGGCTTGTTAGAAAAATTGAGTTGATGGTTTGAGAGGAAATGATATAATGGTAAGTTGGTTGGCAGACAGGACATTAAGAGTTTCTGTAAATGGGTGTAGCACGAACTGGAGCAGGATTGTATCTGGTGTACCCAGGAGTTAGTACTAGATCCACTTTTGTTCTTTGTGTATGTATATAATTTGAACTTCCTCAGGGGGAGTACAAGCTTGACATTTGCTGAGGACATAGGTTTGGCAAACAGTGAAAGACAATGAAAATAGTGACAGGGTAATGGATACAATTTAATGTGGAGAAGTATGAAGTAATATAGTTCAGAAGCAAAAACAAGGAATGGGAGTATCCAATTAATGGAAAGGCATTTAAAGCTATAAATGAATAGAGAGAAATACGAATTTCCTGAGAGCTAAAGTTATTTTTGAAATTGCATTTTGAGTTTTATAAATAAGGGCAGAGAGAGCAAGAATAAGAAAGTGGCGATAATTTTGTACAAACCATGAATGTTGCTCAGTTAAAGTGCTTTGTGAAGCTCTGGGTGCCCCATTAAAGTTGTAGCAAACATACAGCATAGATTCACCAGGATAAGGCCATGGATGGGAAGCTGGTTATGAGAAGAGACTTGAGATTTTGGGACTGGATCCACCGCAGCAGAGAAGGCCAAGAGGAAGTTTAGTAGAGCATTTTAAAGTAATGAAAGGTTTTATATACATGTGGTTGAATTGGGGGGGGGTCAGTAGCGAGGCTTCATCAATTTAAAATGCTCACTGAGAGTGAGGACGGTATCTGAGAGAAATGTCTTTATGCAGAGTTTATGGAACGTGCAATGTTTTGTCACAGAGTGTTTCTGCCTCAACCAATCACATTTTTAAAAAGAAAATAGGTTGATGCAGAGGAGGATGTCAAGATATGTGGAAGTTTTGGATTGATTCAGCGAAGAGCTGCCACAGATACAATGGGCCGTGTGGACTCCTTTAACAATGTGAACTTCAATGATTCCGGAGAATAAATGGGCTTCTGTTTAAATACTGGACCGCTGCTGCGAAGCCTTTGCACTACATGGTTACCATTGCAATACATGATACAGCAATATAGGGTGGCACAGTGGCGCAGTGGTTAGCACCGCAGCCTCATAGCTCCAGGGACCCGGGTTTGATTCTGGGTACTGCCTGTGTGGAGTTTGCAAGTTCTCCCTGTGACTGCGTGGGTTTTCGCCGGGTGCTCCGGTTTCCTCCCACAGCCAAAGATTTGCAGGTGATAGGTAAATTGCCCTAGTGTAGGGAAGTGATATGGGATTACTGCAGGGTTAGTATAAATGGGTGGTTGTTGGTCGGCACAGACTCGGTGGGCCGAAGGGCCTGTTTCAGTGCTGTATCTCTAAAAAATAATATATTATACTTTCAAAGATAGTGGTTCACTGTAATATATCATACCTCATTATATTATCTAAATGCAAGTCTTTGTTTTTAATACCTCATTCTGATATACAGTATTTGACTGCAATATAGATTAGTGAAAGTAAACATGGGTCCCTTACAGGCAGAGACAGGGGAAATTATAATGGAGAATAAAGAAATGGTAGAAACATTAAACAAATACTTTGTATCTGTCTTCACAATAGAAGATGCAAAAACATTCCAGAAATAGTGAGGAACCAAGGGTGTGGTGAAAATGAGAATCTTAGGGGTATTATTATAAGTGAAGAAATAGTATTGGAGAAATTTATGGAACTAAATAAAAGTCAATAAATCCCCTGGACCTGATGGTCTACATCCTATTGTTTTAAAAGGGGTGGCTGCAGAGATAGTGGATGTATTGGCTTTGATCTTCGAGAATTACTTAGATTTTAGAATAGTCGCCAAGGATTGAAAGTTAGCAAATGTAACCTCACTATTCAAGAAAGTAGGGAGAGAGAAATCAGGGAACTACAGGGCAGTTAGCCTGACATGAGTCATCAGGAAAATGCTGGAATCCATTATTAGGGACGTAGTAACAGGGCACTTAGAAAATCATAATTAGATTGCGCAGAGTCAACATGAAATTATGAAAAGAAAATAGTGCTTGACAATCTGATTTTTGAGGATGTAACTAGTAGGGTTACTAAAGGGAAAACCAATGGACGTAGTGTATTTGGATTTTCAAATAGCATTCGATAAGGTGCCACACAAGAGGTTATTACACAAAATTAGGGCTCACAGGATTAAGGCTAATATACGGGCATGGATTGAGGAGTGGTTAATGGACAGAAAACAGTATGTGGAAATGAACTGATCATTTTCCGGTTGGCTGGTTTAACTAGTGGGGTGCTGCAAGGATCAGTGCTGGGGCCTCAACTGTTTACAGTTTATATGAATGACTTAGATGAGGGGGGCTGAGTATAATGTGTCCAGGTTTGCTGATGATACCAAGCTAGGTGGGAATATAAGCTGTGAGGAGGATGCAAGGGTGGCTACAGAGTGATTTTTTTTTTTATTCGTTCAGGGGATGTGGGCATCACTGGCAAGGCCAGCATTTATTGCTCATCCCTAATTGCCCTTGAGAAGGTGGTGATGAGCTGCCTTCTTGAACCACTGCAGTCCTTGGGGTGCCGATACACCAACAGTGCTGTTAGGAAAGGAGTTCCAGGATTTTGACCCAGCGACAGTGAAGGAACGGCGATATGGTTCCAAGTCAGGATTGTGTGTGGCTTGGAGGAGAACTTGCAGGTGGTGTTGTTCCATGCATCTGTTGCCCTTGTCCTTCTAGATGGTAGAGGTTGCGAGTTTGGAAGGTGCTGTCGAAGGAGCCTTGGTGAGTTGCTGCGGTGCATCTTGCAGATGATAGACACTGCTGCCACTGTGCATCAGTGGTGGAGGGAGTGAATGTTTGTCGATGGGGTGCCAATCAAGCGGGCTGCTTTGTTCTGGATGGTGTCGAGCTTCTTGAGTGTTGTTGGAGCTGCGCCCATCCAGGCAAGTGGAGAGTATTCCATCACACTCCTGACTTGTGCTTTGTAGATGGTGGACAGGCTTTGGGGAGACAGGAGGTGAGTTACTCACCGCAGGATTCCCAGCCTCTGACCTGTTCTTGTAGCAGCAGTATTTATGTGGCTGGTCCAGTTCATTTTCTGGTCAATGGTGACTCCCCCCCATAGGATGTTGATAGTGGGGGATTCAGCGATGGTAATGCGATGCCATTGAATGTCAAGGGGAGATGGTTAGATTCTCTCTTGTTTGAGATGGTCATTGCCTGGCACTTGTGTGGCACAAATGTTACTTGCCACTTATCAGCCCAAGCCTGGATATTGTCCAGGTCTTGCTGCACGTGGACATGGACTGCTTCAGTATCTGAGGAGTCACGAATGTTGCTGAATGTTGTGCAATCATCAGTGAACATCCCCACTTCTGACGTTGACGTTATGATGGAAGGAAGGTCATTGATGAAGCAGCTGAAGATGGTTGGGCCTAGGACACTACCCTGAGAAACTCCTGCAGTGATGTCCTGGGACTGAGATGATTGACCTCCAACAACCAGAACCATGTTCATTTGCACTAGGTATGACTCCTACCAGTGGAGAGTTTTCCCCCTTATTCCCATTGACTCCAGTTTTGCTAGGGCTCCTTGATGCCATACTCCGTCAACTGCTACCTTGATGTCAAGGGCAGTTACTCTCACCTCACCTCTTGAATTCAACTCTTTTGTCCATGTTTGAACTAAGGCTGTAATGAGGTCAGGAGCTGAGTGGCCCTGGCGGAACCCAAACTGAGCATCACTGAGCAGGTTATTGCTAAGCAAGTGCCGCTTGATAGCACTATCGATGACCCCTTCTATCATATAGACAGGTTGGGTGAGTGGGCAAGCACATCACAGATGGAATACAATGTGGGAAGTGGGGAGTAGGAAGTGGGAAGTTATCCACTGGTAGGCAAATAGAAAAGCAGAATATTTTTTAAATGTGACTGAGAAATGTTTGCATTCAGAAGGAGCTGGGTGTCCTTGTACATAAATCATACAAGCAATTAGAGAAGCAAATTATAAATTAATCTTTATTACAAAGGGATTAGAGTATTAGAGTGAAGAAGGGTCCAGCAGCATAGTGGTTATGTTACTGGACTCGTAATCTGGAAATAAGAACAGAAAATGTTTAAAATAAGAAGTGTGCCATTTGCTTGGGCTCATTTGGTAGGAAAAACGAAGAGGAGCAGTACAAATTAAAGAGTACAATTCTAAAGGGGTTGCAGAAACAGAGAAACCTGGGATTATATGTGCACAAATCATAGAAGTTGGCAGGGCAGGTTGAGAAAGTGGTGAAAAAGGTATATGGGATCCTGGGCTTTATAAATAGGGGCTTTATAAATAGTACAAAAGCAAGGAAGTTATGGTGAATGTTTATGAAACACTGGTTTGGCCTCAACTGGAGTATTGTGTCCAATTCTGGGCACTGCACTTTATGAAGGATGTGAAGGCATGAGAGGGAGTACATAAAAGATTCATGAGAATGGTTCCAGGGATGAGGAATTTCAGTTACGTGGATAGGTTGGAGAAGCTGGGTCTATTCTCCTTGGAGAAGATAACATTAAGAGGAAATCTGAGAGAGGTGTATAAAATTATGAGGGGTCCGGGCAGAGTAGAGAGAGAAACTGTTCCCATTAGCGGAAGGATCCAGAACCAGAGGACACGGATTTAAGGTTATTGGCAAAAGAAGCAATGATGATATGAGAAAAATCTTTTTACACAGCGAGTGTTTAGGATCTGGAATGCACTGTCTGAGAGTGTGGTGGAGGCAGATTCAGTGAGTGTTTAGGATCTGGAATGCACTGTCTGAGAGTGTGGTGGAGGCAGGTTCAGTGAGTGTTTAGGATCTGGAATGCACTGTCTGAGAGTGTGGTGGAGGCAGATTCAGTGAGTGTTTAGGATCTGGAATGCACTGTCTGAGAGTGTGGTGGAGGCAGGTTCAGTGCAAGTTTTGGGTCTGGAATGCACTGCCTGAGAGTGTGGTGGAGGCAGATTCAGTGACTGTTTAGGATCTGGAATGCACTGCCTGAGAGTGTGGTGGAGGCAGGTTCAGTACATGTTTTGGGTCTGGAATGCACTGCCTGAGAGTGTGGTGGAGGCAGATTCAGTGAGTGTTTAGGATCTGCAATGAACTGCCTGAGAGTGTGGTGGAGGCAGATTCAGTGAGTGTTTAGGGTCTGGAATGCACTGCCTGAGAGAGTGGTGGAGGCAGGTTCAGTGCAAGTTTTGGGTCTGGAATGAACTGCCTGAGAGTGTGGTGGAGGCAGATTCAGTGAGTGTTTAGGATCTGGAATGCACTGTCTGAGAGTGTGGTGGAGGCAGATTCAGTTGCGCCTGTCAAAAGGGAATTGGATACACACCTGAAGTGAAAAATGTGCAGGGCTATGGGGAAAAGGCAAGGAAGTGACACTAGCTGATTTGCTGTTAGAGAGCCAGCAGAGACACGATGGCCCGAATGGCCTCCTTCTGTGCTGTAACCATTCTATTTTTCTATGAAATACTCAGCAGGTCTGGCAGCATCTGTGGAGAGAGAAACAGAGTTAACCTTTCTGATTAAGGGTCATCGACCTGATACGTTAACTGTGTTTTTCTCTCCACAGATGCTGCCAGACCTGCTAGTATTTCCAGCGTTTTCTGCTTTTATTTCAGATTTTCAGTATTCGCAGTATTTTGTATTAGTAGTAATCCAAAGGCCTTGCCTAATGATCCAGAGATGTGAATTCAAATCTCATCATGGCAGCTGGGAAATTTAAATTCTGTTAGTTAAATAAATCTGAAATTTAAAGCTCGTCTCGATAACGGTGATCATTAAACTATCGGACTATCATAAAAATCCATCTGATTCACCAATGTCCTTTCGGGAAGGAAATCTGCCATCCTTACCCGGTCTGGCCTACATGTGCCTGCAGACACACAGCAATGTGGTTGACTCTTAACTGCCCTCTGAAATGGTCTAGCAAGCCACTCAGTTGTATAGCGATAGGCAATAAATGCTGGCCTTGCCAGTGATGCCTAAAGCTTGTGAATAAATAAAAGAAATTGCAGTCCGACCAGGTTTCTATACATGTTTAACATAATGTCAATACTTTTGAATTCTAAACCCCTAGAAATTAATCCCAGTGCTTTTTAATTGCTTTGCTAACCTGGAACGGCACTTTTCATTTCACCTATATCCCTAAATATCGTCCTACACTATGATGCAGTGTTACTCACTGGGATAGGGAGTAGAGGCCTGCTACCCGACCTGAGCCCGACGGGACCCGATGAAATGTGTCGGGTTCGGGTCGGGTTGGGCCGAGTCCAGGTCTAGTTGGGTCGGGTCGGGCCAGACACACACGGTAAGTGCTCTGCTGGTAAGTATTGAAAGTAAAAAACTTACCTGAGCTGGGAGTCCGGGACGAAACTGAATCTGCGCAGCGAGCGAGTGATGTCACAATGACCTCATCACGCTTGCGCCGCAGCTTTGTGGAGCTTCCCAGTCGGAAGGTAAGTAAAGGGATGGTCGGGTAGGGCTCGGGTCGTGTTGAGTAGGGCTCGGGGCAATATCGGAGGAACTCGGGCCGGGCTGGGCTCGGGTCCGCTGTGGTTCGGTCGGGTTCGGGTCAGGTTCATTTTTCCTGACCTGAGCAGGCTTCTAATAGGGAGTGCTTCACTGGCACATATAGCATCTCATTGCCTTGTCTCTAATCTGTACTGCAGTTTATGGTGCATTTTTGCATTCAGATTCTTCACATTTTCAGACGGTGAGGTGTGCAGGGAGCTGTCCCTACATGTTCAGCTACATCTCTTTCCCAAAAATCAGCTCATCCCTGCTAATGCAGTGATTTGTAACTCTTTAGGATATGTAATAAAGACTGCAATCAGAGATACGCACAACAATGTTATTTGGAAAATAGCAAAGGGTCCTGCGCAACACGTCAAGGGCTTCTGTGTTGTGCTGATTATTGTTTGTGGAGCAGCATTTTCTATGCAGAGTGGTGTGACCATAATGTGTCGAATTTGATTATAATTTTGACTGCCTCAGAACCTTTGTTCTTACAGTAAGTGCTGCAGACCCTGCTCTGCCACTTTCTGAAATCTCCATCCTCTCCTATCTGTGAAGAGGAACAGTTTGTTTCTGCATTAGCAGTTACATTTCACCGACATATTGCACCCAGGGTTTGCCCAGCAATGCAATCCTGTTCTTTTTGAAACAGCGAACTTGTGAACGCTGCCCGGTGGTACCAATCAGGCCAAGATTAGCAGTCAGGTTTATTTTCAGGAATTATAATTGCACAGAAGCAAAGAATTAGAGCAAGTTACAAATGGCTCAATACTCTAAAAAATAAAAATTGAATGAAGTCAGCAGAGCTGACATATTTTCTTTAGACTTGTGCTGCCCAATAATCAGCCAGGTATTTGGAAGACACAAATTTGTAGAAGCATCATTTATGAATGTATGAAGCAGATTGTACCTGGGAGAGGAAGATTGTACCTGGGAGAGGCGGATTGTACCTGGGAGAGGCGGATTGTACCTGGGAGAGGAAGATTGTACCTGGGAGAGGCGGATTGTACCTGGGAGAGGCGGATTGTACCTGGGAGAGGAAGATTGTACCTGGGAGAGGAGGATTGTACCTGGGAGAGGAAGATTGCACCTGGGAGAGGCGGATTGCACCTGGGAGAGGCGGATTGCACTTGGGAGAGGCGGATTGCACCTGGGAGAGGAGGATTGTACCTGGGAGAGGAGGATTGTACCTGGGAGAGGCGGATTGTACCTGGGAGAGGAGGATTGCACCTGGGAGAGGAGGATTGCACCTGGGAGGGGAGGATTGCACCTGGGAGAGGCGGATTGCACCTGGGAGAGGAGGATTGCACCTGAGAGAGGAGGATTGCACCTGGGAGAGGAAGATTGCACCTGGGAGAGGAAGATTGCACCTGGGAGGGGAGGATTGCACCTGGGAGAGGCGGATTGTACCTGGGAGAGGCGGATTGTACCTGGGAGAGGAAGATTGCACCTGGGAGAGGAAGATTGCACCTGGGAGAGGAGGATTGCACCTGGGAGGGGAGGATTGCACCTGGGAGGGGAGGATTGCACCTGGGAGAGGCGGATTGTACCTGGGAGAGGAGGATTGTACCTAGGCAAGGCGGATTGTACCTGGGAGAGGAAGGTTGCACCTGGGAGAGGAGGATTGTACCTGAGTGAGGCAGTGTACCTGCTGGGCTGTATAGGACCCTGATATCACCTTAACCACCACCAAAAACATATCTAATGAAACAGAAAACACTCCTCTCCATTGTGTCAGTCCGTTAGGTCTCCGAGGCAGAATGTAATACACTAAATCAGAAGAGCTCACTGTCATTAAGCAGGTAGCTTTCTTATTAATTGATTTTTCTGAGTGCTGTGTTATTAAGCTTTACTGTACTGCGGCTACAAGAACAGGTCAGAGGCTAGGAATCCTGTGGCGAGTAACTCACGTCCTATCTCCACAAAGCCTGTCCACCATCTACAAGGCACAAGTCAGGCGTGTGATGGAATACTCTCCACTTGCCTGGATGGGTGCAACTCCAACAACACTCAAGAAGCTCGACACCAATCAAGACAAAGCAGCCCGTTTGATTAGCACCCCATCCACAAACATTCTCTCCCTCCACCACCGACACACAGTGGCAGCAGTGTGTACCATCTACAAGATGCAGTGCAGCAATGCACCAAGGCTCCCTCGACAGCACCTTCCAAACCTGCGACCTCTACCACCTAGAAGGACAAGGGCAGCAGATGCATGGGCACACCACCACCTGCAAGTTCCCCTCCAAGTCACACACCATCCTGACTTGGAACTTTATCGCCGTTCCTTCACTGTCGCTGGGTCAAAATCCTGGAGCTCCCTTCCTAACAGCACTGTGGGTGTATCTACCTCACATGGACTGCAGCGGTTCAAGAAGGCAGCTCACCACCACATTCTCGAAGGGATGGGTAATAAATGCTGGCCAAGCCAGTGACATTCACGGTCCATGATCGAATAAATAAAAAAATTTCTAGGGGAGTGCTGTAGTGTTGGATGTTTGTCTTTTAGATCAGATCTCAACTAAGGCCCTGTCTGCTTCTTTAGGTGGATGTAAAAGTTCAAAAAGCACAATTGGAAGAAGAGCAGCTGTGTTCTCCCAGTGTCCTGCCCAACGCTGATCGTGTAATGAACACCAAAACAAAACTGGTCTCTTATCTCATTACAGTTTGTGGGATTTGCTGTACGCAAATTGAATTTTGTGATAGTATACATAACATCAGTGATTGCACTCTGAAATGATTCACTGATAATCAAGTGCATTGGCATATCCTACAAATATGAAAGTTGTCCCTTTATTCTTCGTTATTCTTGGTGTCTGTTTAACTTTTTATCACTTGACTTCAATATCGAATAGATTGGTTTCAAAAACAAGCCGAGAGCATGTGACAGACAACTGTAAGCATGGCATTCTTGACATTTCAAAGACACAAGGAGATAATCCGCTTCTCACAAACTCACTGAACCTCTCTGACAGTGCAGCACTCCCTCAGTACTCACCCTCCGACAGTGCAGCACTCCCTGACTACTGACTCTCTGACAGTGCAGCACTCCCTCAGTACTCACCCTCCGACAGTGCAGCACTCCCTGACTACTGACCCTCCGACAGTGCAGCATTCCCTCAGTACTCACCCTCCGACAGTGCAGCACTCCCTCAGTACTGACTCTCCGACAGTGCAGCACTCCCTCAGTACTGACCCTCTGACAGTGCAATGAAGTGCTCTTGTAACTATAATATTTATATGCCTGCTCCAGTTAAGTTTCTAGTCAATGCTAACCCCCAGGATGTTGATAGTGGGGAATTCAGCAACGGTAATGCCATTGAATGTCAAGGGGAGATGGTTAAATTTTCTTTTGTTGGAGATGGTCATTGCCTGGACCTTCTGTGAACAAAAGAACAAAGAACAAACAACAGTACAGCACAGGAACAGGCCATTCGGCCCTCCAAGCCTGCGCCGATCTTGATGCCTGCCTAAACTAACACCTTCTGCACTTCCGGGGTCCGTATCCCTCTATTCCCATCCTATTCATATATTTGTCAAGATGTCTCTTAAACGTCGCTATCGTATCTGCTTCCACCACCTCCCCTGGCAGCAAGTTCCAGGCACTCACCACCCTCTGTGTAAAAAACTTGCCTCGCACATCCCCTCTAAACTTTGCCCCTCGCACCTTAAACCTATGTCCCTTAGTAACTGACTCTTCCACCCTGGGAAAAAGCTTCTGACTATCCACTCTGTCCATGCCGCTCATAACTTTGTAAAGCTCTATCATGTCGCCCCTCCACCTCCGTCGTTCCAGTGAAAACAATCCGAGTTTTTCCAACCTCTCCTCATAGCTAATGCCCTCCAGCCCAAGCCTGAATATTGTCCAGGTCTTATTGCATGCCGTCATGGACTGCTTCAGTATCTAAGGAGCTGCACATGGTACTGAATATCAAACAATCATCAGTAAACATCCCCACTTCTGACCTTATGATGGAGGGGAGGTCATTGATGAAGCAGCTGAAGGTGGTTGGGCCAAGGACACTTCCCTGAGGAACTCCTGCAATGATGCCCTGGAGCTGAGATGATTGACCTCCAACAACTGCAACCATCTTCCTTTGTGCTAGGTATGACTTCAACCAGCAAAGTTTTCCCCCTGATTCCCAATGACTCCAGTTTTGTTAGGGCTGCTTGATGCCATACTCGGTCAAATGTGCCTTGGTATCAAGGGCAGTCACTCTCACCTCACCTCTGGAGTTCAGCTCTTTTGTCCATGTTTGGACCAAGGCTGTAATGAGGTCAGGAGCTGAGTGGCCCTGGTGGAATCCAAACTGAGCTTCGGTGAGCAGGTTATTGCTGAGTAAGTGCCACTTGTTGCAGCTGTACTGGAACAGCCTGGCTAGGGGTGTGGTTAATTCTGGAGCACAAGTCTTCAATACTATTGCTGGGATGTTGTCAGGTCCCAAAGCCTTTGCTGCATGCATAGGTTCAGCATGGGGTAGACAGGAAAGTAGAGTTGAGGCCACAATCAGATCAGCCATGATCTTATAGAATGGCAGAGCAGGCCTGTGGGGCTAGAATTTAGAATTTAGAACATTACAGCGCAGTACAGGCCCTTCGGCCCTCGATGTTGCGCCGACCTGTGAAACCATCTGACCTACACTATTCCATTTTCATCCATATGTCTATCCAATGACCACTAAAATGCCCTTAAAGTTGGCGAGTCTACTACTGTTGCAGGCAGGGCATTCCACGTCCCTACTACTCTCTGTGTAAAGAAACTACCTCTGACATCTGTCCTATATCTATCACCCCTCAACTTAAAGCTATGTCCCCTCGTGTTTGCCATCACCATCCGAGGAAAAAGACTCTCACTATCCACCCTATCTAACCCTCTGATTATCTTATATGTCTCTATAAGTCTCTCCTCCTCCTTCTCTCCAACGAAAACAACCTCAAGTCCCTCAGCCTTTCCTCGTAAGACCTTCCCTCCATACCAGGCAACATCCTAGTAAATCTCCTCTGCACCCTTTCCAAAGCTTCCACATCCTTCCTATAATGCGGTGACCAGAACTGCACGCAATACTCCAGGTGCGGCCTCACCAGAGTTTTGTACAGCTGCAGCATGACCTCGTGGCTCCGAAACTCGATCCCCCTACTAATAAAAGCTAACACATCATATGCCTTCTTAACAGCCCTATTAACCTGGGTAGCAACTTTCAGGGATTTACGTACCTGGACACCAAGATCTCTCTGCTCATCTACACTACCAAGAATCTTCCCATTAGCCCAGTACTCTGCATTCCTGTTACTCCTTCCAAAGTGAATCCCTCACACTTTTCCGCATTAAACTCCATTTGCCATCTCTCAGCCCAGCTCTGCAGCCTATCTATGTCCCTCTGTACCCTACAACATCCTTCGGCACTATCCACAACTCCAACGACCTTCGTGTCATCCGCAAATTTACTAACCCACCCTTCTACACCCTCATCCAGGTCATTTATAAAAATGACAAACAGCAGTGGCCCCAAAACAGATCTTTGCGGTACACCACTAGTAACTAAACTCCAGGATGAACATTTGCCATCAACCACCACCCTCTGACTTCTTTCAGCTAGCCAATTTCTGATCCAAAGCTCTAAATCACCTTCAACCCCATACTTCCGTATTTTCTGCAATAGCCTACCGTGGGGAACCTTATCAAACGCCTTACTGAAATCCATATACACCACATCCACTGCTTTACCCTCATCCACCTGTTTGGTCACCTTCTCAAAAAACTCAATAAGGTTTGTGAGGCACGACCTACCCTTCACAAAACCGTGCTGACTATCGCTAATGAACTTATTCTTTTCAAGATGATTATAAATCCTATGTCTTATAACCTTTTCCAACATTTTACCCACAACCAAAGTAAGGCTCGCAGGTCTATAATTACCAGGGCTGTCTCTACTCCCCTTCTTGAACAAGGGGACAACATTTGCTATCCTCTAGTCTTCCGGCACTATTCCTGTCGACAATGACGACATAAAGATAAATGGTCTATTCCTCCTCCTAATTCCTATGTTCATATGTATCATGTGGAGGGAATCGAATTGTCTGAAGACTGGCATCTGTGATGCTGGGAACCTCAGGAGGAGGCCGAGATGGATCATCCACTCGGTACTTCTGGCTGAAGATGGATGCCTATGCTTCAGCCTTATCTTTTGCTCCCCCATCACTGCGGAATGTTTGTGGATGTCAGTTGTTTAATTATCCATCACCATTTATGACTGGATGTGGCAGAAGTGCAGAACTTAGATCTGATCCGTTGGTCGTGGGATCGCTTAGCTCTGTTTATTGCATGCTGTTTCTGCTGTTTAGCACGCAGGTAGTCCTGTGTTGTAGCTTCACCAGGCTGACACCTCATTTTGAGGTATGCCTGGTGCTGCTCCTGGCATGCCCTCCTGCACTCTTCATTGAACCAGGGTTGATCCCCTGGCTTGATGGTAATGGTAGAGTGGGGGACATGCCGGGCCATGAGGTTACAGATTGTGGTTGAATACAATTCTGCTCCTGCTGATGGTCAGTTTTGAGCTCTGAGATCTGTTCTGAATCTATTCCATTTAGCACAGTGGTAGTGCCACACAACCCGATGGAGGGTATCCTCAATGTGAAGACAGTATTTTGTCCCCACAAGGACTGTGCGGTGGTCACTCCTACCAACCGACTCTCATCGACAGATGCATCTGTGACAGATAGATTGGTGACGACGCGGTCAAGTAGGTTTTTCCCTCTTGTTGGTTCCCCCACCACCTGCCCCAGACCCAGTTGAGCAGCTATGTCCTTTAGGACTCGGCCAACTCGGTCAGTAGTGGTGCTACCGAGCCACTCTTGGTGATGGACATTGAAGTCCCCCACCTAGAGTACATTCTGCTCCCTTGCCACCCTCAGTACTCCTCCAAGTGGTGTTCAACATGGAGGAGTACTGATTCATCAGCTGAGGGAGGGCGGTAGGTGGTAATCAGCAGGAGGTTTCCTTGCCCATGTTTGACCTGATGCCATGAGACTTCATGTGGTCCGGAGTCGATGTTGAGGACTCCCAGGGCAACTCCCTCCCTACTGTATACCACTGTGCCACCACCTCTGGTGGGTCTGTCCTGCCAGTGAGACAGGACATACCTAGGGACAGTGATGGTGTTGTCTGAGGCAATGTCTGTCAGGTGTGATTCGGTGAGTATGACTGTGTCAGGCTGTTGACTAGTCTGTGGCACAGCTCTCCCAACTTTGGGACAAGTACCTAGATGTTAGTAAGGAGGACTTTGCAGGGTCGAGTGGACAGTGTGTGTCTTAGTTGTTTCCATTTCCTAAGTTGACGCTGGTTGTCTGTCCGGTTTTTTACTTTTATTGACTTTTCTGCAGCAGTTTGGTACAACTGAGAGGCTTGCTAGGCTATTTGAGAGGGCATTTAAGAGTCAACCACATTGCTGTGTGTCTGGAGTCACATATAGGCCAGACCAGGTAAGGACAGCAGATTTCCTTCCCTGAAGGGGCCACTGGTTTTTATGGCAATTCAGTAGATTCATGATTATTATTGAGACTGGCATTTTATCCCAGATTTATTGATTAATTGAATTTAAATTCCCTCAGCTGACCTGGAGGCTTTTGAACTCATTTCTCGAGTATTAGTCCAGTAACATAACTGTGATGCTACTGTTCCGCTAAAGGTGGTGCGTCAAAGAAGAGAGGTTCGGCTGACTGCTGCAGGAGGAATGCTTCATGGCTGCTGCCAGGGTTGTGGGCATTCAGTGAGAGGATCTTTTCAGTATGGTCATGCACCAGCTGCATGTTTATAGAGTGTTAGCCCTTGTGGGTCTGGTCCATCTCCTCATTATCATGTGGGGCAAGCAGAGCCACATGTGTGCAGTCGATTGTACCCTGCACCACTGGGAATCCACGTTCTCCCTCCTCCTGCTTCTGTCTTGTCAATGAGAAGATGATACAGTCTTCTCTCCTCTATACAGGGCCTCTGTCACTTCTCTGATGCAGCGATGGACAGCAAATTTTGAGATGTTGCTAATGTTGCCTGCTCCCACCTGGAGGGATCCACTGGCATAGAAATTTAGGGCCATGGTGATCCTAACGGCCACTGGCACTGCCGTCCTTGCCCTCCTCTGATGCTGCAGGTTGGGTTCTAGGAGATGGCACAGTTCAATGACCACCTCATTGGGGAAATGCAGGTGTCTCAGACACTGCTCTGGGATGAGGTGGAGGGAGGAAAGACAGTGCTTCTGAAAGACCATTGGTGGGCAAGGCTTTCTATTGAGAGCCTTCCTCCCTCTGTGCACTGTTCCCCCTTTCTGCTGTTTACTGCTCCATTTCTAAGTCATGATGCAGCCCAAGAGGGACTGTAACTGAAGCAGGATTTCTCCCGACAATCCTCTGACCTCTGCGTCAGGACCCAGCAACACTCCTTGTAAATCCTAAAAGTTTGGAAAACTCCTCCAATAAAACTGAACACAGCACTTCCACCATGACAGAATTACAGAATTGTAACAGTGCAGATGGAGGCCATTCGGCCCATCGTGTTTGCACCGGCTCTCCAAAGAGCAATTCACTTAGTGCCATTCCCTTGCCTTCTCCCCAATACCCTGCACATTCTCCCTTTTCAGATACCAGTCTAATTCCCTTTTGAATGCTTCAATTGAACCTGCCTACACCACGTTCTCAGGCAGTGTACAAGAACACAAGAAGTAGGAGTAGGAGTAGGAGTAGGCCATTCAGCCCCTCGAGCCTGTCCCGCCATTCAATAAGATCATGGCTGATCTGTCCCAGTCCTCAACTTCTCTTTCGGGCCTGTTCTGCCTAACCCTCGACTCGCGAGATTTCAAAAATCTATCTCCTCCTTAAATACAATTAGTGGCCTAGCCTCCACAACTCTCTGAGGTAGAGAATTCCAGAGATTCACCACCCTCTGAGAGAAGAAATTGCTTCGCATCTCAGTTTTAAATGTGTGCCTCCTCATTCTGTAACTATATCCCCTAGTTCGAGAATCCCCCACCAGTGGAAATATATTCTCAACATCTACCCTGTCGAGCCCCCTTAAAATCTTATATGTTTCTATAAGATCACCACTCATTCTTCTAAACTCCAATGAATAAAGGTCTAACCTCTTTAGCCGTTCTTGATAAGACAACCCCTTCATCCCAGGAATCAGCCTAGAGAACCTTTTCTGAACTGCCTCCAATACTCGTATATCCTTCCTTAAATTTGGGGACCAAAACTGTACGCAGTACTCCAGGTGTGGCCTCACCAACACCCTGTACCGTTGTAACAAGACTTCCCTATTTTTAAACTCTAACCCCCTGGCAATAAAGGCCAAAATTCCATTCACCTTCCTAATTACTTGCTGCACCTGCATACTAACTTTTTGTGTTTCATGTACAAGAACACCCAGATCCCTCTGTACTGCAGTATTTTGTAGTCTTTCTCCATCTAAATAATAATCTGATTTTTTCTTCTTCCTACCAAAGTGGATGACCTCACACTTTGCCACATTGAACTCCATCTGCCAAGTTTTTGCCCACTCACTTAACCTATCTATATCCCTTTGCAGATTCTTTGTGTCCTCATCACAACATGCCTTCCCACCTATTTTTGTATCATCAGCAAAGTTTAGATACACTACACTCTGTCCCTTCCTCTAAGTCATTAATGTAGATAGTAAATCGTTGAGGCCCTAGGACTGATCCTTGTGACACCCCACTACTTACGGCTTTCCAACCTGAAAAAGACCCATTAATCCCTGCCTTCTGTGTGTTAGCTAATCCTCAATCCATGCTAATACATTACCTCCAACACCCTGAGCTCTTATTTTGTGTAATAACCTTTTATGTGGCACTTTATCGAACGACTTCTGAAAATCCAAATACACGACATCTACCAGTTCCCCTTTATCCACTCTGTTATATCCTCAAAGAACTCTAACAAATTTGTCAAACATGATTTCCCTTTCATAAAACCATGTTGACTCTGTTTGATTGCATTATGTTTTTCTAAATGTCCTGCTATTTCTTCCTCAATAATGGACAGATGTTAAGCTAACTGGTCTATAGTTTCCTGCTTTCTGCCTCCCTCCTTTCTTGACTGTGGGTGTCACATTAGCAGTTTTCCAATCCGCTGGTCCCCTACCGGAATCCAGTGAGTTTTGGTATATTATGACCAATGCCTCCACCATCTCTGCAGCCACTTCTTTTAAAACCCTTGGATACAGGCCATCAGGTCCTGGCGACTTGTCTGCCTTTAGTTCCATCAGTTTGTCCAGCACCTTTTCCCTCGTGATAGAGATTGTTACACGTTCCTCCCTCTCATTTACACCTTGTTCATCTATTATTGTTGGGATGTTTATAGTGTCCTCCACCGTGAAGACCCATGCAAAATATTGGTTTAAATTATCTGTCATTTCCCTGTTTCCTGTTATTAATTCTCCAGTCTCATCCTCCAAGGGTCCCACACTTACTTTAGCTACTCTCTTCCTTTTAATATACCCATAGAAGCTCTTACTGTTTGTTTTTATATTTCTTGCCAATTTACTCTCATAATCAATTTTCTCCCTCTTTATTAGTTTTTTAATCATCCGCTGCTGGTTTCTAAAAAATTCCCAATCCTCTGGCCCACCATTAGTTTTTGCTGCATTGTATGCCTTTGTTTTTGATTTGATACTCTCCTTAACCTCCTTTATTATCCACGGGTGGTTCATCGTTCTCATCGAGTCTTTCTGACTGGAATAAATGTTTGCTGAGTGTTATGAAATATCTGCTTAAATGTCTGCCACTGCTCCTCGACTGACTTTTCCTGTAGTCTATCTTCCCAGCTCGCTTTAGACGACTCCTTCTTCATACCTCTGTAATTGTCCTTGTTTAAGTTGAAGACGTTGGTTTGAGACCCGAGTTGCTCACCCTCAAACTGAATTTGAAATTCTACCATGTTATGATCACTTCCCCCTAAAGGATCCTTAACTACGAGATCTCTTATTAATCCTACTTCGTTACACAATACCAAATCTAAAATAGCCTGTTCCCTGGTAGGTTCTGCCACGTTTTGTTCTAAGTAACAATCCCTGATGCATTCTACATATTCATCTTCCATACTACCCTTGCCAATTTGATTTGTCCAGTCTATATGCAGATTAAAATCCCCCATGATAATTGCAGTGCCCTTCTTACACACCTCCATTATTTCCTGATTAATATCTTGTCCTACAGAGAAGCAACTCCTCGGGGGCCTATAGACCACGCCCACCTGTGATTTCTTTCCCTTGCTATTCCTTATTTCCACCCAAACTGATTCTACATCACGATCTATTACACCTATATCATTACTCACAACTGCACTGATCCCTTCCTTTAATAACAAAGCTACCCCACCTCCTTTTCCTTTCTGCCTATTCTTCCAGAACGTTGAATATCCTTGAACATTGAGTTTCCAGTCCTGGTCATCCTGCAACCACGTCTCAGTGATAGCCATCAAACCATATTCATTTATTTCTATCTGTGCCATCAGCTCATATATCTTGTTATAAATGCTACGTGCATTCAGATAACGAGCCTTAAGCCTGAATTTTTACCTACTCTTGTTCTAATTTCTGCTGTACTCTTATGCTCGTATTTTCCATCCCTAACTGTCACACTCTGATTAATGTATGCCCCTTCACTACCCTGTACCTCTGCTCTCTCGTTACTATTCGACCTTTTAAACTTCCCTTCAATTGAACCCTCCCCCCCCACTATTTAGTTTAAAACCTTATCTACAACCCTAGTTATATGATTCGCCAGGACACTGGTCCCAGCATGGTTCAAGTGAAGCCCATCTCAATGGAACAGCTCTCTCTTTCCCCAGTACTGGTGCCAGTGTGCCATGAATCGGAACCCATTTCTCCCACACCAATCTTTGAGCCACACATTTATCTTTCTAATCTTATTTGCCCTACGCCAATTTGCACATGGCTCTGGTATTAATCCTGAGATTATTACCTTTGTGGTTCTGCTTTTTAATTTAGCCCTGAGCTGCTCAGAGTCCCTCAGTAGAACCTCTTTCCTAGTCCTACCTATGTTGTTGGTACCCTTGGGGACCACGTCAACTGGATCCTTTTCCTCCCACTCCAAGTTCTTCTCTAGCCCAGAAGAGATGTCCTTAACCTTGGTACCAAGTAGGCAACACAGCCTTCGGGACTCCCTGTCTTTGCTGCAGAGAACAGTATCTATTCCCCTAACTATGCTATTCCCTATTACTACAACATTTCTCTTTTCTCCCCCCACTTGAATGGCGCTCTGAACCACGGTGCTGTGGTCAGTTCGCTCATCCTCACTGCATTATGTGCCCTCATCCACACCGGGAGCAAGAACCATGGCAGTGAGAGCGACGGCAGTGAGAGCGGGAACAGGCGAGAGGAGCCGGGGGATAAAAGGAGCCGAGGCCCGAGACCAGAAGCAGCGGTGAGAGTGGCGGCAGTTAGAGTGGCGGCGGTTAGAGTGGTGGCGGTGAGAGCGGTGGCGGTGAGAGCGGTGGCGATGAGAGTGGTGGCGGTGAGAGTGGTTGCGGTGTAAGTGGTTGCGGTGTAAGTGGCGGCGGTGTAAGTGGCGGCGGTGAGAGTGGCGGCGGTGAGAGTGGCGGCGGTGAGAGTGGCGGCGGTGAGAGTGGCGGCGGTGAGAGTGGCGGCGGTGAGAGTGGCGGCGGTGAGAGTGGCGGCGGTGAGAGTGGTGGCGGTGAGAGTGGTGGCGGTGAGAGTGGTGGCGGTGAGAGTGGTGGCGGTGAGAGTGACGATGGTGAGAGTGGCGGCGGTGATTGTGGCGATGGTGAGTGTGGCGATGGTGAGAGTGGCGGCGGTGAGTGTGGCGGCGGTGAGTGTGGCGATGGTGAGTGTGGCGATGGTGAGTGTGGCGATGGTGAGAGCGGTAGCGGTGAGAGTGGCGGCGGAGAGAGTGGCGGCGGTGAGAGTGGTTGCGATGAGAGCGGTGGTGAGAGTGGTGGCGGTGAGAGTGGTGGCGATGAGAGTGGTGGCGATGAGAGTGGCGGCGATGAGAGTGGTTGCGATGAGAGTGGTTGCGATGAGAGTGGTTGCGATGAGAGTGGTTGCGATGAGAGTGGTTGCGATGAGAGTGGTGGCGGTGAGAGTGGTGGCGGTGAGAGTGGTGGCGATGAGAGTGGTGGCGATGAGAGTGGTGGCGATGAGAGTGGTGGCGATGAGAGTGGTGGCGGTGAGAGTGGTGGCGGTGAGAGTGGTGGCGGTGAGAGTGGTTGCGATGAGAGTGGTTGCGATGAGAGTGGTTGCGATGAGAGTGGTGGCGATGAGAGCGGCGGCGGTGAGAGTGGCGGCGCTGAGAGTGGCGGCGCTGAGAGTGGCGGCGCTGAGAGTGGCGGCGCTGAGAGTGGTGGCGATGAGAGTGGCGGCGATGAGAGTGGTGGCGATGAGAGTGGTGGCGATGAGAGTGGTGGCGATGAGAGTGGTGGCGGTGAGAGTGGTGGCGCTGAGAGTGGTGGTGAGAGCGGCGGCGGTGAGAGCGGTGGCGCTGAGAGTGGTGGCGCTGAGAGTGGTGGCGCTGAGAGTGGTGGCGCTGAGAGTGGTGGCGATGAGAGTGGTGGCGATGAGAGTGGTGGCGATGAGAGTGGTGGCGGTGAGAGTGGTGGCGGTGAGAGTGGTGGTGAGAGCGGCGGCGGTGAGAGCGGCGGCGGTGAGAGTGGTGGCGCTGAGAGTGGTGGCGCTGAGAGTGGTGGCGCTGAGAGTGGTGGCGCTGAGAGTGGTGGCGGTGAGAGTGGTGGCGGTGAGAGCGGTGGTGAGAGTGGTGGCGGTGAGAGTGGTGGCGGTGAGAGTGGTGGCGGTGAGAGTGGTGGCGGTGAGAGTGGTGGCGGTGAGAGTGGTTGCGGTGAGAGTGGTTGCGGTGAGAGTGGTTGCGGTGAGAGTGGCGATGGTGAGAGTGGCGATGGTGAGAGTGGCGGCGGTGAGAGTGGCGGCGGTGAGAGCGACGGTGAGAGTGGCGACGGTGAGAGTGGCGACGGTGAGTGTGGCAGCGGTGAATGTGGCAGCGGTGAGAGCGACAGTGAGAGTGGCGGCGGTGAGAGTGGCGGCGGTGAGAGTGGCGGCGGTGAGAGTGGCGGCGGTGAGTGTGGCGGTGAGAGCGACAGTGAGAGTGGCGGCGGTGAGAGTGGCGGTGAGAGTGACAGTGAGAGTGGCGACGGTGAGAGTGGCAGCGGTGAGAGTGGCAGTGGTGAGTGTGGCGGCGGTGAGAGTGTGGCGGTGAGAGCGACAGTGAGAGTGGCGGCGGTGAGAGTGGCGGCGGTGAGAGTGTGGCGGTGAGAGTGTGGCGGTGAGAGTGTGGCGGTGAGAGCGGCGGTGAGAGTGGCGGTGAGAGTGGCGGTGAGAGTGGCGGCGGTGAGAGTGGCGGCGGTGAGAGTGGCGGTGAGAGCGACAGTGAGAGTGGCGGCGGTGAGAGTGGCGGCGGTGAGAGTGTGGCGGTGAGAGTGTGGCGGTGAGAGTGTGGCGGTGAGAGTGTGGCGGTGAGAGCGGCGGTGAGAGTGGCGGCGGTGAGAGCGACAGTGAGAGTGTGGCGGTGAGAGTGTGGCGGTGAGAGTGTGGCGGTGAGAGTGTGGCGGTGAGAGTGTGGCGGTGAGAGCGGCGGTGAGAGTGGCGGCGGTGAGAGTGGCGGCGGTGAGAGTGGCGGTGAGAGCGACAGTGAGAGTGGCGGCGGTGAGAGTGTGGCGGTGAGAGCGACAGTGAGAGTGTGGCGGTGAGAGTGTGGCAGTGAGAGCGACAGTGAGAGTGGTTGCGATGAGAGTGGTTGCGATGAGAGTGGTGGCGGTGAGAGTGGTGGCGGTGAGAGTGGTGGCGGTGAGAGTGGTGGCGGTGAGAGTGGTGGCGGTGAGAGTGGTGGCGGTGAGAGTGGTGGCGATGAGAGTGGTGGCGATGAGAGTGGTGGCGATGAGAGTGGTGGCGGTGAGAGTGGTGGCGGTGAGAGTGGTTGCGATGAGAGTGGTTGCGATGAGAGTGGTTGCGATGAGAGTGGTGGCGATGAGAGCGGCGGCGGTGAGAGCGGCGGCGCTGAGAGTGGCGGCGCTGAGAGTGGCGGCGCTGAGAGTGGCGGCGCTGAGAGTGGTGGCGATGAGAGTGGTGGCGATGAGAGTGGTGGCGATGAGAGTGGTGGCGATGAGAGTGGTGGCGATGAGAGTGGTGGCGGTGAGAGTGGTGGCGCTGAGAGTGGTGGTGAGAGCGGCGGCGGTGAGAGTGGTGGCGCTGAGAGTGGTGGCGCTGAGAGTGGTGGCGATGAGAGTGGTGGCGATGAGAGTGGTGGCGATGAGAGTGGTGGCGGTGAGAGTGGTGGCGGTGAGAGTGGTGGCGGTGAGAGCGGCGGCGGTGAGAGCGGCGGCGGTGAGAGTGGTGGCGCTGAGAGTGGTGGCGCTGAGAGTGGTGGCGCTGAGAGTGGTGGCGCTGAGAGTGGTGGCGGTGAGAGTGGTGGCGGTGAGAGCGGTGGTGAGAGTGGTGGCGGTGAGAGTGGTGGCGGTGAGAGTGGTGGCGGTGAGAGTGGTGGCGGTGAGAGTGGTTGCGGTGAGAGTGGTTGCGGTGAGAGTGGCGATGGTGAGAGTGGCGATGGTGAGAGTGGCGGCGGTGAGAGTGGCGGCGGTGAGAGCGACGGTGAGAGTGGCGACGGTGAGAGTGGCGACGGTGAGTGTGGCAGCGGTGAATGTGGCAGCGGTGAGAGAGACAGTGAGAGTGGCGGCGGTGAGAGTGGCGGCGGTGAGAGTGGCGGCGGTGAGAGTGGCAGCGGTGAGTGTGGCGGTGAGAGCGACAGTGAGAGTGGCGGCGGTGAGAGTGGCGGTGAGAGTGACAGTGAGAGTGGCGACGGTGAGAGTGGCAGCGGTGAGAGTGGCAGCGGTGAGTGTGGCGGCGGTGAGAGTGTGGCGGTGAGAGCGACAGTGAGAGTGGCGGCGGTGAGAGTGGCGGCGGTGAGAGTGTGGCGGTGAGAGTGGCAGCGGTGAGAGCGACAGTGAGAGTGTGGCGGTGAGAGTGTGGCGGTGAGAGTGTGGCGGTGAGAGTGTGGCGGTGAGAGTGTGGCGGTGAGAGCGGCGGTGAGAGTGGCGGCGGTGAGAGTGGCGGCGGTGAGAGTGGCGGTGAGAGCGACAGTGAGAGTGGCGGCGGTGAGAGTGTGGCGGTGAGAGCGACAGTGAGAGTGTGGCGGTGAGAGTGTGGCAGTGAGAGCGACAGTGAGAGTGGCGGCGGTGAGAGTGTGGCGGTGAGAGCGACAGTGAGAGTGTGGCGGTGAGAGTGTGGCGGTGAGAGCGACAGTGAGAGTGGCGGCGGTGAGTGTGGCAGCAGTGAGAGTGGCAGCGGTGAGTGTGGCAGCGGTGAGTGTGGCAGCGGTGAGTGTGGCAGCGGTGAGTGTGGCGGCGGTGAGAGTGTGGCGGTGAGAGCGACAGTGAGAGTGGCGGCGGTGAGAGTGGCAGCGGTGAGAGTGGCGGCGGTGAGAGTGGCAGCGGTGAGAGTGTGGCGGTGAGAGTGTGGCGGTGAGAGCGACAGTGAGAGTGGCGGCGGTGAGAGTGTGGCGGTGAGAGCGACAGTGAGAGTGGCGGCGGTGAGAGCGACAGTGAGAGTGGCGGCGGTGAGAGTGTGGGCGGTGAGAGTGTGGGCGGTGAGAGTGTGGCGGTGAGAGCGACAGTGAGAGTGGCGGCGGTGAGAGCGACAGTGAGAGTGGCGGCGGTGAGAGTGTGGGCGGTGAGAGTGTGGGCGGTGAGAGTGCTCCGTTCTGTTCTGTTCTGTTTTGTTCTGTGGACCTGCTTGACCAGCAAAAATCGAAGTGTGACATCGCAGGAGAGCTGATCAGTGATTGGTGGATATTTGTTTCTTCCGTGTCTCGGGTTTTTTTTTGGTTTTGGCCCAGTGATTTAAACCAGGCGACGTCATTATAGGTTAAAAGTGCACTTAAATTGTTTTTTTTAAAATACTGTGATCCAAATTAATTAATTAAATAGAATAGAGATGGCTGGGCAGGCGATGTGTTGTAGCTGTAGTATGTGGGAGCTGGTGGACGCCGGTGTGATCCACTGTGACCACATCTGCAGCAAGTGTTGGCTGCTCGAGGAACTTCGGCTCAGAGTTGCTGAGCTGGAGTCCGAGCTGCGGACACTGCGACACATCAGGGAGGGGGAGAGTTACCTGGACACTGTGTTTCAGGAGACAGTCACACCCTTTAGATTAATTACATCCAATCTAGACTGTGGTCAGGGACAGGAGGGTGTGACTGTGAGTGAGGCAGGTATGGGGATCCAGAATTTAGCTTTGGAGGAGCCTCAGCCAGTGCCCTTATCGAATAGGTACGAGGTTCTCGCTCCCAGTGTGGACGAGGGCACAGACTGCAGGGAGGATGAGCGAACTAACCATACATGGTGGTTCAGAGCACCATTCAAGTGGGGGGAGAAAAGAGAAATGTTGTAGTAATAGGAGATAGCATAGTTAGGGGAATAGATACTGTTCTCTGTAGCAAAGACAGGGAGTCCCGAAGGCTGTGTTGCCTACATGATACCAAGGTTAAGGACATCTCTTCTGGGCTGGAGAGGAACTTGGAGTGGGAGGAAAAGGATCCAGTTGACGTGGTCCCCAAGGGTACCAACAACATAGGTAGGACTAGGAAAGAGGTTCTGCTGAGGGACTCTGAGCAGCTCAGGGCCAAAATAAAAAGCAGAACCTCAAAGGTAATAATCTCAGTATTAATACCAGAGCCATGTGCTAATTGGCATAGGATAAATAAGAATAGAGAGGTAAATGTGTGGCTCAAAGATTGGTGTGGGAGAAATGGGTTCCGATTCATGGCACACTGGCACCAGTACTGGGGAAGGAGAGAGCTGTTCCGTTGGGATGGGCTTCACTTGAACCATGCTGGGACCAGTGTCCTGGCGAATCGTAAAACTAGAGTTGTAGATGGGACTTTAAACTAATTAGTAGGGGGGGGACGGTTCAATTGAAGGGAAGTTTAAAAAGTCGAATAGTAACGAGAGAGCAGAGGTACAGGGTAATGAAGGAACATACATTAATCAGAGTGTGACAGTTAGGGACAGAGAATACAAGCACAAGAGTACGTCAGAAATTAGAACCAGAGTAGGTAAAAATGGTAAAAAGGCAAAGCTTAAGGCTCTTTATCTGAATGCACATAGCATTTGTAACAAGGTAGATGAGCTGACGACACAGATAGAAATAAATGAATATGGTTTGATGGCTATCACTGAGACGTGGTTGCAGGATGACCAGGATTGGAAACTCGATGTTCAAGGATATTCAACGTTCTGGAAGAATAGGCAGAAAGGAAAAGGAGGTGGGGTAGCTTTGTTATTAAAGGAAGGGATCAGTGCAGTTGTGAGTAATGATATAGGTGTAATAGATCGTGATGTAGAATCAGTTTGGGTGGAAATAAGGAATAGCAAGGGAAAGAAATCACAGGTGGCAATGGTCTATAGGCCCCCGAAGAGTTGCTTCTCTGTAGGACAAGAAATTAATCAGGAAATAATGGAGGTGTGTAAGAAGGGCACTGCAATTATTATGGGTGATTTGAATCTGCATATAGACTGGACAAATCAAATTGGCAAGGGTAGTATGGAAGACGAATTTATAGAATGCATCAGGGATTGTTTCTTCGAGCAATACGTTGCAGAACCTATCAGGGAACAGGCTATTTTAGATTTGGTATTGTGTAATGAGGTAGGATTAATAAGAGATCTCGTAGTTAAGGATCCTTTAGGGGGAAGTGATCATAACATGGTAGAATTTCAAGTGCAGTTTGTGGGTGAGCAACTCGGGTCTCAAACCAGTGTCTTCAACTTAAACAAGGACAATTACAGAGGTATGAAGAAAGAGTTGTCTAAAGCGGGCTGGGAAAATAGACTACAGCAGAAATCAGTGGATGAGCAGTGGCAGACTTTTAAGCAGATATTTCTTAACACTCAGCAAACATTTATTCCAGTCAGAAGGAAGGACTCGATGAGAACGATGAACCACCCGTGGATAATAAAGGAGGTTAAGGAGAGTATCAAATCAAAAACAAAGGTGTACAATGCGGTGAAAACGAGTGGTCGGCCAGAGGACTGGGAATTTTTTAGAAACCAGCAGCAGATGACTAAAAAAACTAATAAAGAGGGAGAAAATTGATTATGAAATTAAAATGGCAAGAAATATAAAAAGGAACAGCAAAAGCTTCTATGGGTATATAAAAATAGAGTAGCAAAGTAATAGTGGGGCCCTTGGAGGATGAGAATGGGGAATTAATAACAGGAAACAGGGAAATGGCAGATAATTTAAACCAATATTTTGCATCAGTCTTCACGGTGGAGGACACTATAAACATCCCAACAATAATAGATGAACAAGGTGTAAAAGGGAGGGAGGAACTTGTGACAATCTCTATCATGAGGGAAAAGCTACTGGACAAACTGATGGGACTAAAGGCAGACAAGTCGCTAGAACCTGGTGGCCTGCATCCAAGGGTTTTAAAAGATGTGGCTGCAGAGATAGTGGAGGCATTGGTCATAATATACCAAAACTCACTGGATTCCAGTAGGGTACCAGCGGATAGGAAAACCGCTAATGTGACACCCACTGTCAAGAAAGGAGGGAGGCAGAAAGCAGGAAACTATAGACCAGTTAGCTTAACATCTGTCATTGGGAAAAGGCTTGAGTCCATTATTGAGGAAGAAATAGCAGGACATTTAGAAAAACATAATGCAATCAAACAGAGTCAACATGGTTTTATGAAAGGGAAATCATGTTTGACAAATTTGTTAGAGTTCTTTGAGAATATAACAGAGTGGATAAAGGTGAACCGGTAGATGTTACTGTATTTAGATTTTCAGAAGGTGTTTGATAAGGTGCCACATAAAAGGTTATTGCACATAATAAGAGCTCAGGGTATTGGGGTAATGTGTTGGCATGGATTGAGGAGTAGCTAACACACAGAAGGCAGAGAGTTGGGATTAATGGGTCTTTTTCAGGTTGGAAAGCCATAACTAGTGGGGTGTCACAAGGATCAGTCCGAGGGCCTCAACTATTTTCTATCTATATTAGTGACTTAGAGGAAGGGACAGAGTGTAGTGTATCTAAATTTGCTGATGATACAAAAATAGGTGGGAAGGCATGTTGTGATGAGGACACAAAGAATCTGCAGAGCGATATAGATAGGTTAAGTGAGTGGGCAAAAATATTATTTAGATGGAGAAAGACTACAAAATACTGCAGTACAGAGGGATCTGGGTGTTCTTGTACATGAAACACAAAAGATTAGCAAGCAGGTGCAGCAAGTAATTAGGAAGGCAAATGGAATTTTGGCTTTTATTGCTAGGGGGTTAGAGTTTAAAAATAGGGAAGTCTTGTTACAACTGTACAGGGTGTTGGTGAGGCCACACCTGGAGTACTGCGTACAGTTTTGGTCCCTGTATTGAAAGAAGGATATACTAGCATTGGAGGCAGTTCAGAAAAGGTTCACTAGGCTGATTCCTGGGATAAAGGGGTTGTCTTATCACGAACAGCTAAACAGGTTAGGCCTTTATTCATTAGAGTTTAGAAGAATGAGAGGTGATCTTATAGAAACATATAAGATTCTAAGGGAGCTCGACAGGGTAGATATTGAGATTATGTTTCCACTGGTGGGGGAATCTCGAACTAGGGGATATAGTTACAGAATAAGGAGGCACACATTTAAAACTGAGATGCGAAGCAATTTCTTCTCTCAGAGGGTGGTGAATCTCTGGAATTCTCTACCTCAGAGAGTTGTGGAGGCTAGGTCACTAATTGTATTTAAGGAGGAGATAGATAGATTTTTGAAATGTCGGGGAGTCGAGGGTTTTTTTTTTAGTTTTTAGAGATACAGCACTGAAACAGGCCCTTCGGCCCACCGAGTCTGTGCCGACCATCAACCACCCACTTATACTAATCCTACACTAATCCCATATTCCTACCACATCCCCACCTGTCCCTATATTTTCCCTACCACCTACCTATACTAGGGGCAATTTATAATGGCCAATTTACCTATCAACCTGCAAGTCTTTGGCATGTGGGAGGAAACCGGAGCACCCGGAGGAAACCCATGCAGACACAGGGAGAACTTGCAAACTCCACACAGGCAGTACCCGGAATTGAACCCGGGTTGCTGCAGCTGTGAGGCTGCGGTGCTAACCACTGCGCCACTGTGCCGCCCCAGGTTATGCGAAGCAGGCCCAAAAGAGGAGTTGAGATCTGGGACAGATCAGCCATGATCTTATTGAATGGTGGGGCAGGCTCGAGGGGCTGAATGGTCTACTCCTACTCCTATTTCTTATGTTCTTATTGGATAAGGGCACTGGCTGAGGCTCCTCCAAGGCTAAATTCTGGATCCCCATACCTGCCTCACTCACAGTCACACCCTCCTGCCCCTGACCATGGTCTAGATTGGATGTAATTAATCTAAGGGGTGTGACTGTCTCCTGAAACACACAGTGTCCTGGTAACTCTCCCCCTCCCTGATGTGTCGCAGTGTCCGCAGCTCGGACTCCAGTTCATCAACTCTGAACTGAAGGTCCTCGAACAGACAACACTTGCTGCAGATGTGGTCACCGTGCATCGCACCGGCGTCCACCAGCTCCCACATACTACAGCTGCTACACATCGCCTGCTCAGCCATCTCTATTCTATTTAATTAAATAATTTGGATCTCAGTATTTCAAAAAAAAATTATTTAAGTGTACGCTTAACCGATAATGATGTCTCCTGATTTAAATCACTTGGTCAAAACAAAAATAAAAAAACAAAAAAGAGACACAGAAGAAATACCCACCAGCTCTCCTGTGATATTACACTCAATTTTTGCTGGTCAGGCCGGTCCACAGAACAGAACTGAACAAAGTGCTCTCACCACCACTGCTACTTCTAGTCTCAGACCTCGCTCTCTGCTCCTGTTATTTCCCGGCCCCTCTCACCACCACTGCTACTTCTAGTCTCAGACCTCGCTCTCTGCTCCTGTTATTCCCCGGCTCCTCTCACCACCACTGCTGCTTCTAGTCTCAGACCTCGCTCTCTGCTCCTATTATACCCCGGCCCCTCTCACCACCACTGCTACTTCTAGTCTCAGACCTCGCTCTCTGCTCCTGTTATTCCCCGGCTCCTCTCACCACCACTGCTGCTTCTAGTCTCAGACCTCGCTCTCTGCTCCTATTATACCCCGGCTCCTCTCACCACCACTGCTGCTTCTAGTCTCAGACCTCGCTCTCTGCTCCTGTTATTCCCCAGCTCCTCTCACCACCACTGCTGCTTCTAGTCTCAGACCTCGCGCTCTGCTCCTGTTATACCCCGGCTCCTCTCACCACCACTGCTACTTCTAGTCTCAGACCTCGCTCTCTGCTCCTATTATACCCCGGCTCCTCTCACCACCACTGCTACTTCTAGTCTCAGACCTCGCTCTCTGCTCCTATTATACCCCGGCTCCTCTCACCACCACTGCTGCTTCTAGTCTCAGACCTCGCTCTCTGCTCCTGTTATTCCCCGGCTCCTCTCACCACCACTGCTGCTTCTAGTCTCAGACCTCGCTCTCTGCTCCTGTTATACCCCGGCTCCTCTCACCACCACTGCTACTTCTAGTCTCAGACCTCGCTCTCTGCTCCTGTTATTCCCCGGCTCCTCTCACCACCACTGCTGCTTCTAGTCTCAGACCTTGCTCTCTGCTCCTGTTATACCCCGGCTCCTCTCACCACCACTGCTGCTTCTAGTCTCAGACCTTGCTCTCTGCTCCTGTTATTCCCCGGCTCCTCTCATCACCACTGCTGCTTCTAGTCTCAGACCTCGCTCTCTGATCCTGTTATACCCCGGCTCCTCTCACCACCACTGCTACTTCTAGTCTCAGACCTTGCTCTCTGCTCCTGTTATTCCCCGGCTCCTCTCATCACCACTGCTGCTTCTAGTCTCAGACCTCGCTCTCTGATCCTGTTATACCCCGGCTCCTCTCACCACCACTGCTACTTCTAGTCTCAGACCTCGCTCTCTGCTCCTGTTATTCCCCGGCTCCTCTCACCACCACTGCTGCTTCTAGTCTCAGACCTCGCTCTCTGCTCCTGTTATTCCCCGGCTCCTCTCACCACCACTGCTACTTCTAGTCTCAGACCTCGCTCTCTGCTCCTGTTATTCCCCGGCTCCTCTCACCACCACTGCTGCTTCTAGTCTCAGACCTCGCTCTCTGCTCCTGTTATACCCCGGCTCCTCTCACCACCACTGCTGCTGCATTCTCGACCTTAAGCACTTGCTGCATGAAAATATTTTTCCTCATGTCGCTATTCCATCTCTTCCCCATTATTTTAAATCTGTGCCCTCTCGTTCCCGCACCTTTCTGGAGTGGGAACTGTGTCTCTCTATCTACTCTGTCCAGACTCTTCATGATTTTGAATACCTCTATCAAATCACCTCTCAGCCTTTTCTTTTCCAAGGAAAACAGTCCTAACTTCTCCAATCTATCTTCATAACTGAAATTCCTCATCCCTGGAACCATTCTCATGAATCTTTTCTGTACTCTCTCCAATAGCCTCACATTTCTCCTCAAGTGCGGTGCCCAGAATTGGACACAATATTCCAGCTGAGGCCAAACCCGTGTCTTATACAAGTTCAACATAACTTCCTTGCTCTTGTACTCTATGTCCCTATGAATAAAATCCAGGATACTGTATGCTTTATAAACTGCTTTAACGTCCAGCGTTAGCTGGACCTGTGTGGTCCAAAATGGCGTTTGAAGCTGTTTGAAGTTATGATCCGCCCATTCTGCATGCTTCTGGCGCGTGCCCACTCTAACACCCTTACAGTCAGATGGTGCCATGCAGACTGGACCAGAAATGGCCTGAGGTGTTTGGCCAACATTTTTGCAGTTTTGGGCTCCCATGGTGCCAGTGCCAGCAGTGCTACAAAGAGCAACTTCACAGTCATTGTTGCTAACTGAGGTACACTTTGACAAAAATACTGTCAAGCAACACTTTCCACACCAGCTTTCTTCAAGCTTGTCGGTGACTCTGGGCTGCATGAAGTCTTGGAAATCATTGATTTAATTTCATTTGCAAAGCAAGACAGCTACAGCAGGGTGTGAATTCCATATGAACCCTTCGAGCTTGGGAGGCAGTGCCGACTGGGTTCTGCTGACAGCGGATTCTGGCAGGGATTCAGACACCCATTCGGTTCTTTTGCTTGTCCTTAATTCTCAGGATTGTATGATCCAATTTTTATTGGAGTGTCGATGGGGGGTGGGGGGGGGGGGCGGTGGGGCGGGGGGGCAGTCTGAGTGTGAGGTGTTGTCGGGGTGGGTTAGTGTTGCCAATGCGGAGGGAGGGGCAGTCTGAGTGTGAGGTGTTGAGGGTGTCGATGGGCAGTCTGAGTGTGAGGTGTTGAGGGTGTTGATGGGCAGTCTGAGTGTGAGGTGTTGATGGGCAGTCTGAGTGTGAGGTGTTGAGGGTGTCGATGGGCAGTCTGAGTGTGAGGTGTTGAGGGTGTCGATGTGCAGTCTGAGTGTGAGGTGTTGAGGGTGTCGATGGGCAGTCTGAGTGTGAGGTGTTGGCGGTGTCGATGGGCAGTCTGAGTGTGAGGTGTTGAGGGTGTCGATGGGCAGTCTGAGTGTGAGGTGTTGAGGGTGTCGATGGGCAGTCTGAATGTGAGGTGTTGAGGGTGTCGATGGGCAGTCTGAGTGTGAGGTGTTGGCGGTGTCGATGGGCAGTGTGAGTGTGAGGTGTTGGCGGTGTCAATGGGCAGTCTGAGTGTGAGGTGTTGAGGGTGTCAATGGGCAGTCTGAGTGTGAGGTGTTGGCGGTGTCGATGGGCAGTCTGAGTGTGAGGTGTTGAGGGTGTCGATGGGCAGTCTGAGTGTGAGGTGTTGAGGGTGTCGATGGGCAGTCTGAGTGTGAGATGTTGAGGGTGTCGATGGGCAGTCTGAGTGTGAGGTGTTGAGGGTGTCGATGGGCAGTCTGAGTGTGAGGTGTTGAGGGTGTCGATGGGCAGTCTGAATGTGAGGTGTTGAGGGTGTCGATGGGCAGTCTGTGTGTGAGGTGTTGAGGGTGTCGATGGGCAGTCTGAGTGTGAGGTGTTGAGGGTGTCGATGGGCAGTCTGAGTGTGAGGTGTTGAGGGTGTCGATGGGCAGTCTGAGTGTGAGGTGTTGGCGGTGTCGATGGGCAGTCTGAGTGTGAGGTGTTGAGGGTGTCGATGGGCAGTCTGAGTGTGAGGTGTTGGCGGTGTCGATGGGCAGTCTGAGTGTGAGGTGTTGAGGGTGTCGATGGGCAGTCTGAGTGTGAGGTGTTGGCGGTGTCGATGGGCAGTCTGAGTGTGAGGTGTTGAGGGTGTCGATGGGCAGTCTGAGTGTGAGGTGTTGAGGGTGTCGATGGGCAGTCTGAGTGTGAGGTGTTGGCGGTGTCGATGGGCAGTCTGAGTGTGAGGTGTTGAGCGTGTCGATGGGCAGTCTGAGTGTGAGGTGTTGGCGGTGTCGATGGGCAGTCTGAGTGTGAGGTGTTGGCGGTGTTGATGGGCAGTCTGAGTGTGAGGTGTTGAGGGTGTCGATGGGCAGTCTGAGTGTGAGGTGTTGAGGGTGTCGATGGGCAGTCTGAGTGTGAGGTGTTGGCGGTGTCGATGGGCAGGCTGAGTGTGAGGTGTTGAGGGTGTCGATGGGCAGTCTGAGTGTGAGGTGTTGGCGGTGTCGATGGGCAGTCTGAGTGTGAGGTGTTGGCGGTGTCGATGGGCAGTCTGAGTGTGTGGTGTTGGCGGTGTCGATGGGCAGTCTGAGTGTGAGGTGTTGGCGGTGTCCATGGGCAGTCTGAGTGTGAGGTGTTGGCGGTGTCGATGGGCAGTCTGAGTGTGAGGTGTTGAGGGTGTCGATGGGCAGTCTGAGTGTGAGGTGTTGGCGGTGTCGATGGGCAGTCTGAGTGTGAGGTGTTGAGGGTGTCGATGGGCAGTCTGAGTGTGAGGTGTTGGCGGTGTCGATGGGCAGTCTGAGTGTGAGGTGTTGAGGGTGTCGATGGGCAGTCTGAGTGTGAGGTGTTGGCGGTGTCGATGGGCAGTCTGAGTGTGAGGTGTTGGCGGTGTCGATGGGCAGTCTGAGTGTGAGGTGTTGAGGGTGTCGATGGGCAGTCTGAGTGTGAGGTGTTGGCGGTGTCGATGGGCAGTCTGAGTTGAGGTGTTGGCGGTGTCGATGGGCAGTCTGAGTGTGAGGTTTTGGCGGTGTCGATGGGCAGTCTGAGTGTGAGGTGTTGAGGGTGTCGATGGGCAGTCTGAGTGTGAGGTGTTGAGGGTGTCGATGGGCAGTCTGAGTGTGAGGTGTTGAGGGTGTCGATGGGCAGTCTGAGTGTGAGGTGTTGGCGGTGTCGATGGGCAGTCTGAGTGTGAGGTGTTGGCGGTGTCGATGGGCAGTCTGAGTGTGAGGTGTTGAGGGTGTCGATGGGCAGTCTGAATGTGAGGTGTTGAGGGTGTCGATGGGCAGTCTGAGTGTGAGGTGTTGGCGGTGTCGATGGGCAGTCTGAGTGTGAGGTGTTGAGGGTGTCGATGGGCAGTCTGAGTGTGAGGTGTTGGCGGTGTCGATGGGCAGTCTGAGTGTGAGGTGTTGGCGGTGTCGATGGGCAGTCTGAGTGTGAGGTGTTGAGGGTGTCGATGGGCAGTCTGAGTGTGAGGTGTTGGCGGTGTCGATGGGCAGTCTGAGTGTGAGGTGTTGGCGGTGTCGATGGGCAGTCTGAGTGTGAGGTGTTGAGGGTGTCGATGGGCAGTCTGAGTGTGAGGTGTTGAGGGTGTCGATGGGCAGTCTGAGTGTGAGGTGTTGGCGGTGTCGATGGGCAGTCTGAGTGTGAGGTGTTAAGGGTGTCGATGGGCAGTCTGAGTGTGAGGTGTTGGCGGTGTTGATGGGCAGTCTGAGTGTGAGGTGTTGAGGGTGTCGATGGGCAGTCTGAGTGTGAGGTGTTGAGGGTGTCGATGGGCAGTCTGAGTGTGAGGTGTTGAGGGTGTCGATGGGCAGTCTGAGTGTGAGGTGTTGGCGGTGTCGATGGGCAGTCTGAGTGTGAGGTGTTGAGGGTGTCGATGGGCAGTCTGAGTGTGAGGTGTTGGCGGTGTCGATGGGCAGTCTGAGTGTGAGGTATTGGCGGTGTCGATGGGCAGTCTGAGTGTGAGGTGTTGAGGGTGTCGATGGGCAGTCTGAGTGTGAGGTGTTGAGGGTGTCGATGGGCAGTCTGAGTGTGAGGTGTTGAGGGTGTCGATGGGCAGTCTGAGTGTGAGGTGTTGGCAGTGTCGATGGGCAGTCTGAGTGTGAGGTGTTGAGGGTGTCGATGGGCAGTCTGAATGTGAGGTGTTGGCGGTGTCGATGGGCAGTCTGAGTGTGAGGTGTTGGCGGTGTCCATGGGCAGTCTGAGTGTGAGGTGTTGGCGGTGTCGATGGGCAGTCTGAGTGTGAGGTGTTGGCGGTGTCGATCGGGAGTCTGAGTGTGAGGTGTTGGCGGTGTCGATGGGCAGTCTGAGTGTGAGGTGTTGGCGGTGTCGATGGGCAGTTTGAGTGTGAGGTGTTGGCGGTGTCGATGGGCAGTCTGAGTGTGAGGTGTTGGCGGTGTCGATGGGCAGTCTGAGTGTGAGGTGTTGAGGGTGTCGATGGGCAGTCTGAGTGTGAGGTGTTGGCGGTGTCGATGGGCAGTCTGAGTGTGAGGTGTTGAGGGTGTCGATGGGCAGTCTGAGTGTGAGGTGTTGAGGGTGTCGATGGGCAGTCTGAGTGTGAGGTGTTGGCGGTGTCGATGGGCAGTCTGAGTGTGAGGTGTTGGCGGTGTCGATGGGCAGTCTGAGTGTGAGGTGTTGGCGGTGTCGATGGGCAGTCTGAGTGTGAGGTGTTGGCGGTGTCGATGGGCAGTCTGAGTGTGAGGTGTTGGCGGTGTCGATGGGCAGTCTGAGTGTGAGGTGTTGAGGGTGTCGATGGGCAGTCTGAGTGTGAGGTGTTGAGGGTGTCGATGGGCAGTCTGAGTGTGAGGTGTTGGCGGTGTCGATGGGCAGTCTGAGTGTGAGGTGTTGAGGGTGTCGATGGGCAGTCTGAGTGTGAGGTGTTGGCGGTGTCGATGGGCAGTCTGAGTGTGAGGTGTTGAGGGTGTCGATGGGCAGTCTGAGTGTGAGGTGTTGAGGGTGTCGATGGGCAGTCTGAGTGTGAGGTGTTGGCGGTGTCGATGGGCAGTCTGAGTGTGAGGTGTTGAGGGTGTCGATGGGCAGTCTGAGTGTGAGGTGTTGGCGGTGTCGATGGGCAGTCTGAGTGTGAGGTGTTGAGGGTGTCGATGGGCAGTCTGAGTGTGAGGTGTTGGCGGTGTCGATGGGCAGTCTGAGTGTGAGGTGTTGGCGGTGTCGATGGGCAGTCTGAGTGTGAGGTGTTGAGGGTGTCGATGGGCAGTCTGAGTGTGAGGTGTTGGCGGTGTCGATGGGCAGTCTGAGTTGAGGTGTTGGCGGTGTCGATGGGCAGTCTGAGTGTGAGGTTTTGGCGGTGTCGATGGGCAGTCTGAGTGTGAGGTGTTGAGGGTGTCGATGGGCAGTCTGAGTGTGAGGTGTTGAGGGTGTCGATGGGCAGTCTGAGTGTGAGGTGTTGAGGGTGTCGATGGGCAGTCTGAGTGTGAGGTGTTGGCGGTGTCGATGGGCAGTCTGAGTGTGAGGTGTTGGCGGTGTCGATGGGCAGTCTGAGTGTGAGGTGTTGAGGGTGTCGATGGGCAGTCTGAATGTGAGGTGTTGAGGGTGTCGATGGGCAGTCTGAGTGTGAGGTGTTGGCGGTGTCGATGGGCAGTCTGAGTGTGAGGTGTTGAGGGTGTCGATGGGCAGTCTGAGTGTGAGGTGTTGGCGGTGTCGATGGGCAGTCTGAGTGTGAGGTGTTGGCGGTGTCGATGGGCAGTCTGAGTGTGAGGTGTTGAGGGTGTCGATGGGCAGTCTGAGTGTGAGGTGTTGGCGGTGTCGATGGGCAGTCTGAGTGTGAGGTGTTGGCGGTGTCGATGGGCAGTCTGAGTGTGAGGTGTTGAGGGTGTCGATGGGCAGTCTGAGTGTGAGGTGTTGAGGGTGTCGATGGGCAGTCTGAGTGTGAGGTGTTGGCGGTGTCGATGGGCAGTCTGAGTGTGAGGTGTTAAGGGTGTCGATGGGCAGTCTGAGTGTGAGGTGTTGGCGGTGTTGATGGGCAGTCTGAGTGTGAGGTGTTGAGGGTGTCGATGGGCAGTCTGAGTGTGAGGTGTTGAGGGTGTCGATGGGCAGTCTGAGTGTGAGGTGTTGAGGGTGTCGATGGGCAGTCTGAGTGTGAGGTGTTGGCGGTGTCGATGGGCAGTCTGAGTGTGAGGTGTTGAGGGTGTCGATGGGCAGTCTGAGTGTGAGGTGTTGGCGGTGTCGATGGGCAGTCTGAGTGTGAGGTATTGGCGGTGTCGATGGGCAGTCTGAGTGTGAGGTGTTGAGGGTGTCGATGGGCAGTCTGAGTGTGAGGTGTTGAGGGTGTCGATGGGCAGTCTGAGTGTGAGGTGTTGAGGGTGTCGATGGGCAGTCTGAGTGTGAGGTGTTGGCAGTGTCGATGGGCAGTCTGAGTGTGAGGTGTTGAGGGTGTCGATGGGCAGTCTGAATGTGAGGTGTTGGCGGTGTCGATGGGCAGTCTGAGTGTGAGGTGTTGGCGGTGTCGATGGGCAGTCTGAGTGTGAGGTGTTGGCGGTGTCGATGGGCAGTCTGAGTGTGAGGTGTTGGCGGTGTCGATCGGGAGTCTGAGTGTGAGGTGTTGGCGGTGTCGATGGGCAGTCTGAGTGTGAGGTGTTGGCGGTGTCGATGGGCAGTTTGAGTGTGAGGTGTTGGCGGTGTCGATGGGCAGTCTGAGTGTGAGGTGTTGGCGGTGTCGATGGGCAGTCTGAGTGTGAGGTGTTGAGGGTGTCGATGGGCAGTCTGAGTGTGAGGTGTTGGCGGTGTCGATGGGCAGTCTGAGTGTGAGGTGTTGAGGGTGTCGATGGGCAGTCTGAGTGTGAGGTGTTGAGGGTGTCGATGGGCAGTCTGAGTGTGAGGTGTTGGCGGTGTCGATGGGCAGTCTGAGTGTGAGGTGTTGGCGGTGTCGATGGGCAGTCTGAGTGTGAGGTGTTGGCGGTGTCGATGGGCAGTCTGAGTGTGAGGTGTTGGCGGTGTCGATGGGCAGTCTGAGTGTGAGGTGTTGGCGGTGTCGATGGGCAGTCTGAGTGTGAGGTGTTGAGGGTGTCGATGGGCAGTCTGAGTGTGAGGTGTTGAGGGTGTCGATGGGCAGTCTGAGTGTGAGGTGTTGGCGGTGTCGATGGGCAGTCTGAGTGTGAGGTGTTGAGGGTGTCGATGGGCAGTCTGAGTGTGAGGTGTTGGCGGTGTCGATGGGCAGTCTGAGTGTGAGGTGTTGAGGGTGTCGATGGGCAGTCTGAGTGTGAGGTGTTGAGGGTGTCGATGGGCAGTCTGAGTGTGAGGTGTTGGCGGTGTCGATGGGCAGTCTGAGTGTGAGGTGTTGAGGGTGTCGATGGGCAGTCTGAGTGTGAGGTGTTGGCGGTGTCGATGGGCAGTCTGAGTGTGAGGTGTTGAGGGTGTCGATGGGCAGTCTGAGTGTGAGGTGTTGGCGGTGTCGATGGGCAGTCTGAGTGTGAGGTGTTGAGGGTGTCGATGGGCAGTCTGAGTGTGAGGTGTTGAGGGTGTCGATGGGCAGTCTGAGTGTGAGGTGTTGAGGGTTTCGATGGGCAGTCTGAGTGTGAGGTGTTGAGGGTGTCGATGGGCAGTCTGAGTGTGAGGTGTTGGCGGTGTCGATGGGCAGTCTGAGTGTGAGGTGTTGAGGGTGTCGATGGGCAGTCTGAGTGTGAGGTGTTGAGGGTGTCGATGGGCAGTCTGAGTGTGAGGTGTTGGCGGTGTCGATGGGCAGTCTGAGTGTGAGGTGTTGGCGGTGTCGATGGGCAGTCTGAGTGTGAGGTGTTGAGGGTGTCGATGGGCAGTCTGAGTGTGAGGTGTTGAGGGTGTCGATGGGCAGTCTGAGTGTGAGGTGTTGGCGGTGTCGATGGGCAGTCTGAGTGTGAGGTGTTGAGGGTGTCGATGGGCAGTCTGAGTGTGAGGTGTTGGCGGTGTCGATGGGCAGTCTGAGTGTGAGGTGTTGAGGGTGTCGATGGGCAGTCTGAGTGTGAGGTGTTGGCGGTGTCGATGGGCAGTCTGAGTGTGAGGTGTTGAGGGTGTCGATGGGCAGTCTGAGTGTGAGGTGTTGAGGGTGTCGATGGGCAGTCTGAGTGTGAGGTGTTGGCGGTGTCGATGGGCAGTCTGAGTGTGAGGTGTTGAGGGTGTCGATGGGCAGTCTGAGTGTGAGGTGTTGGCGGTGTCGATGGGCAGTCTGAGTGTGAGGTGTTGAGGGTGTCGATGGGCAGTCTGAGTGTGAGGTGTTGGCGGTGTCGATGGGCAGTCTGAGTGTGAGGTGTTGAGGGTGTCGATGGGCAGTCTGAGTGTGAGGTGTTGAGGGTGTCGATGGGCAGTCTGAGTGTGAGGTGTTGGCGGTGTCGATGGGCAGTCTGAGTGTGAGGTGTTGAGGGTGTCGATGGGCAGTCTGAGTGTGAGGTGTTGGCGGTGTCGATGGGCAGTCTGAGTGTGAGGTGTTGAGGGTGTCGATGGGCAGTCTGAGTGTGAGGTGTTGAGGGTGTCGATGGGCAGTCTGAGTGTGAGGTGTTGAGGGTGTCGATGGGCAGTCTGAGTGTGAGGTGTTGGCGGTGTCGATGGGCAGTCTGAGTGTGAGGTGTTGAGGGTGTCGATGGGCAGTCTGAGTGTGAGGTGTTGAGGGTGTCGATGGGCAGTCTGAGTGTGAGGTGTTGGCGGTGTCGATGGGCAGTCTGAGTGTGAGGTGTTGAGGGTGTCGATGGGCAGTCTGAGTGTGAGGTGTTGAGGGTGTCGATGGGCAGTCTGAGTGTGAGGTGTTGAGGGTTTCGATGGGCAGTCTGAGTGTGAGGTGTTGAGGGTGTCGATGGGCAGTCTGAGTGTGAGGTGTTGGCGGTGTCGATGGGCAGTCTGAGTGTGAGGTGTTGAGGGTGTCGATTGGCAGTCTGAGTGTGAGGTGTTGAGGGTGTCGATGGGCAGTCTGAGTGTGAGGTGTTGGCGGTGTCGATGGGCAGTCTGAGTGTGAGGTGTTGGCGGTGTCGATGGGCAGTCTGAGTGTGAGGTGTTGAGGGTGTCGATGGGCAGTCTGAGTGTGAGGTGTTGGCGGTGTCGATGGGCAGTCTGAGTGTGAGGTGTTGGCGGTGTCGATGGGCAGTCTGAGTGTGAGGTGTTGAGGGTGTCGATGGGCAGTCTGAGTGTGAGGTGTTGAGGGTGTCGATGGGCAGTCTGAGTGTGAGGTGTTGAGGGTGTCGATGGGCAGTCTGAGTGTGAGGTGTTGGCAGTGTCGATGGGCAGTCTGAGTGTGAGGTGTTGAGGGTGTCGATGGGCAGTCTGAGTGTGAGGTGTTGAGGGTGTCGATGGGCAGTCTGAGTGTGAGGTGTTGGCAGTGTCGATGGGCAGTCTGAGTGTGAGGTGTTGGCGGTGTCGATGGGCAGTCTGAGTGTGAGGTGTTGGCGGTGTCGATGGGCAGTCTGAGTGTGAGGTGTTGAGGGTGTCGATGGGCAGTCTGAGTGTGAGCTTTGTGTGCTGTATCCGAGTTCTCTCCCTGCCTTGTGAGTGGGTCTAAAATTGTGGTTGTTTTGTCTGAAATCACTGGGGTTTCCTTCCTGGTTACCATGGCAACTCCTGGCAAGGCTGACTTCATCCTGAGGATGTGATCTATAGAGGACGTGCAGCATCTGTGCACTGACTCTGCTGTTGTATTGAATTTCGGACAGACACAGTTTGTTACCTGCTGTGTATAATAAAGGACATTGGAAGGAGATGGAGTGAGCAGCCTCACAATTCATGCTGAAGGTACAGATGTGTGTCGGGTAACCTGCTGAAGCAGCTTATGCCTCGGAGTGTGTGGCCAGGGCAGGTTGCAGACTTACCAGGCTGTGTGCTTGGGCCTGCCAGACAGGGTGAGCCATAGGTATCAGGCATGTTGTGTCTGATATGGGGAGCAGGAAACAAAAGGCCTACATTGTCCAGAGTGGCGGAATCAGGGTGGTGGAAGGGCAGAACCTCCAGTCATGTTTCTGACCCTCCCACAGTACTGAAATAGTTATTATCAAAGTCTCAAATTACATCCTCTGTGACTGTGACAAAGGTAAACTTTCCCTCCTCGTCCTTCTCAACCTGTCTACAGACTTTGACACGGTTGACCACACCATCCTCTTCCAATGCCTCTCCACTGTTGTCCAGCTGGGTGGGACTGCTCTCACCTGGTTCCATTCTTATCTATCTAGCCATAGCATGAGAGTCACTTGCAATGGCTTCTCTTCCTGCTCCCATACTGTTACCTCTGGTGTTCCCCAAGGATCTATCCTTGGTCCCCTCCTAGTTCTCATCTATATGTCGCACCTTGGTGTCACCATTGTAAAAATGTCAGGTTCTACTCAAGGCTAACACAACCAAGGCTCTTGGAATAGGAGGGCCAGTGTGCAATTGGATAAAAAATGGGCGTTAAGGACAGAAAACAGTGAGTTGTGATAAATGGTTGTTTTTCAGACTGGAGGATGGTAGACAGTGGTGTCTCCCAAGGTTCAGTACTGGGACCCCTTATTCTTTTGCTATATATAAATGACTTGGATCTTGGAATACTGAATAGAATCTCAAAATTTGCTGATGACACCAAACTTGCAGGAGTGGCAAACCATGTAAATGATATGAACCACCTGCAACAGGACAAAGATTGGTTAACAGAATGGACAGAGAGGTTGCAGATGGACTTTCATACTGACAAGTGTGAGGTGATGCATGTTGGCTGAAGGGATAAGATGAGGCAATATATACTTAATGGCACAGTTCTAAGGAGTGCAGGAGCAGAAGGACCCGGGGATATATGTGCATCAACCTATGAAGGTGATAGGAAATATTGAGAGTGGGATCTTAGGTTTCATAAATAGAGGCATTGAGTACAAAAGCAGGGAAGTTATGCTGAACCTTTATAAAGCTCTGGTTCGGCCCCAACTGCAGTATTACATCCAGTTCTGGTCACCACACTTTAGGAAGGATGTCAGAGTTCTTGAGAGGGTGCCGAGGAGATTTACCAGAACCTCATACCAGGGATGGGGAGCTTTAGTTACAAGGTTAGGTTGGAAAAGCTGGGATTGTTCTCCTTAGCGCAAAGGAAATTGAGGGGAGATTTAATAGAAGTGTACAAGGTTCTGACAGGCTTAGATAAGTTAGACAAGGAAAAACTTTTCCCATTAACTGATAGTACCAGGACCAGGAGACACAGATTGGCAGTTTTGGGTGAGACATGCAAGGGGGGATGTGAAGAAGAACTTTTTTACGCAGTGAGTGGTAATTACCAGGAACTCGCTGCCCATGAGGCTGGTGGAAGAGGAGACAATCAATGATTTCAAAAGGAAATTGGATGGGCACTTGAAGGAAATGAACTTGCATGGTTGTGGGGATCGAGTGGGGGAGTGGGACTGATTGGATAGCTCAGTGGAGAGCCAGCATGGACTCAATGAGCTGAATGGCCTCCTTTTATGCTGTAAATGACTCTATATACACTGACACCACCCATCTCTAGTCTTCTCGAGCCCTGCACTGTCTCTGATTTGTTATTTTGCTTATCCGAAATTCAATACGGGATGAGCAGGAATTTCCTCCAAGTAAATTGGGATTCTGAAGCCAATATCTTTGGTCCCTGCTACAAACTCCACTCCCTCGCCACTGACTCCATCCCTCTCCCTGGCAACTGTCTGAGGCTGACAATTGACTCCAAGCAACGCTTCCAACTCCATATCTATTCCACCAGCTGCTCCCACCTCTATAACATCACTTGTCTCCACCCCCTGCTTCAGCTCATCTGCTGCTGAAACCCTCTTCTGTGCCTTTATCACCTTCATACTTAACTGTTCCAATGTTCTACTGGACAGCCTCCCATCTTCCATAAACATCAGCTTATCCAACACTCTGCTAACTCACTACCTGTATCCTAATTCATACCAAGACCAATTCATTGATTACCCCAGTGCTCGCTGACCTACACTGGCTCCACGTCTGCAGCATCTTCATTTAAAAATTCTCATCCTTGTTTTCAAGTCCTTCCATGGCCTCACCCCCTCCCTATCTCTGTAATCTCCTCCTTATCTATAACCCACCCAACACTGCACTCCTCCCAATCTGGCCACCTGTTCTTCCCTGATTTTAATCTCTCCAGCCTTGGTGGCTGTGCCTTCAGCTCTGGAATTCCCTCCGTGAATATTTCTGCTCCTTTAATTCTCTATCCTCCTTTAAGACATTTCTTAAAACCTACCTCTTTGAATAGCCATACCATGTTGATTCTGAGATGACCATAGCAGTTAAGTGTCAGCTGTTGCTCAATGGGTAACACTCTCACCTCTGACATTGGAGATTATGATTCAATTCTGAGTCCAGAGACTTTAACTCCTTATCTGCGCTGACATTCTCATGCAGCACTGAGAGAATGTGAACCTGTTGGAGATGCTGTTGTTAAACTGAGGCCCTGTCTGTCTAGGTGGATGTAAACGATCCCACTGGGTTATTTGAAGGAGAGTGGAAGATTTCTCCCTGGAGTCTGAGGCATTGTTTATTCTTCAACCAGCATCACTAAAATCAGACGATCAGATCATTAGCACATTGTTGCTTTAACCCCAAAACTTGAAATCATGAACTCAGAATAAGAGTAAGTCCTTCTGCCGTTCAACCCACTCATATTATCCGATCTCCCCAAGAGTGTTCTTTTCAGGGTTTTGCCCCATCTGATTGTACAATTCCCTGACCTCAGGGTCAAGCAGGTCCCACACATCTCCGAACCCTCAGCCCTGCTCCTAACCAGATAGTCAACTTGTTCTCTTTTGCGTAACATACACTTGTGGACAAGTAATTACTGCTGCATCGTCAAGTTCATTCCACACTATTTGCATGAAACCAGTTGGTGGGGTACTAGGACCCAGTGCAGAAGTGTATCTCTCGCAGTGCTCTGTGCTGCACACTCCTCTGAATGTAGAAAACAGATAAAGGAAGCACTGACTCAATGGGTTGTTATCATTTGGTACCTGACTGTGGTTACAAAGTCCGGGACGCTCTCTCCCCATGCACTCTGCCTGAGCCACTATTGGAGCTTATTCACACACCAGTTCATGCAGAGAAAGGTTTACTGTAAGTGAAGCAGTGAACATTTTAGTGTCAGTACAGGCCGAATCAGCAGGTTTATATATATGAATATAGATGTTTATATACGGAGGTTGAGAATGTGTTTGCATGTGCATGTGATTGTGGGCTGAATTTTACAGAGCCCCCAGTGTCGGGGTTCATGACAGGAGAGGCTGGAAAATGCCTCCGGGAGAGGGCCGTCAGGCACCCTGACGCTGGGAGGGCCCAGCCTGATATTGCTGGTGGTGGCGAGGCCTTGTGGTGGCC